>NW_020884885.1:4349347-4361195 GCF_003945725.1 Corapipo altera | reverse complement strand
GCCGGGCGGGCCCGGGGCCGAGGGGTCTGGTGCCGCTGCTGCTGCTGCTGCTGACTGATGAGCCGCAGCGGAGCAGAGGAAGCCTTGCCCCAACCAGCGACGGTCGCTGTCGGAGGCTGGCGGGAACGCTGCGAGCCCCCTCCCCTCCCCGTGGGGTAGTGCGGCCGCACGAACACGTGGCGCTCGCTGCCGGCCCGGCACTGGGGAACAGCGGCGGTGAGCCGAGCTGGAGTACCCTGTCCGGACATCTGCCGCTCTGTGCCGGAGCAGGAGCGGCTCCGCAGCAGCAGGGGAGGAGGGCGCTGCACAGCCCGGGCCGTTCCCTCTTTGCTGTCAGCCCTTCATCCCCGGACGCGGGTGCGGCGCCCGGTGCCGTGCCCGGTGCCTCTGCCGTGCCGTGGAGCGCACCGAAGCTCGGGCGGCGGAGAGGCTCGGCCATCGGCGCGCTGCCGCGGACACACCACAGCGGCACAGAAGCCACGCCAATGCTCCTGCAGCAGGCGCCCACCTCCCAGCCCGTCCCTGGCCCTATCCCCCCAGCTCACCTACTGGCAGACCCTCGTTTCCCCTCCCGGCTGGACCTCGCCAGTGGCAGGCCTGTGGGAGCACAAGCCACAGCTGGCTCGGTCCTGCTGTGCAGCACCAGCAGAGCCAGGTTGTTGGCTGGAAGGTCTAAGGCTGAGCTGTTGCAGGAGGTCGCACGTTCACAGGGGTTTAGTACACGGAGGTGTAGGGGGATGTTCTACACTTTCTTGCTGCCTCCTCTCTCTTCATCTGCTATTTACAGCCTCTCCCAAGACGACATTTCTGTATCCAACAGCGCACTCAGGGAAACAAGAGGGATTCCTTTCTTAGCTTTCGTTTCTATTCCTTGGATTAACACTTATCTTCTATAGATCTGTAACATTATTCATATTTTGCAGCAGATAGTGAGCTGTTCTCCCTCTTATATGGGGAAGGAAGCATATATAGCTCTACTGGAGAGGTGGAAGGAAGTTTACTTTTCCTACTTTTCTGCAATAGCACAGTGATCATTCATAGTAAAAGCCCATAATAGGTTATAGCTTACCAATGGCTTACCATCACTTCATCAGATATAGGAGGTGAATATGGTACACCACAAAACATTCCCTATAAATACTCCCCTTGTAAGCACTTCAAAACCAAAAAGCAGGAAAAAAACTACATCATCATCCGGAAAACATGCCTGAAGGCAGGAAGGAAGAGAGCAGGAGCTAGAGCTGTACATAAACCTGCTGATTCACACAGCTGCTCTTTTCGTGAAATCTCGGACACGGGCCAGTATTTTCACTCTGTCCCTTCCACCTTTGCATTTTGCTGTGGTTTGGCCAGTTAGTGCAGCTGTCCTAGACCTGCAGGAAAAGTTCAGAAACCTTTGTACCTCTGAAAGAAAAGAGCTGTGAGGAGGCTGCCATGCTGCTCCCTCTGCTCATGTCATTAAATGAATACAGAAAGGTGCAACTCCTCACAAATTCTCACTAAAATGACCTCTCCCTGAGGGCTGGTTCATCACATTTTTAGGTTCAACCAGCTAATGTTTTTAAACATTTAGAGGTTTAATTTCTGTACTATGTTTTGTTTCCTTAATTCTCATTCACACAAAATTTTTTTTATAACTATATTAAACCATAATTAAAAACACTATGCTCTTCTTTGAGGCCTCAGATACACTAATATGATGGGTTTTTTTTAAATCATGGAGTCACAGAAATCAGCATTTACAGACTATCTTTTATATCCAAAGTATCACACAGACCGTAACTAATGCCTTTTACATTGGATTTGCCATACTGCATCACACTACCAGCCTGTCTAATCCAACATCTTGTTACCAGCCAACCACCAATGCTCCAGAGGAAGTAAATGCCACCAACTGCCTGCAAAACAATTACAACTCTCTTCCAGCCCAGTGCTTGTGACCTACTGATTCCATTCTTGTCGGGCTCCAGGTTCTGGACAGGGAGGTGATACATTTTGCCTTTATTACACATGTCAATAAAGGAATATCAGGAGCTGCCACCATCAGAGCACCTCTCCCCAAGGCACAAAGCATAATGTCTCAACCAAGGTATTTTGGCACAATTTTTCTGATGTTCACTTTCAGGTTGCTTGAATAGAAATTAAAATAAATAATTAATTGAAACATTTCACTTTGGGTAGTAGAAATTTTAAAGCATGAAAGCTGCCAGAATTCACTGGAAGGTCAAAGCATGCTTATTTTGTGCGGCCCCATCTAATTAAACAATTAATTTCTCATCTGATGGTTATGGATGTTACTTTTACTCCACAGAAGAAGTATTACTATCACATAATCTTAGCCCATCAATACACTTCTTCCTGGTGGAGACACTGATGGGATTTGGTCAGACTCACTGGCACGAGGCTGGGGGAAAGGGCAGCTCATATATGAGACACCCCACAAGACATCTTACCCTTGTTCCTTTGGTAAACCTGGCAGTGGAGGCTGGGCTAGAGAACATGTTTTACAGCAATATAAAGCATTTCTCATAGTTTTGCAAATACACAGTGTTCTGCACACCTCGATAGCCTCCACAGGGACAGTTGCTGACTTCCAGATCCAGACATGCCACTGGATTATTCAGATAAAAGAAACATATTTTTAATCCCAGACATGAAATTCTTATCGCGTCCTTCAAACTGCTGGAAGCACTTCGCATCCTGTGAAAACAAATGGTACCTTTCACCCTCCTGCACACACTTGCCCATCCCTTCCATCCCATGACAAACTTTACAGGTTATTGATGTCTGTTCAGGACACATCTCACATGACCCCAATTTCAAGGCAATTTCACTCCTGAGAAAAGCCACAGATAAAATACGATTCCTGATGGTAGTGCTCAGCTGGAAAAGGTCTCATGACAATCCAAGCACTATCAGAGGAAAAAAAACATAGCCTAAGATATAACGTTACCTCAGGCTGTCACACAACCCATCCTTGGACATGAGCCCTGGTAATGTTACCATCCTGTGTGATCTCCTCCTCCCCAGCACTATGTGCTCTTGCAGACAAGGAGGGAGTGCTGTACCTGCCTCATGCCATTTGCTCCCGCCTCCACATTGCTGCCCAGCCAGCAAACCAAAAGACTGAGGCAGTTTCACTCCAAGGACAAGTTGCTACACAGACCCTTCAGCTCCCACCTCAGTCATCAAAGACTTTTTGGCTTCAGAGGACTCTCTCACAAACTTTTTCTTCTCAGAGAGTGAGTTCTTACTGTTAAAATGCAGGAGAGCTACTCACATTTCGCTGCTTCCATCAGTGCCCCCCTCCCACACGACCCCACCCCTCTCCTGGCCCTGGAAAGCTGGTAGCTTCACACCAGAGGTGGGAATCACACCAGAGCAGGTGGAATCACACCAGAGATGCCTTTTGTTCCTCGGAGCTGGCAGCATGCCAGGCGTGATTCTAGCAAACAGCATCTCCCACTTGGGCATATGTGACAGCCATGCACACTATCACTCCTTTGCCTTCTTGCTGATAACACCTCTGTGACCTGTTCATTGACAACTTGTTAGAAATGGGGTTTTTGCAGGAGTAAATCAATTTTTAAGTGCTTCCAAAATTCTCACAGCCCATTAGCGTCCTGTTGAGTTTATCTCTCCTATTTTGCTTTGTTTTTCTCCCATTTCCTTCCAGACACATCTCCTGTTCTGCTAGCCCTTGGTTACACTTCCAGGTTCATACACTAGAACCCATGCACATTTTTCATGTTTAGCAGGGCATTACTCATTTATTAATATTCAGAGTAGATGTAAATAAAGCAGCTCATCTCCAAAAGACTACTGAAGCAACATGGGAAAAACAACAACAAAAGAGAAATCCTGGCACACCATCCACCCTCCTACCTTACTGTAGCACTCAAGTTTATAGCCTGCTGATGAAGGACAGGTAAGCCTAAACCAGGCTATGAGTATCATCCTTGCCATGACATTTCCCTTCTCAGAGTACTACAAATATTCACTGCACTAGTAGATTTTTTCTTTCTGTGACTTGAAATGCAACATGCAGTTGTGGAGCAGCTGCCAGGGCTCTCATGCCATCATGGGAGCCAAAAGACTCAGCTCACAACCTGGAGTTTATGGGGATTTGGGGCTTGAAGCTGTACAACATTTGTTCTGTACATATAGGCCTGTAGCAGAGAAGCTAAAAAAAATCATCTCCTGGAAACTACCCAGAGCTTTTCTCTCTCAGGGAAACAAATGAGGCCTTAATTAATTTTCTTTCAAATACAGCAAATTGACTTCTGCTCCAGTTGTGCTAGATTCAAGCCACACAGCACAATGGTATTAATTCCACTTCACTTAAGGGCTAAATATTCAGAGCAAGGAAAAGGGAGTTTTCTGTAGGTCTTGCTCATGTTGAAGTCAACAACCAAACCACACTGGTTTTCACAGGAGTGGTTTCTTCAGTATCTGCATTTCTGAGGTTGACTGTGACATGCCCCTGGGTTAGCACAACAAAATGCAGGATATATGAAAGGCACCAGCTAAGCAAGTTGCCTGGTCCTTTGCATATTTTTAAAGGTCTGCACATCCTGCCTCAAATTTCATTTTACAGGCTCAAAGATAGAAGCACTGTTAGTGTCCTGTCCTAAGACTACTTTACTGGTTCGCTGATCATCCTAACTAGCCCTGCTGTCTCGATCTAATCTTTCTTAACACCAGAGTCTTGCCTGCAGGATTTCCCAACACTGGAATAACATACAGTGTTCTAGACAGGGTCTCCTCAGTACCCTGCAAACCAGTGGTGTTCTCTCTCACCTCTACCAGAGATACTTTGCGCAATAAACCAGAAGATCACATTTGCCTTCTTAGCATTTGCTTCATTTGGGTAGCTCAGAGCTGCCCTACAATCAGCATTTACCCCATGTCCAAGAGAATTGCACCCAATCCTAGCAGAACAATTTGCCTGGGTACACTGATGCTGTGCAGCAGACATCCTGCATGGGTATTTCACCATGGTGTTCTTCAGTGCCATGGACCTGTACTAGCACCATCTCATGAATCTCATCCCTATGCTGTGCTAAAAACCATGAGAGTTGGAAAGAAAAAACTGTACAATAAAATCCAAATCACTGAGTCCGGTGAAACTGTTAGTTCAAGCAGAGAAACTGCAGGATCTGACCTATATATACATATATAAGAAATACCAATTCTGCAAAACTTATTGTTATGGGAAACTATCCATCCTGTCCCCTTTAATATGTTCAATGATAAAGTAGCTGCATCATGGCCTATGTGCTACAGTAAAGAGGTACAGCAGACCCCCTCTAGCTTGTCTGTGGAATTCTGTTTCAAAGAAGATGAAGGACAAGATCTCTTTCACCATAAAATCCTGTGATTAATTTAAATTACTTTCCAACCATATTCATGCTGCCAAGTTTATCTAATATATTTAATATACTGCTTCATTATCACATTGGCTATGCACTGCCTGGGGGGTGCTATTATTCCTCTTCACAGATGGAAGAGGGAGGCACAGATCCCATAGATATCCACTCATATAATTTACTTAGTAACAAAGTCACAGAGCAAAGAACTGAAACTGTCCCTGTCTAACACCCATTGTACTCAACCCTTCTTTCTCTCCAACAACAACTTCATGTTCCAGGATTTCCCAAAAAGCAGCTTGATTTACTCGCAGCTCCTCCTCTGTCAATTCTGAAAATTAAATTAAGAAAGTCAGGCATCTCTTGATTTATTCTTCAAAATTAAAGTATCTGTAGAAGTCTTTCTATTACACAGTAGGTTTTTGTTACAGGGCATTTGTTAACTTCTTGGATTCCCATCTGTTCTTTTCACATGATTTTGTATTGTTTGGCTACATAGAGTGACTCTGTACACCTCAAGAAAGCAGCAAAACTTCATTTTCTTTCCTTTATATAAAATTCAGCCCCCTTCAAGTTGCAAAGCTGCATATTAAAACTACTGTCTGCTGACTTTCATATTTTCTGAGGCAACATCTGGCATAAAAACTGATTGCAAATATGATCAGAGTTAGCAAGATTTTCTTCCAGCAGTCTTCCAGCTGGCTTTATTCCCAGATATCAGCCCAATGGAAAAGAAAAATCTATTTGGCAGTGTCTCCAGTTGCAGTTTCTCATTCTTCAGGTAGAACAGTTTCCAGTCCTGGGGAGGTTTTGTGGATGTGGAATTCAGATGATGGGGTCTGAACTGCACTGGAACTGATATGGCCTCTGGGGTTCTGGACAGATGCTCTCTGACGCCTAAATAATTCAGAATCTCAGCTCATGCTGCAGAAGAATAATAGAGTTTATCCCCTCCAAAGTCTGGTATAATTTGAGGAATATAAACGTAATCGTATCATTATAAGTAGCTTCAGCTTCAGACATTCACCCATAATTAAGTAGAAATATTCATAAGGGGCTGTGGCTGCAGTTAAGGCAGAGTTGGTAGCTCGGGTTGTTGTCAAACTGTTCAAACAGCAGAGGCAACTCAGCCCTGGGCAACCACCTCGCTGGACTTAATGTGGGTGAGTAATGTGACTCTGTCCATGTATGTTCAGTCTGCCTCCAAGAGTGGGATATTTGTCTTTCAGTTCTCCTGAATTCAGGAAGTAGGCAGGTTTAACACCTCTCTGCCTTTCTCCTCAGGCCATGATAGACACCAATGCAGGCTGAGTGCAAAGCCCTCATATAGCTCTTTTACGCTCCATAAGCATGGGTGTATGGATAACAAAACAAGGGGCCAACTCTGATTCCTGACCCCTCTCTCATGCTCCCTGCTGCATGTCACTCCCAGATGAGAACAGAAGCAAACAGCAAATCTCTTCCTTCTGTCTGCCAGCTCCTTGGCACAGCACCACCAGGCAAAACCAAGTACGATCTAGGAATGGAAAAGCAGCTCATATTTAGACTGGAACATTAAACACTATATCCTAGAATATTACATTCTGATGTGGCTTCCGGCAGGGGAAGGAGGAGTAATGTGAGATTTCTGCAGTTCTAAAAATACATAACTGATAAAATCCAAGAAGTGGTGAAGGTGGAAATCATACAAAAGGAGAAAGAATCTTACTATTCAGCTAATAAACACCTCAGATTAGTTAAAACTAAAATAATTTAAAATCTCCAGTCTTAATCTGACAGTGTGTTCTGTTTGATTACACTTTGCATTTTACTTCCCCTGAAGAGCATCACCAGCAATGTCATATTCCCCACTGTTCTTCAATAGCTTCATGTTGTGATTTCGAGGCTGTGCTAGAATAAATAGCGCAGCTTGGAAACTGAAGCAGCATGCAAGACTGATCATTTGCTCAAAACCAACAGTTTCCAAGTAAATGAATGGAATGTAATTGCATTTCAGCTTCAGCTTGAAAATGTAACCAGCATTAGGTTACAACTCCTGTTGAGTTTACATTCAATGGCACTTGCTTATTACAGACTATTCTGGGTCACTGCACTATTTGTATATGGATGGCAGTTCATGGACATGTAGTTTGTAGTCCTGCATGGATCACTCCAGTGGTGTACTCTGACCTCTCATACCAAAGATATCCTCGTACTAATGTCAGGTATCCATTTACCTCATCTTAAGTTTGCTCTATGCCCATGGGGCCAAATCTACCACTATATGCAAGGGCTCTGTAACTCTCTCACGACCCATGAGCTCTCTATAAAAAGCCAAGCCTGACCAGAGGAACTGAATGCGTGAGGCTCAACAGCCACATCTGGGATTTGGTTTGGGCAAAAATATGCCAGTATTCTAATTTCTCCAGAAATAACCACTGGCAACAGAATATCCCTAGAAGCAAATTAAATCTTCTCTCACATCTATACTTGTTTCCATGGAAATATGCAGTGACAAGGTTTTTCCCCTCATGTTCTTTGCCAGCCTACCATATTTTTTTTTTCAAACAGCCTTGGTAACTGAATAGGTTCTCCCAAATACAAGAGAGCTGTTCAGTCTGACCCCAAGACAGCATCCATGCAGCAACACTGCTTCCAGTCCTTAATACACAGAGAGACAACTCTTTGCAAATCCTTTCAACCAGGGACCAACAAAACCTTTTCATTACTGAGGACTAACTGGTTTTGATGAGACAGTAAACACCATACACTATGGTGTTACCCAGCAAGAGGAACACAAATAACAACTCACTGTCAGCACACTGGCCTTAGACTCCAGCTTTATATTAGAGTGAAGGATATAGTATTTGTAGTGCAAGTCTGTTCCCAGTGGCTGCCAAACATTTGGCTTCTGGCAGTAGCCATCTGCACTGCCCCTTACCGTATGTCACCATCCCCAGCTACCTCCTCACATCCCCTCTCTTCTCTGCTTCCCTGCTCTGTGCATCTGCCCCAGCCAGAAGCTCTATTTCCCTAGAGACTCATATGAAGTGGCTGAGGCCCAGCCACAGAAGACACATTAAGCAGAGCCTCTGGGCTGTGAGCAGTGGGGACAGTGCCTCGGCTTTGGGCGGTTACTTTGAAGTTGCTCAGGGTGCTGTTTCTTCACTGCACAGGAGCAGCCTGGAAGGGGGATGAAGAACAGCACCTATGACCCAGGGGAGGAGGGAGGCCTTGTCTGCATCTCGCCAGCAGGCAGTCTGTGGCAGCAGGAGAGCAAATGCCCATCCTGCCACCAATGGAGGAAGGGAAAGCCAGGCAGTGCTAGGAGTGCAGAGAAGAAGCACAGAGTGACAAAGATCAAAGTCAAAGATGTATAAAAGGAGGCAACAGTGAAATCTCACAGAGGAGAAAGGAGAACTTTGGCTTTTGTCAGGTTGTTACACTGACCTTGTGGCATGCTGGGTTTTGGACCTTGGCTATCAGGCAAGCTCAGTGTGTAAAGTCTCATGGAACTTCATGTTCAGCATTATCACTTAGCAGGCTGCAAAGTCACTCAAGTGGATGGGCTGCAGGACTGTAAACAAAGGATTATGGCATGTGACAAGTGGCTGTTCAGAGGGAAGGGACCAAGGGTATAATGGCGATGGGAATCAGTAAGACCTTAGATTGAGTGCCTCAATAAAATCTTAAACTAGTGCTTAAACCATCCAGCTGGCAGAAGAAGGTTGTGCTGGAGAGGCTCTGGTGTGTGCTGGGAGAGGTGCAGGAGCTGTATCTGGGCAGGGAAGGGACATGTTTGGGCAGATGCTTGGTGCCTGAACCCCAGCAAGAGCTAGGAAGAGAAGGACACTATGCCTAGGAGACACCAGCAAAAGCTGTGTCAGAGAGCTCCTTACTCTCCTCTCCCCAAGGCACTTTCCCCCTATTCTCAGGGCTCGGGAAGGTGCAGGAATATTCTGGTCCAAAACCAGGAAGAATCTAAACAGAGAGAGTGAGAGTAGGCTGCGAGCTTGAGCAGCTAGGTCAGGATCCTCCCAACAATGGTGTAAACATAGCCTGAGGCAGAGAGTAGAAATTGCAAATTGGATGAAGACAGGATTCAACCTGGAAAACTAAAGCTATTTAGCAAGGAATAATAATTCACTAACTAAAGTTCCTCTTGGCAGAGGGGAGAAGAGTTCTGGAAAGTCAAACTGTGTTGATCTAACCTTAGGAGAGCTAGAAAATCAGAGAAGGGGACACGAAGAGATTAGTTAGAGAAGAGAAAGGCAACACACAGGCACTAGGACTGTGCACGTAGCTACTATGCCAAGGCAGCACAGAGGTAAGTGCTGGGCAGAAGCCCACTGCTCTGTTCAGGGCTGTGGCTACCATGAGAGCCTGACACACTGGGAGGAGATAAGAAAGGTGATAGCTCCTTGTGCAACTACAAGGCATTGATTTGTGACGACAGTATGAGTTCCTTGTCTCTGAGGGGATATGGAAACAGTTTACAAACATTTGTAGGCATATGCCCAAGCAGGAGGGAGTGCAAATTACTTACTAGAGAAGATAAAACAAAGAGTGGGAAAACCAAAGCAGAAAGTGACTTACAAGATTTTACCAATGAGCTGCAATAGGTTGTGAAATAGCTCTCACAAGAAGAGCAGGAAGGAATCCAGGTATGGGCAGCTTTAAATCTGGATGAGAAGAAAGTAATTAATACATGAGCAATGAAAGATATACAGAAGAATTTGTTGAAGTGATAAAAATATTTCCACCTGCACAATCTGTAGTCCCAATTTTCCACTGTCCTGCATTTCTTGCTATCATTAGCAGTGACGCAAAGCAGGAAAATGTTTATTAAAGCAGGAACGTAACGTTATAGCACTGCTCCACCTGAGCACATAGATTTCTAGACATACCTAGCCAACAGAGAATTAGGTTTTACAATTGTGTCTGGGAAAATGACTCAGCAGCAGTGATCCTCTTCAACTCATCCAGTCTTATCCTCGCGCCCCATTCCAAATCTCCTTTACTCTTCATGAGGTAGGGATATGATTCCATCTTTGGACAGTGTGTGTTAATGTCTCCTAAAGTCACATCCAGCTGCTTTTAAAAAACTCCTGATTAATCCCTTTTTAATTGCCTGTGGGAGACCACCTCCTTATGAGGCTCCCAAAGATTGACAAGGAAACCTGAGGAGATCAAAGCCCAAATACAGTCCCAATGAAGGTTGAAATAGCCACCTGCCAAAAATTTGGAGAAGCCCACACCTTACCTGGCATATATGCTTACCAGCTTAATATTTTCCATGAGGAGGGAGCACAGCCACGGCTACAGTGCTACAGCAAGTATGAATGGTTAGCCCCAGCAGAGAGCTGTTCCTTGGACTGAGGATGTTTCACATAACTAATTGCCAAGCTTTATAACCATCCCCTGCAGACTATCATGATGATAAATGAATGAGATCAGACTAGTCCATATGGTTTATTGGTGGAATTTGCCCACACGCTGTAGATGCATCATTACTCTGTGTACTCATCAGCATGGGGATGAGCACAGTTCAAAGTCTTTGCCCATACAATATGAAATCACAACCAACCTGCAGCTCCTCAGCTTTATCCCAAGAACTCTTCAGGCCTTTTTGGCATCCTTCTGTTCCTCTGTATCCTTGTCCTGGGCCATCCTGCAAGTCCTTTGGTGAATGCCATGTCCTTCCTTATTAAAGTAAAGCATAGTAAGCTGCACCTATAGAAGTTAAACAAGAAATTGTTGAAAAACTTTGAATTCATAACACAGTGGCTAATAGTGTGTTGACTACTCTTGTCCTCTGCCTGACAAAATCAGAGTTGCTCCACTATGTGGCAGAGATGCTCTGCAGCTCCACAAGCAGCAATGATCCTCTTTCTGCTGACTGATATTTCCAGAGCAGAGCATTTCTCAACTCCATTGAGGCTGTTGAGCCCAGGAACCCTGTAGAAACAGGGGATATTTCAAAGTAACTGCAAACACCACGTTCAGAGTAGGTACCCAAAAAGGTGTACTGTATTGCCTGACACATCCCTGCGTCAAGCAATACCTTGCATTAGCACTACAGGGAATAGGGTTTCATGGATGGAAACTGCTTTGAGCTGAAATCTGAGAGCTGTACCATTCCTTTCCGGCTCTGAATTCCCTAGGCGGTCCAAGGCAGGCACCTTCATCTCCCTGTGGCTCAGTTTGCCTTCTGTAAAACTGGGTTAGCATCCCCTTCTCCTTCTTACATCACTTTTATCCTTACCTATATTAATGGTAAATAGAGACGGGCTTGTTTGTGTGCGGGCACAGCGCAAAACGGAGGGCACGACCGTGAAAGTGCCGCTCCTATGGGGAAGGTCTGCAGGGAAAGATAAGCGCTCGGACGGGCAGGTGCAGAGCAGGATGCAAGGATGCAGGGATGCGCACACGGGGAGGGGGGACGCCTGCAGGGAATGACACATGCGAGGCGGGCCGGGCGCTCGCCCGCCGCCCGAGCC
>NW_020884885.1:4344072-4348947 GCF_003945725.1 Corapipo altera | reverse complement strand
CCGCCGCCCCGCAGGTGGGGGCGCCGCGCGGGGCCCGGGGTGCCATGGAGGAGCCGCCGCCGCCGCCGCCCGCCTGATCCCCGAGGCCGCCGGCACCGAGACAAAGCGCGGGGCTGCGGCCGCGCCCGCCCGGTGAGTGCCGCGGGGGGCCCGGGAGGGAGGGGGGCTCCGTCTTGCGCCGCGGGCACCGGGCCGGGGGGAGGTCCCGATCGCGCAGCCGGCCCTGCCTGACACCCTCGAACATCCTCTTCCTCATTCGCACCCAGACACTCCCGTCTGCCGCTTCGCCAAGCTCAGCGCACCGCAAGCATCCTCGTTCGTAGCCCGGCCACCCTCAGCCCAGACTGCCCTCCCGGCCCAGCTATACGCCGTGCACCCCCAGCACCCCTGCTCGTTGCCGAACGAGCCCGCGCCCACTGCCCAAACCTGCCGCAGGGGCTCTGAACGCCTCCCACGTCACCCCAAACACCCCCGTCACCCCAAACGCCCCCACGCACACCACTGTGCACAGCCCGCGCGTCCTAAAGACTCCCCCATCACGCCCCCGTTCCCGAGCAGGCGCTCCCACCACCCCGCAGACCGCCCAAACGCAGCTCCCGCCCCGGGCACTCCCCGCCACCGGACACTGCCCCGCAGCGCCCAACCTCCCGCAACCTGCCCTCTCCCTGCTCTGCCACTCGCGGTGCAGACCCCGCCGCCCCCTTCCAGCCGCTCCTCGCCCCTGCACGGGGACACAAAGGGGTCCGTGCGCCCGCCGCCCGCCCGCTCACCCGCCGCCGCTCTCTGCCCTGCAGGCCGAGCCATGGTGGAGCCGCCGGCCGAGCCTCCCCCGCAGCCCTGCCCGGCGCCCGGGGGGGCGGCGGGAGGAGAGCCAGCCCGTCCCGGAGAGCAGTCGCCGCTGCTGCACCTGGATCTGTACAACTTCGACTGCGCGGCGGCGGAGGGCAGCCGGTACGTGCTGACCAGCCCGCGGTCGCTGGAGGCCTGCGCCCGCTGCGCCGTGCGGCCCGTGGAGCTGCTGCCGCGGGCGCTGGGGGACCTGCTGCGGGAGGCGCCCGGGCGCTCCATGCGGGTGGCTGCCGGCCTCTACGAGGCCTACGAACGGGAGCGCCGCCGCAAGCTGCAGCAGTGCCGGGAGGAGCGGGAGAGGATTATCCGGGAGGAGAAGAGGCGGATCCTCGCGCCCCTCGGAAGCCTGCCGCCCTCGCCCGCCGCCCGTGTCGCCTCCCGCGCTGCCGCCGCCGCTGCTGCTGCCGGCGGGCCCCAGACCCATGGCGGGGGGAAGACCAGGGCGTCGAGGGGTGCCAAGGGCAAGAGTCACTCCCTGGACTCGCTGCAGAAGCGCCGTGAGGGCAGCTGGGGCAAGACCTCTTCGGAGTCGGGGGCCTCGTCCTCCTACAGCGGGGAGAGCTTGCGGGAACGGGGGGGCAAGGTGGGCGGCCGGGGCCGGGGGGCAGCCACTGCCAGCGGGTCCTTTCTGGGGCGCAGCTTCAGCCTGGGTGATCTCAGCCACTCACCACAGACTGCCCAGAGGGTCGAGAGGATCGTCAGGGAGGTGAAGAGGAAGAAGGGCCTCTCGGAGGTGCCTGAAAGGGACAAGAAGATTGCGGCACTGATGATTGCCAAGCACCAGGAGGCCAACATCCTGCGGGAGCAGCGGCAGGCAGCCCATCTTCAGTGGGACAGTCAGCGGCGCCTGGCTGAGCAGCGTAAGGAGCAGGAAGAGAAGGAGAAGCAGAGGGCCCTCCTGCAGGGTCAGCGGATGTGGGAGAGCCAGGTGGAGAAGCGTCGTGGGAGGCTGTACCAGGAGCAGGAGGAAGCTGCCCTGCTGAAGCAGAGGCAGCGCCTCATGTGTGAGGAGAGGTGGCGGGAGCAAGCAGAGAAGCAGGAGCGGCTGCGGAGGGAGAGGCTGGAGAGGGCCATCCAGGAGGACAAGCAGAAGAAGCTCCATCAAGAGCTCAACCTGAAGGCAAAGGAGGAGGTCAAGAAGGAACACCAGGAGCGAGAGGAGCAGCTACTGCAAGAGAAGCTGTCCACAGCTGCACAGAAGAGGCTGAAGAAGGAGGTGCAGCTGCAGAAGGAGAAGAGACTGTTCAACCAAGCAGAGAAGCTGAAGCACGAGGCCTTGCTCAAGGAATTGGCCAAGCAAGAGGCAGAAGAGAAAGAAATGCTGAAGGCCTCCCTGAAGATGAGTTTGACGAAGGCTCAGGAGAACTATGAGCAGCTAGTGGAGAAGAGAAACCAGGAGCTGAGGGAGAAGGCCAGGCGTGAGGACATGCAAATCCAGAGAGCTAAACTGGCAGCAGAGAAGAAGGAAAGAGAGCAGAAGGAGCACTTGGAGGCACTGGCTAGAGAGACAGAGAGAAAGCTCCAGCATGCTGCCCAGGTGGCTGAAGAGGCCGTTCAGGAAAAAGCTCGCAAGGTAGTCTTGAGTCGTCTGGAGAAGGAAAAAGTGCAGAAGATGAACAAACAAAAGGTGGAACAGTATGAAGACTTACGACGCAGGGAAATCCTCCTCTCTATAGAGAGGAAGCTGGAGAGAAGCGAGCAGATCTTCAAGGAGAAGAAGACTGTCTTAGAAAATGCCAGATCCGTCGCTCGGGCATCCTTCCACGTCCGGGAAAAAGTACGGGAGGAAACAAACATGCGCACCTTTGACAAGATGGCCTTTGAAGCAGAACTGCATGCTCACCTTAACAAGAAATGAAAGATCTTGTCATGGATGAGTGGGGGTACACCACTGTTTGTCCATTGTAATGGATCAGAAAGCTCCTCCACACAAACATTTGAAAAACAACAACAATCAAAATCCACCCTAATTTCTTATTCTGGGGGAGCAGGGTACCGCACAAAATTGTGGCAGCTATTTCACATACTGTTTTAAATACATTTTTTGTTCTGGGTGTGTTTTAAGGACTGACCTCAGTCATCTTTCCAGAGGGGAAGCAAGTTTTTGTGTCCTCCACCCCACAAGCACACACAATTTTTCAGAAAGGGCTGCAGAAGAAGTCTGCTTGAAGCCTGTGAGTACTGATGGGTTGTTTACACCGGAGATGACTACAGCTGCATTCTTTTCAGTTTGCAATGCAGACAACAGAGGCAATTAACTATTAGAGCCTACTAAGTAAGAACCAAAACCGTCTGAGCTGATTCTGCCTTGAGTGACAGGCAGAATGGTCACTTGGTTTAAGTTATGGGACTGCATTTTCAAAGCTGCTGCACTTCCATGCTGAAGATGAGGAAAGCTGGAGTACAGAATTCCATATGCCCCGGGTGCCCCTTGCCCACTGCTGGTACCAAGTTAGAGAAAGCACAGATCAAGGCCATGTAAGTAGACATTATGATCAGAGCTGGGCAAAAGCTGTTAGTGCTCACAAACACAGTTTCATTTTTGCTGTTTGTAATTGTTGCCCCTCCCAAGCATCCCCGCCTCTCCTTCTCCTTTTCAAGTTTCTCTTACAAACATCTGTAGAATTTCTTCTTTTCTTTTGGAAGAAGGGGAGAAGGAGAGAAAATTGTGGGTGAGTCATAAACTGATGGGCACCCACATAGCACACTTGTTCATTATGATATAAAAATGAGTGAACCTGTGAAATCTGGACTTAGGGGGAAATATGGGGATCAATTGTAAATGGAAATCTGTGATTGCATAGATTGCATAGAGAAATCACCCTTGGGAATTTTTAAAATTCAAGGAGACTCTCAGCCCCTTAGCCAGTTGGGCCCGCCTTGAGGAAGATGTTGGACCAAATGTCCTCCAGAGTTCCTTTCCAGCTTAATTGTTCTATGAGCTGCATACGAGACATTCACCCAGCTCTTATCATCGTCTACTGAGTAGAGGAGCATTTCTCTGCCCACTGGTGCTAACAGTTGTTTTCTCATATAGGGCACAAGAAAGAGTAAATGCAGAAAATGAGGTACATTACAGATTCTTTTAGATGAGGATCATGTCTTTTTTATAACTCTTAATACTGTTTAGAGGAACTGAGTCCTGCCATTAAATACACTGGAAATGTGAAAAGCTTACCTATACCCCATGCACAGTGTTCAAGTAAGACAGTGTTCTGCTGCAGGTTTCCACATTTACTCTCTGTTGGGTTGGAGTTACAAGCACAAATTCAAAGCAGGCACTTTCTGCTGTTTTTTTCTGGCTGCTGACAGCATCAGCTCTCTGTTCCACCATCCGTGACGCCATGCTGGGTTGCTCTGGTGACGGCAGCCAGACCTGGAGCATGGAGGAGAAGCAGCAAGAACAGACAGGATCTTGTTTCCTTGTGGATGTCTCTTACATACCACACAGTAGAAGAGAAAACCAGGAGAAGGTTGACATGTGGAACAGACATGCAGTCCCACACGCATAGATTGCTTACCAGAATTTCCCAGAAGATGACAGCAGGTCAAAACCCTCTTAGAAGACTTTAAGGAAGGTGTTAAATGAACAGCAACAACAACAATAGACCAAGCACACCCTGGTGCCCTGCAAGGCTGGAGACATTATATGAACAGTGTTGAAAATGGAGCAAGTAGGGACTTATTTTTTTTTTATTTTAAAGGAACTTGCTCTTCTTTGAATCATGGTACAATTGGAAGTGTTAAGGGCAGGCAGCATGAAAGTAGGAATTAGGGCTCCTGAGTGATGTTTGCTATGTCAGCCATTGGCTCACTGTGTAATACCAGGCAAGTCCTCAGGGGCTGGGCTTGCCCCTATTAATATAAATGGAAGCAGAGTTGGGCTCTTGGGGTTGCTGGGACTTACAGGAAATAGTAACACTTGGCTTGGCAAAGCACTTCAAAGACTTTGGATGAATGATGGTAACAAAGCACAAAGATTTATTTATTTATTTATTTATTTATTTATTTATTTATTTATTTATT
>NW_020884885.1:4022540-4344062 GCF_003945725.1 Corapipo altera | reverse complement strand
ATTTATTTATTTATTTATTTATTTATTTATTTATTTATTTATTTATTTAATTGAATGGTTACTAAAGTAAAACATCCCTTGGTGAAAAGCACTAATTAACACCAAAATCTGGTAGCTGTGGAAAGGATAGCTGCATTACTGTTCCCAGCAAGCAGCCTGTCCCATGACCCTCATCCTCAAAGCAGCAGTTTGAACAGTGAAACAAATTCTGCTGTAACACTAGACAAGATCCTTGAACAAAAACAGTCTTCTCCACAGGTTGTCCATATTGCAGTGATCTGTGTGTGCCCTTGTAGCTGCAAAGACCTAGAAAAGAGATGGCCAGTGGCCCAAATCTAGCCAGCACTAAATTTCCCTTGCTCCCTGGCAGCACTAGAGTTGGGATAAAAACTGCAGTGACCCCAGCACAGCCTGGTTTCATCTGGTTAGAAGCTTGCTAGCACAGATGTGAGAGCCCTTGCTTTCCTGTGTCATTACACTGTGGTTGAAATTCACTGCTTGGTCCATTTAGAAGGAAAATAGGGAAAGCTGGGGAACAGTGGAAAGAAGGCAAAATGTGGTGGGCAAATGAGCAGACAGCCTCTAATTGGAACAGCTTTTTTTCCGTAAAGGTCTACTACAATCTACCTGAAGACTTTGTCCAAATCTCCCTCTGACAGGGCATTTCCAGTGCAGACTGAGAACATTCTGTATCCTAGGAGACATGTCTTGGCCACTTACTGTAATTACACCTAGGGTCCATCTCCTGCTGCTGACTGAGTTTGACACCTTGGGGCTACCTCCAAACTAATCAAAACAAACCTACATGATGGTAATTGGATTGGCAAACTACTGTTCCTATACTGTGCAGTGTACAGTTTGAGTTTTGAATGTGCAGTCGAAGAAAAAATATTTTTTTTCAAACAACATTAATCTGTGTATGGATATTTTTTATTTGTCTACTGGTTTCAGTCCAAAGTCCGTGAAATTTGCTGGAGTTCATGAGTTTAAAATTGCAGCATGGAAAATTTAAGTCAGCAAGTTGGGTGGAGGCATGAGAGGTATTTCTTGGGTCTGCTTATGCTTCCATTTATTTGAGAAGGAGTTTTACTGCTGGATTTCTGTAGGAACAGAAATTAAATCCTGGGACACATGTAAAAAGTATGGCCCTTTTAGATGAGGATTAATTGGTGGTTTTGCTATTGAGCTGCAGGCTAGGGAGAACTAAAAGCAGGCAACATGTTATCTAACACCTCAGAAGTAGATTGTGGCTTACCTAGAGCAGAGAAGCAGCTGATACCATTTGTTTAGGAAGGTCCAGCAGAAAGCTAGCTTAGTTTGGTCCTCTCCTGGGATTAGAAAACACATTTTAGGCTATCGCTGTATTATAATCATAAGGTTATAACAAAGACTTTGCTTTTAGGCCATTTGCCTGTATGCCACATAATGACCACTAAGCCTTGAAATACCTGCACTTTAAAAGCAACAACAAAAGGACAATTACCAGGAAACTTCTGTAACTGGTAACACATCTTAGATCCAGCTAGGTTCAAATTCCTAGGTTTCAGTTCCTAAATTCTTGGTTTTCAATTCCTAAGCAGTTGGGAGTCTAGCTGTAGTTTCACGTTGGATCCCGTAGATTTAACGGGATCACCCCAAATCTGAAGCTAGTGCCACTAAACATTCAGTTCTAATGCCAAACACTGACACGTGGATGCAGCTCTAACACAACTTGAAAACCACTGCACTGCTTACTGCTGCTTATTGACTAGGACTACTGCTTGAAGCTGACCTACTAGAAACCACTTAGAATGTTTACAGTGTTTCCGAAGTTGAGATCTTAAAGCACAGGGGAGAAGAAAGACTCCAATATCATTTAAATGTTCTAAAAAGAATAACAGGACCAAGTCCTTGGATTCTTTTCAGGCAAAACTCCTATTGTTTTATACTAATGTTTTGTAGTGAGACAACATGATCAAGCATTCTGTATCAGAATTCTGATACTGTACCACAGTATCAGAAAAGAGGAGTCTGTCACGCTGATGACTACAACAGAATAGGCACGTAATTTCAGAGGCCTCAGAACAGTGCAGTCTGGTTTCCTTGGGCAGCTGCTCTGTGAGTCTCACTTTAGTGAAACCACGGCTGCAGGATGAATTCATCTTGTATTACACATCAGAGAACTCACACATGAGGGAGAAGCATTGGTTAAAGAGCAGTTTCTTTTGCCTGAGCTCTGGATGAGTTTTGAAACACAATGGAGCGCATTTTGCATGTTCACAAACTGTCCTGTTTTTGTGGATTGTCTAGTTTTTAACTGCATCTGGGCTAAAACCGGAACCTTTCAGTGGCATAGAGAGTGCCAACAGTCTCATCTGTATTCTTCCTCTTCACACAAAATTCATCACTAAAACATGATCTCTCTGTCAAAGTTGAATTTTGCAGATATGTTCAAAAGCTATTAGGAGAAGCAGCTGCACCATCACTAGTTAATATTTTACAAGGTAATTTTTAAGGCAGTTTATAATAAGTTCTTTCACCACATACATGAGGGATGTGAGGATTAGATTTCTTGCCTTGGTTACCTACTGTGTTTCTCTTATGATGGTTATGGAGCTCCAGACTCATGCTGTGCTAAAATTTCTCTTGATGCCTGGGGGATTCTGTTCATTAGACAAATGCTGAATATGCAGTGCACACAGGTTTGGAAGGGGACTTAGTTTGGTGTGCATGTCTTTATTAAGCCAAGCCTGGACAGGGAGACATGGGAAACACAAAACTTGCAATACAAAGTCCATCAGCCACTAGTTTTCCAAAAGTTCAGCTAAGAACAGCCCCAGAGCCACCCCTGCTAGCTCTCATCAGGGAAGCGACACCCTTTGCTCTTTTACTGACCTCAGAAAGAGTCAGGCTGATCATATCCTACCTGAGGACAGCTTCTCATCACTTCACTTGTTACATTAAAGAAAGATTTGCTTTCAGCTGTGGATATTCTTCCTCTGCTGGTAAAAGCAAAACTGTAGTAGTTGAAATGCCGTTTTGAAAGTGGTGTGTTGGTTTGGTTTTGGTTTGGGGGGGTTTTTTTGTGGTTTTCTTTTGTGTGTGTGTGTGTGTGCGCGTGTGTGTGTGTGTGTGTTTTGTTGGTTTGTTGTTGTTGTTGTTGGGGTTTTTTGTTTGTTTTTGTTTTGTTGGGAGTTTTGTTTTGTTTTAAAGCAGATGCAGGGAGATGTAAAGATGAGACACAAAGCTAGTTAGAGGCAGCACATTAGAGATGATGACTGTGACTGTCTTCGCACAAAGTTCTACTTTGTGGACCTGGAACTGTGCTGTTGATTAGTACAGCAGCAACCACATCCAGGAGAGTAGAGGTGCTCTGGGAGGTGCTCTGTGATTTCTTCACAGATCACACAGTATCCCTTCAAAGCATGCAAATGTAAACTCTAATGCTTTGCTGAGTCAAGGTCCTAGGGAATTTAGTTTGTTAGGACTGGACTTAGCTTTCATAGTTGTAAAAGAAGGCTGAAGAAGAGGAAGACACTGGTTTAGCCCAGTCTCTCTGGAAATCAGCCCCGTGACATTTACTTTGCAGTGCAGTACAGGCATATTCTAGTGTGAGCCAACAGAGCCCTAATACAATCACTTTGGGAGTGCAGCCCCACAAGTCTTTGGCAAGCAAGTGGCACCCCTGGAAAAAGCCAGTACTGAGACATGGTAAGAAAATCATAATGCTTCTGCTTCTAGGCCGGGGGCAGCTCTGCCCTTCTTTTTGGTGAGATATTATTAGGTCATGTTTTGAAGAGAAAACACTGGGAAGAAGAAAAAAAATGCAAAACTCTTCCACACAAGACACCTGGAAACACATTCTCTGTTTATGGAGAGCAACTAGCACTCTGGGGATGCCAGTCTTCAGAGCCTTCATAATGGAATAGGCCCCACACCCCACATGCCTCTTAAAGCTATGGCATGAAAAAAATTAAGTTCTAGGTCTGACTTCTTTGTCCTTAGACTGTTCTTTGAGCATGGCTCTTTGCTGGAGGCTCATGAGCTGTTACTGTAAGCTCATGAGCTGTTACTGTAAGATTCTAGTCTGAAAAGACCCAAATCATTCCCCGTCAACTTTGCACTCATCTCCTAAGTCCCTGCCATTCAGCAAGAAATCCTCTGCATTACAGAACCACTCTGGCAGTAAGAATTATTCTGTGTTACAAAACAAAACCGCCAGTGCTATTTTGTTCTTATGTGATTTTCACAGCTCCCCACATCTAATCTCAGGACCTGACTGTGAGGTAAACTAGTTATCGCCCCCAGCCTAAGTACAAGCAAACTGAAGCAGAAAGAACTGATGTGACTTGCCCTGGGCCATGCTGGCCACCCTGATCTAGCTGGAGCTCTCATTCAAGTCCTGCCTAATCCCCATGCAGCCCTCTAATTAACATCTCCTGGTTGCAATGGAGGGATATGCCTGCGCCCCTGCCGTGGCAGCTCCTCTGGCTCCTGCTTTGCAGCTGGTGCTTCATGGAGGATGAAGGTTTTAAGCCACCAGCTCCCACTCCTGGGCATTGCCCCCAAAACTTGAAACAGTTTTAAATGGGGGGCCTGAAGGTGAGATAGGGCTGCACTGGGAGCCTGTGACAGAGGCACATTGAGAAGAAGATATGTTAGCTAAAATGGGCAGGAACTACAGATGGAAATGTTAAATGAAAGAGTACTCATGGACTGAGTATCCTTATACCGTCTTGGCTAGCTAGAATCACTTATATGTCTAAGTATGACAGCATGAAATAGCACTTTCTTTCAGCACATTAAACTTACAGGGCCCAGTTCATCCCATTAGTTACCTCTCTAGGGCCAGCAGAGTTGTTCCAGGAACGAATGCAACCTTTTATTATTTATGCAAATCACAGTGGCTTGGGATATCTTATTCTTCCAAGAACTTGGTGGAAATTTCCCCCTGCCTGAACAGTACCCAGGCAATGGGATCAGAGGGTCACGTAATGGTTGCTATTTTTAGACTGGGTGACAAATTTGTCAATACCCTGGTGCTGGACGCTGTGTTCCTGGGTGTTTACAAAGCAATGTCTGCTTTAGCAGCTCAGTGCAGCTGAGGGGAAGAGCAGCTGGCCCAGAAGTATCTTGTCAGACAGCAAGCTAAACAGTAGGGAGTAAGAGATTTGGCTCTGTGTCTGTTGGGTGCTACTGGGAATGTTTTGGTTTGTAAGAGGGTGATGGGATAATTTCTTCTCTTTTTTAATCACCTCCAAAATAGGCTGTGCTATTTTTGACAATTATTTAATGATTTATAAGATATGAGAAAATAAATGAGGAAGGGAGCTCAAAACACAAATGTGTAGGTAAAGCAGAAAGACATTTTCCTTTCCCTCCTTAAAAAAAACCTATGAGCATTGTGCCAGCAGGTGAGAGTTTTGTTAAGTGCCAAGTTGCATGCAATTTCTTAGATCCTAGGAGGGGGGGCACTCTGTTCACAAGCTTTTCTATCTGTGCACCTGCCTCTTGTACATGCCGACAAAACAGGCTTTATGTTTACCTCCCAGTAACAGTTATTTCTTTGAATTTCAAGGGATAGATGAGATCCATAAACAGAAAGAAACTAATTTCACTGTAGAGGGACCACTGAACAGCCATCCTGGGTGGACTCACTCCATATCTGACATCAACCCTGATGGCAAAGTGATAGTTTGCTCTCATCAAATTTCAGCAACCCTCAGCCAGGCACTGTCTAGGAGCCTCTGCACCATTTTCAGCTCCCACCTGATTCAAGCTGTCCTTGTTTCCTAGCCAGTTTCATCCTGAGCTCCTGCTCCCATTGCCTCTAGCAAGGTACCTGGGGAGCTGACCACAGGGTGCAGCCAAGTCTCCACTTATCTGTAGAGGCTTCAACCAAACTAATTTGCCTTGCTCTTCCTTAATCTGGGGCATGTCTGTGCATGAGCAACTACAGGAACTGTCTGAATCTGGGCTTTGAGTGGTGTAGATTGAACATCTAGAGAAGGACTTGGGTGTTACAGCATAGCAAAGGGATGCTACTGTTTTATTTTTGATTATCAATACCACTGCTAGTTTACACTTCAGACAGTGTACCATGAACAGGTCGAACACTAGCAGCCCTAGAAGAAGTGTTAAAGTGTTGCCCTCCACACTTAGACCAGTGCTTGTCATGGGAAGCAGTGTCCCTTCTTACATGAGAGAGAAGCTTTCCTTTCTGCAATCATCATCATATCATGCACAGGTGCTTTGGGGACAGGCTGGCATCCTAAGATACATCCATCCTATTGCCACCATCACCGGCTTCTCCTTATGACCTGAATTCTACCAGTAAATTTATAATTAGCTTATATAGGGCTGTATGACCTGTCATGACAGGAATTTTAGATATAATGCAACATCTGAGTCATGGCATTGCTTTTTCTGCTATTAGTTTCACCTGCTGCTCCTCAGCAGGAAGTAAAGCAAGAGAGGATTGTTTCAGTAAACCAGAGGTGACCTGCCTGCTTTCAGAAAATCTAGGCAGGTAGGCAAGCTGAGGGCTTCAGGGATTTACGTAACACTAGAGCACCTGACATCTTAGGTTAGCTGTAGGTACACTACATATCACTTTGCATGGTAGCTGTCACTCCAGCTTACGTCTCTTGGATGCTGTGAGTCCTAATATCTTCCAGGCAGAAGGCACTCTGTCTTGTAACAGAAGGTTTCTCTGATTCCTACAGTATTTCAAAGAACCTGCATGTATCTGTTTGCAGAATCAGATATTTCAATACATTTTATTTATGGTTCCATCAAAAAATTGTAAAAGTAGAGATTCCTGAAGGCAATGATGTTCATACCCAGAGCTACTGTACTGTCTGAGTGTCTCTGACCAGACTACACTGTGCTACTCTAGAGATTTCTTACAGCTCCTGCAGTCTCAGGGAACCTGCAGATCCCTCCCTGCAAAGACACTGTACTATAATGCAGATGCCACGTGATTCAGTCACAGGCTGCAAGTCCCCAAATGCACAGAAATTTACTGTAAGCTACCAAGGGAATTTCTGCAGAGTCTCCTGGAATCCATAGGGGCCATTCCAGTCTGCCCTGATGCCACTGCTGTATAAACTCTCATGCTGTACAGTACCTGCTAACCTAATAATACTGTCTGAGTCCTCTCCATGACAACACACCGCAATGTCCTCAGGTACAGGGAGGCATCCTGCAATCAGGCAAGGCTGGCCAGGGAATCCGTCTATCAGATGTATAGAGTATAATTTAAACATAAGTATTTTCTATGGGGAAGTTGGAGGCATAAATGCAAAGGGGTAGAATTACTCCCCAGAGGAAAGGAAATAATTGCTGAATGTGAATGAGAAGAAAGAAATGACAAAATGAGACCTTTAAATAACCTTAAAATCATAGGAGACCTGGTTTACAGGTTTCATGTAACAGATGTACATGACCAAACAGCTTCACACATTTTGGATACCCTCAGGGAATGAAGAATGGTGGGAAGTATTGAGGACCTCAGGTAAGAAAGGAACGGTGTTTTCCAACATGAGTTGGAGTTGGCTGGAGTGGAGAATTGTAGAAAAGCTGTTCAAGACTATGTTCCAACTATGGTGGCATTACAGCAAAGAAATATAGTCCAGTTCGCTTTAGGGAACTGGATTGATGGCTGGCAGTGTTGCACAAAGACCAGATCAATACAGGGCTTTATTTGTAAGCAACCATTTCAATTCAGACCACGGGATTGGCTTTATGCCTGTTAAGGTCAATTGCCAAAGGCAAGCACATGGTGACAATTAGCACATTCCTGTGTCCAATGGAGGTGACACCACAGCCAGAGGAAAACTGAGGCTGGGGCTGTTTCCAAAGAGGGCAGAGACCTTCTGAAAGGGAAAAGCCAGATTAAAAGGGAATCGTAATCCTTAACTGTTCAGTGACAGCCTGGGAAGAAAGGATTGCTCAAAAAAAACCAAGGGTTCTCTCTCAAGGAAGATAGTGTTTCCACTGCTAGCAAGCTGGGTGTGGGCTCATGTCCTCATCTTCTCCTTCTCTGGCAGGGGCAAGAGACAGAATCTCAGCAAAAAGAGGGAGACAGAATTCTATCTGGGAGGATGAAACCTCCTAGGTCAGACCTTGTCAGTCAAAGCTCTCACTCTGATTTCACTTGCAGACAGGACCCTAAATATCGCTGGGAGACTGGGCTTCCACCCTCAGCTTGTACAACCTGAACTTTGGTCATGTATCCATACTCTGATGCATTTGCTGCACTTGCTTGGACATTAAGGCAGGTCTGTGGGGCTTTCCAGCATGCCAGCTGCATGCTTCACAGCCATATCCCAGCAGGAAAGGTTGTATTCTATCCTTCCCCAGTTCAGATCAGGATTAGTTGCTTATTCAGAGTCCCTTCCCCCATTGGCAGAGTGGAGGAAAAATAATTATGAACCTTCTTTTTATATATGCCAGCTAGCAGACAGGATCAATATGCAAAGGGACTCCCTGATTTCTGACATGCCTAAGCCCTCAGACAACTGTGGGGGTTTTGCACCATATGGCTTTATCGCTTGATAAAATAGTGCCCTAGATATATTGGTTGTTTTCCAGTCTGCCACCAAATGAACTTAGGAGGATGGGCACATACAGCCACAGTTTCTGTAGTGTTGTCACCGTTTCTGAGGTCTCCAGACCTATCACAAGCTGCTGTATTTTTGCAGCCCCTCCTGCCCCCCCTCCCTGGGACCAGCTACCGAAGGGATTAAGCACGGCATGCTATCTACTGCAGTGGCTTAATCACTAAGCAAAGCACTCATCCCCTGACCACAAGGTCAGGGAATTATCTTCCTGACAGATAATGCAGTCAGGGCTTGGAACAAAATGAGGAGCTGAACTGTCATTGCAAGCCCACAGGCCACAGCTTTATTGCTGTTTCCGGGGCAAGTAATGCTGCTAGGATGCTATGAAAGTGTAGTGTGACTTTTCCCACATGCCTCAAGATGCCTCTTGGTGGCAGAGAAAGATAAACACAGGAAAAATAGTATGCAGTTTTGTGTACACACAAAATAAACACTTCCTATGCCAAACCTGTCACTCTGAGAGTGAAAGGTTTTGATGGTTGGATGTATTTGGCACTGTGTACTAAAGAGACTGTGAGTAACTAACTGAGCACTAAGACAGGACCAAAAGAGAATTGACCTCGGAGGAAATATATTTATCTAGAAATATGGTTTCAGAAGGCATAGATCCTATGCTTCAGTTTCATCAGAAGGTGGGAAGTCCCATTCCCACATAAGCCAGCCTGTTGGGGCAGAGCTGCAAGTCCTGCCAGTCCCACAGCTCACCACACAGCTGCCAGAGGGCAACTCAAGCCAGTGGGGGAAAAACTCTTCATTTGAGATTTAAATATAAAGAGTTCAGGTCTGCTGCCACCATAAAAGAGTGAGGAAAACTCCTGACACAGTGAGCTATGAAACCAGGTTCTTACTAGGAACTAGCACAGGGCATCGGCTCCAGCAGCTGTGCTGTGAGCACCTCAAGACCCTCTGCACGCAGCCAGGAAGAATGAGCCATGGTCTCTTGCCTGGTGGCCACTGGAGACCAGCCCCTTTTCATAGAAGGGGAAGGCATAAGCTGAGGTTACAGAAAAAGGCTGAGAAGGTGAGGCTCTCTACCCAAAGCTGGGCAATACAAATAGCTTACAGCTCTCCAGGTGACTCCTTCGCAGTCACATACATAGCAGTAACTACAGAGGAGGAATCCTCATCTCTCCACTTTAGTCAAGAGGCCAGGTCCCTAAGACTGATTGAAATTACACACACGGTAAATCTTTCTTGTTGTGCCTTTCAAAAGCAGCTAAGCAATCAAATGACATTTTGTTACCTTCCTCAGCGCATCTCGCCTTCTGCAGTCCAGCTGCTCCCTAAAGGCCATAGCTGTTATCATTTCTCCGTGAAACATTCACACCTTGCCAAATCTCTGTGCCTTACCTGGGGACAGCAAAGGTTATGCTGTAGCCAGAGGCGCTGCTCTCCTCCGTCTTTCCAGCAAGAGATGCTTCCGGCAGCATTGGTGTGGGATGCGAGAAAAGCAGCTCCCACCTCAAAGCACAAGATTAACCCAGAGCCTGCTTAGCAAATTCCACTGTTCTTCAGCTATAAATAAAAAATAAAATGTTTTTATTACTCTTAGATTGAAACAGGAAGGGTCTGATCATCTTTGAGATCTCTGTCTCTATTAAGCTTGGTGGACAGAAGTCACAACTGTGAGGAGATGGAAGAGAGTGAGCAACTGCCAACACCTCATTTTCGTAGGAAAGCAAGCTAGATGGACAGGTTGTAGCCGAAGCTTTTTTGAGCTGAGTGCATTGCATCTGAAGAGTGTGTGTCCCCCAAAGAAGGACTCACTGAGTGTGCTGTTCATTCTTCTGTGAATGAAGGGCACATCAGTGCCCTTTCTGTACACCCACCTCCAACCTAACAACTAAGGCATAGCAGAGACACAGGCAGGACTGGCAGGTGGAGTAAGGAACCTGCCTGCCCTGCAAGGGACCTGGATGAGTTAGCTACAAATAAAGGTGCTTTTTCCTCACCTCTTATCTCAGGTGAAGGAG
This sequence comes from Corapipo altera, assembly GCF_003945725.1. Lineage (NCBI taxonomy): Eukaryota > Metazoa > Chordata > Aves > Passeriformes > Pipridae > Corapipo > Corapipo altera. The sequence continues at coordinate 4,333,486 of NW_020884885.1, read as the reverse complement.
ACAAAACCCCACAGTACTCCATGTGGAAAACAGAGCACTAATAAAGCTTTAGATTTTCCACTTGCCTGCTGCTCTTCAACTCCCCTCCCTTTTCCACTTGAATTTCTGTTGCCTTTGGGGAAATCTGACATTACGTATCTTTCTATATTCTTAATTAGCAAAAAAAAAAAAATCCCTCCCTCCATTAAGTGACTCTCAAGAACAGAGACAAGGGGAATGTACGTTGAGAACTGTTTGCCTTACTCTCTGCCAGGGGCCTCTCCCCAGTGTCCCTCCCATGGCCACTGTCCCTGCAGCTCCAGGATCTGCAACCACCACAACCCAAGTTTCAAAGTCACTCTGTCCATAGCAGAAAGCTGGACAACCCCTTCACAAAAACCACATCTCTGCTCTAGAGCACATATAGGAAAGGACCCCTTTTAACCACATGGAAATTAAACACTGCTCTACCTGTCCTGTATGTGTTTCTCTCCACAGGAACGTGACTGTGGGTTTGCAGCCCAGAACTTGTTCTGGTCAAGCTATAGGCTGCTTCTCAAGAAGGCCAATGGCTACACAAGTTCACCAGGTCAGCTGGGGGATGGCATGAGCTCCCTTCTCTTCCCACAGAGCTCTAGTTACTAATTTTCCCATTTCATTGAGCCTCACCTCCTCCCTACAACTAGATTTTACTCATGACATCTCTACATTTCCACTATACTCCAGATGACAGCATGACCATCAGGAAGAGGATCTTCTCTTACAGAGAATTCACCCGCCCTCAGCCTCCAAAGACTACAGCAACTAGCCTGGATAACAATTCATCTTCCCCCAAAAATTATCCATATATATTTAGATATTTGGAAAATGTGTGTAATTAAAAATAGTCCCTCCAGCAGTGAGTGTAAGGGCCTGGGCCAGCCACTGCTTTCCTTCTTTTCCCTATTAACAGTGCTAGCTCCATGAAAAATGGTGTGGCCTCAAGATTCTTCTTGCTATGTGAGACAGGCTCCCTCCCACCAAGCACCCTGATTCCTCTCCTTCCCCTTGCTCTGGTGCTGCCAGCTGTGTTTGCCAGTTTTCCTTTGGGAACTCCTCTGCCTTCCAGCTCTCAGTGCACAGCCAAGCCATGGAGGCTTGCCAGCCCACGTGCTCCCCAGCCAGCTGCTGCTCCTGAATACCTCCTGGAGGGTCTGTGCCGGGGTGTGTGTAGGTCCAGGCAGCGCTTAACACAGGTGGGGAAATCCCCAGTAAGTGCCAGAGATGACATGCTACAGATCTATTCCCAAGCCTTTTTCACCATAGATTAAGAACGACACTAAAATTTACCCAATGGTAAGTAGGTGAAATGTACTTGTCTGTGGCAGGCAGGAGAAGAGATTAGAGACTGGTCTTTTCAATAAATCTCTGAAGATTAAGGAGAAAGCAGATTCCATAAAGTAAAATCTGATTTGTGTTTGACACAGCTGTCCATCCAAAGATGAGTACCCACATCCCACTTCTGCATAATTCACATTTCTCCAAATGCACCCTCCAGAAAGTGAGCTGAAGTCATGGCTTTACTACTATAATTAGCATCCATAATGTGGCAGGCTGGGGTATCAGGGCTGTGGGGATGGCAAATAGCAACCCATTTCTCCTTAGAAAGGAAACAGGATTCATTTCATGTTACTTCAGGAACTCACACCTTACCACAGCAAACATCACATGGACAGGCAGAGAAAAAGCAGAATATAGTCCTGTCTGTCCTACTGTCTCCTGACCTTATACAACACAGCCTCATTCTTCCATAATTCATGTCTCCTACTGCAGAAGCAGCCACAGCTTCTGATTCTCTGGCTATCCCATTACAGCAGTAGTAAGAGTGCAAGCCAATTATTCTGCAAAACAATTCAAATTAATTCAGTGCCTTAAACCAGCAAATATTTCTTTACAACACTACCTCTTCTTTGCTGCACTGCAGCTACAAGAACTCAACAGTTCTGTCCCTGCATCTTCTCCATGAGCCCACTGTCTTGGACACACACCACTGCCTCCCAGGAAACAGTTTCTTGTTTTCTTTTCAGTGACATTGAGAGATACTTAAAACATCCCTGATGCATGTACGGGGAATGTTTTTCCAGGGCTCTTAGGATACTTAGTTGCAGTTTGTTAAATCATGCGGATAGGAAAATGTTGAGGACATTTCTGGCACACCAGCTGTCTGACCTGACTTATTTACATGATGCTAGGAAATGAACTAGTTTTATAGTCCTTGTGATCTGAGACTGTTTATCCAGAGAAAGGCAGCAGCAAGGAAAAGGGCACATCAGGCTCCCTATGTGCTGGCTTCAAAACCCGTGTCAGCCCCAAGCCTCATGCTCCAGCCCCTATTCTGGAACAGACTGCTTGCCCCTTTCTCCAGCACTGCTCTGCACATTGGAGCTGTGTGCCTGGCCATGATGGGAGCTGCCACCACCAGTGACCCTCATGCAGGGCAGCTGGAAAAATGCTCAGCTGTCTGTCTTGAGCAGGTTGCTGAAAGACTTGGAAAAGCTGAGGCCACAGTTGACCTGGCTGCTGCAAGGTGGAGGCACAGAAGTGTCCCTAATGCAGGATTAACAGGCTGTTGTCCTTACCAGGGCTGTTTGCCCACACATGGCTTTCTCTGTAAGTCTGGCAATGGCAGCTACAGTAGAGAGACAGCCTTCAGGGTCACCTTTAATTACAAAGCACACCAAGCTTCATCTGAAGGTAAAACTTTCCAGTCTTCTCTCCACCTATAAGGAAAAATCAGAAATTACTTTTGGACAAATTATTTTTGAGCAAATTATTTTGAGGGAAAACAAGAAAAATAGAAAGAAAAGCCTCATTATGAAATATTTTTTTAGATAGATGACATATGTTTGAGATACACATTTCATATGCATCTTTAATGTATGTGTGTGTGTATCTATATATGCACTCATGTGCACATATGTATGTGTCTGTATAGTGTGGAGAGGTGAGTTGGATTCACTGCTCATTAGCAGCCTGCAAGGGACATGTGATGCCAGGTGACTCCCAGTGAAAGCTCAGACTGGTTTGGTGGACGCACTGGTTTCTCAGCCTGCCTCTCGCCCCTGCTTCTCGCCCCTGGGACAGGACCTGGCCCACAGACCCCGAAAGGGCCTACGCTGCAGGTCCAAGGTGAGGGGACACCAGGCACCACCTTGCCCAGCTCTGCACTCAAGGGCTTGGCCCAGAACCGTGTGTGAGGTGGGCTGTGAAGCAGGGAAGGAAAGTGCCTGGTTAAGAGCCTGGGGTGTTCACTGCCCATCACTGTGCATTTTCTGCATGAAACGCTCAAGTCTGAAAGACTTTGGAGTAGGATGAATAATATTTCTGGACAGGAAACCAGTGTTACGAGAAAACCATGAGCAACTTTGTGGCCATGTCTCACCTCCTTTGCTCTCTTCGAGGAGAGCAGCCCTGCCAGCTCCACCATGGCAAGGTGGGCTTCCCCTCTGTCTACGGCAGAACCGTCCTCCTGTGGCTCCCGGGTGCCACAAAGCCCACCGCGGTGATGCTAATTTCCACCTCAGGGAGATACAGTTAGCCACAGTTAGCCAAAGAACAAACAGAAAGCTGAGGGAGCAGGCTGGAGGGGAAGGCAAGGAGAAGCCAACTTGCTCCTTACAATCCTGCTCAAAGCTAGGGAGAGTTGGATAAGCAGGGAGGAGAGTACATTCTCTGTGTAAAGCAGGGTTTTTTTGCTAATTTTGTGACCCTTCTTAGGTACAGACAGGACTGAAACTCCTGGTATGGGGAATGCACCAGAACCAAGGCCCAGAAGCATATTTCAGGCCTGCAAACTCCTGTCTGCACAAGAAAAAGATTATCAAGACACTTCATTCCTTGACAAGGTGCTATCCACAATAGCTATTCTTTTCTTCCCTACTAGGTCTGCTCTTTCTTTGTCATTCACCTGGGAAGCAACTGTTCTCTGTTGCCCTTCTCTCCTGCACTGGGAATGAAGCAGAGCTAAGGTGCAGCTCCCTTGACGTCCAGCCTCTGGATCCTCCCTGCACTGCACTTAGGAGCCAACCTAGATGCTTATAGCAGAGCACAATAGAAGTAGGGAATCAGGAGATGCTCTTCTCTCTTCAGGAAAAGAATGGGATAGCTCCCAGGCCTGCTCCCAGTGGCCTTTTGTAAGGCTGCCTTGTTAAACACCCTCCTTCCGTTCTGCTGCTAAAAGCTCAGTGGCAGGGTCTGCCCTGTTGTGCTGGAATCCAACAGGTCAGAGGCATTGGGAGGCTGGGATGCAGGAGCAGTTCTATCAGTGGCCACAGGGCTCTCTGCTCCTGGGTTGCAGCACAGAGCTGCAAACTGAGCTCATACCCACTTGCAAGGGGAAGCCAAAGAGTTCCATGATGTTGAGTCACTGTGAGTTTAGTTGAGAGGGGTGTCATGCACATACTTTGGGGCATACAGGTCTGAGAGTGCTCCCTGGAGCCACAACCACCATGACTGTTTTTGAACAAGGCTGTAATGCAGCAGCAGTTGGTCACAGTTGGAGGGATTTTCTGTGTAGTGAGCAGCCATCAAATCTAATTCCATGCCAGCACCAGGAGCCAGCCACACACTAGAAGTGGACTTAGTGTGCACCTCCTCTTCTAGCTCCTTCAGCATCAGCCAAAGCAAGGGGCTAAAATATCTTCTCCAAACAAACTAATTTTCTCTTACTGCAGTCTGGCTCCAAGCTTCAAGTACAGTGGGTCTCACTACTCCCCCTCATCCAAGCTTGATACATGTGATAAGCACACTTATTTTACCCATCTGTAGTACCTTTGAATGGATGAGAATTTTCTGTCCTCATTTTGGAGCCCACGTTCCCCCTACACCAGGAATAAAAGACAGCTCTGCCTGCACATTCTTTCTCTTAATCTAAAATAAGTTGCACATCAGACCACACCTGACCAGTATTTGTGAAAGGGAGGAAACTACAAGAGAATTTTAAGAGAAGGAGCAGAAGCAGAAAGAAAATGAAGTGTCTGCTTTTACTGCTATTCCCTGTATCCCTTCATGGGTTGCATCTCTCTGACGTACTACATACTTGATCAGAGAGGGATCTAGAGGGCTTCTGCTCCAGGCTAGAGGAGTTTCTGAACATCCAAATCCATTGAGAGCTACAGCAATATCCAACCTCTTCCAGTCAATGCTGAGGTACCCAAAAGCTTTCCAGAATCAAAAGACTGACTTCTCCCCTGCCTAAGCCACCTCTCCATACACACAGCTACCCACAAAGAATAACAACAGTAAGCCACATCCCTGCATCACCTAGCTGGGCTATGCCCCATGCAAGCTGGGGAGAGGATAAAAGGGCCTTAGCTGCATACCCCTTTTCTCTGAGCACCTAGGGCTACACTCCTCGGTTGGGACCCAAAGTAGGTTTTGATTACTGAAAAATAGAACAGCTATATTTTGGTTATTGAAATGCACTTGCCACAGAACAAACTGTTTATTTTTTAAACACACCAACTCACTATCAGCAGCGCTCTAGTTTTTAGTCACACCTGCTGCACTCCTACCTTTCAATATCATTCCTCTTGAAGCCTCCTCACCTTCCCCTCACCCTCAGCAAGCACACATGTCATACCTCTGTCAGAGTCAGGAAAAGAAGGGAGAAATTAAAGCAGTGGCTCCTCCCAAGCAAGTTGTAATCCAATCAATCTTTGGCAATCTTTGCATTAAGCCTGCTTCTCTACTTTGCTACAAAAGCCACAGCATTCCCACCTTCTCGGTGTTTTGTTTTGATTGCTGCTGAGATGAGTGCACCTAAGAGCACAGCTTACCTTTGTCACTCAAGGACCTTGAGTGCTTGTGAACTGTCCCGAAGACAGAGCTCTGCCAAATGTGCTATAGCCCTGTTCATGGCTGTGCTTCCAGCAGTGACTAACAAAAATCTCCAGCCATACACCCAGCATAAACAGCTTGTTTTCAAGCCTCCTTATTAAGAGGGAGATGCTAAAAATATTTACTTCTGTTTTGAAGAACTTAGGAAAAAAACCCACAACAAAAAACAACCTATTTTTCCTCGTGTCAAAGGAGCAGGGGCTGCATCTCCTGCAGGCAGGCACTGATGTATGGAGGAACAGGAAAACAGGAGCTCCCTCCTGCCCCCAAAATTAATGATGAAGAAACAGATGGGAGCAGCAGCTCTAGGAGAAGACATTCCTCTCTTCTTGGGTGGTTTCCACAGAGAGGTTTGAGGCAGGGGTGCAGTCAAGAAGAACTGAAGAGTAAGCAGAATTCACTTATTATTTTAAGCAATGCAAAGTTTGCACTTTTCAGGATACAGCAAAATAAGGACACATGATCCTGCTGAGTTTATTTGCAACACCTCTGAGTTAGAAAAAGGTGCCTTTGTTACCCCCACAAAATGGCCTTTATAATTTTTCTTCCTCTGAAGTGCCAGATCTGCCAACACTGGGAAAAAAACCCAAACAACCAAAACCATGCATTTTGGTTCAAGCCCTACAGCGTATCCTGCAAGGAGCAGAAAGGACTCAGTGACCTGACTGAGTACTCAGTCAGATCTTTCTGCATTTTGGCTACGGAGCTAAGCCTGCGGTAAGAAAGAAATGTTACTTAATATAGTAAAAGGAATGTTATCTCAGGGCACAAAGAGACACTGCAGGTTGTTCAGCAAACCACACGTTGTAGCCAAGCTCATGGTGACCTGTCACCCCAACAGTCCACCTCAGACCCAACTCTCAGGTGAGTTAACTAGAGCAGTTCCTCTGGCTTGATCATTTCTCCCATTCAAGGCCATGATCAGACTAGGTGGGTAAAAAATTGTACACAGACTAGGTGAAAAACTGCAAAATTGTTCTTGTGCCAAGTGCACCAGATAGAAGATGCTAGAAATAATATACCCTTCACAGGCACACCAGGGGAGAACCAAGAGTACTAATCATCCAGGCAAGCCCCAGCCTTGGTCAAGACTTTCAAAGCATGACCACTTTCCTGGGAGCAAACTTCTCCTTACTAAACTCAACATGAGCTATCTTCTGTCCCTCTAGTAACCACCAGAAGCGACTGTGCTGAAGAGCATTCAAAACAGACTGTTTCTATGGAAAACTATCATCTTATTTCCATAGAGATATTCCAATATTACACTAAGTCCTAAGCAGAAAGCCTGCCTACTATCTGGAGCTAAAAAAAAAAAAGCCGTGCTCTGTAGCCTGTGTCACTTATGTGCCATGCACAGCAATGCATAACACGCACCAGCAACCATTTATCCTTTACTATTGACTTCTGACCCCGAGGGCAATTTCCGTTTCTTATCCACTTTCTCTGCTTTAGAAGCAGCACAGATGGGGGGCAATAGAGCTGTGGTTGCCTTCCTTTCTCTGCCATTTACTTCTGTGCAAGAGTAAAGCCTTGGGGCAGTGGGCACCAGGGGAGTTGCCAAAGCCCTGGCCTTTGCAAGGAATCCCTCTACCTCATTAGAGACTGAAAGAGCCTGTGTGTCTTACAAGGAGGATGAAATTAACCCTTAAATTGGTTAGTTAAACTTTAATGGGAACCACACTGTGAAAAGTAGGCAAGACAATGCAGAGAAGAATCAGAAGGCTTCACATTTGGCAGTGTCCACAGATTTTAAGGTGTCTCTGAAAGGGACAACAGGGAAGACAGAAGAGAATTTCCCAGATGTTAGCCAGAAGGTGGAGGTGGTGGAAAAATGGCCACAATCTAGCTGTTCTGCAACTTCAGAAGTGAAATCTTAGAAGTGCAAACCATCCTATATTTTCTCCTATCCTCAGACACGAGAAAACAATTTAGACAACTCTCTCAGTGGAGGGAGTTCTCATCTCATTCCCAGGTTCTCATCTCATTTCCCAGGAGGAGAAAGCAATCTAACCAAGAATTACTAGTGGAAGTTGTTTGAACAGACGTGGGTTGCTCCGTAAGCCATCCTCCTGTTACTGCATTGTATTAAAAATACACGGATAACATTGAAATCAATAATTTCTGTGTCCTTTTAACCAGAATAAGGAGAGAGTAACTTAATTAAGATACTATGGTGCATAGACCCACCTCCATGTTGACCGTGGTAGTAGATTGCAGTGCAGCAAAGAATGACTGATGGCAAGCACCTCATCACAGGTGGCTTAGGGCATGCCTTGCTGGTTACACAGAGAGATGGCTGGTGCTTTAACTTTTTACACATTTAAAAGTGGCAGTGGGTAGCAAAGGTGAAAGCTTTTCACATGCACCACATAACACAAAAACTCAGTGAAGCAGAGGAATTGCACTGGCAGTAAATAAGTGTGTCAGAATTTATTTGAACTCCTGCAGAGACAATTTAACATCATTTCAGTGACAGTGTATCAAGAACACACAGGAATTCATTCTAGTGTCAGCATAACTTTTATTTATTTATTGCTGTCAATATGCACAGTTAAGGAAGACCTGATGTGGCTACCTCCTGTGTACAATACTTCTGTAAAGTCTGATATTGTGGCTTTGATGGTAATACAACAAAGGTCCTGCGTTCCAACCCACAAGATGATTTTCCTAACTGCCTGAATTACAGATATGTTCCCTGGCTGTCTTTTATTCCGTCCCTACTAGCATCATATAATATAGATATTGTAACTGGAAAATAGCTAGAGATGATGTGAGAATAGCATAAAGGGGAAAACCAGCTCTGTATTGTTTTCTCACAGCCCTTCAGCCTTGTAGGAGCCAGAATTCATTTGTGGCTTTCTAGCATGCAAGCACAAGTGGAAACAACACAGAAGGATCAGGTATGCTAAGGAAGGTTGGAAATTCTCTTCTCCTACCACACCACCTATCAATCATCACAAAAATGTCAGCCTTCAGTGCTGGATCTTCTGATTCTTTAAAACCTCCCATTGCCTGGCAGAAGGATACTGGTCAGTGACTGACTGAAATGGAAAGTACAGGCTGTGCTTTCAATGCTTTTCCTCTGGTCACACCAGAGTGACTCCATTCAGGAGCATGACACCCTCACAGTATACTCCTCCACCCAGCATCAACCCTTCTCCTCTGGTGACTTTCCACACCTCTACAGCCCTGTAGGAGCTTGCTGCTGACAATGTTTAATTCTTGAAGTGGTAGTGGGTTTTGTTGCTGGACAGTCCTCACTTTCCTGCCCTCCAACTTGTTTTACAGAGGTGTTGATGAAACCATCAGGACTGAGTCAAGGGCTTCTCTACACTGATGCTGCCTATAGATAACATCTGCAGCACATATCTGTTCCAACACAGCTAGATGTCCCAGTGCAAAAAATATGCAAAGGTGGCTCCAGAATGTTCTGCCCACAGTCAACACAACACAACCCTCCCTCCAGCTTGCATCCATGCCACTGAATTACCTATGAGCTCTTCTCCGTACATGATCCTCCTTGGAGCCAAATCCACAGCATCCTCAGGTTGTCTTCACCTTGTGTTGCTGCTGTTTGCTTGAAATGCTGTAGCATCAAGACAAGAAGTTGCCCTGTGTTTGATATTTTTGCCTGTGCTTGGGATGCTGGGACTGCTGTAGTTTTCAGCCTGTGCCCCACAGAAGTGCTGATTGACTGGGGGTATGGAGCGAGCCCTTTCCTAGAGGGGATCAGGCAGAAAGGGGTAAGCTGTGTCCAGCTGGGGAGGTTACACTAGCTGGAACATAGGCTGATAAAGGGCTTTCTCAGAAGCACTTGTGTTTGGCAGACAGACTAGATAGGAAAGGAAAGAAGAGGCCTTTCTTAACCTATGGTCTGTGGTTCGTTTTAACACTGACTGTGGCATCTTGGCAAAACACGCCTTAATGTAAGCAGCTGAAGCAAACAGATCTGGAGTGATCAGTAGAGAAGGCCTGCCAGGCTACAGGGAGCATTCAAATGAAAGCAAAGCCACTAACTGAGGGGATTGCCTACACACAACTTTACCCCACTTTCCCCACCAAAGGGCAAATCTCCCTTCTGACCCTAGTGCCTAAGGGCGTAACTTTTGCAGAGCTGAATGGCAAGTTGAGCTCAGAAGCCCCCTCCCAAGAAGAGTCACTTTTTGTTCCCTGAAGCAGAATCCTTTTGTGACCTCATGATTTGATAGATAGTTTTCCTGAAGCGCTGGTCCCGGCTCAGTCTTTTGGCTGCTTCTTTCAGCTCTTCAATGTTTTCACCTTCTGCATGTGAGAAGATGAAGGACTGGGACTGCTTCACTGAAACAAGAACAGCACAGAAAGGTCAGCACTCTCCATCAGGGACACAAACTGAAGATAAAGCTTCACTAGAGTACACAAGCCATGTGATCACTGGCAGGGGATGAGCTAACCATTTTGCTCTAACAGCTTTACCTTACTGTGTTCAGAGGAGGAAAATGCTGGCAGCATGGAAACACACTTTTCTTTACAGCTGCCTCTGATTTGAGGTGCTACACAGAACCCAATCTAACCTTGCAAGTAGCCACTCTAAGCACCAGATTGGATTCGACAATGTCCAGGTGTTCCTTCCAACTTAACTTAGTCTGTGATTAAACATTCCAATGAAGTCATATTTAAGTATGTTTTTCTGGGGCCCAGAACCATCACAGCAGTTAGCTTTCAACATACATAAAGAAACAGGCAACAAGTACACAGGCTCAGTGCCTCACCTCTGGGAAAGGAAGATCCAAGTAGCACTATAGCTCCATTCTACTACTAAGGAATATGAAATAAGAATGATCTTTGGAGACTTTACTGTTCTGTCAGCCCCATCTGCATGTATCTGCTCTTGCAGAATACAGATTAAAAAGCTGCCTGATACCTACTGTCATTCCATGAAGTACTGGTTCTCCGGCAGCGGAAGCGGCAGCTCTTTATGCGACGAGTGGCAGCCTTGTGGATGTACACGGAGTTCTTCATGATCACAGGCATCTTGGCCTCCAGCTCGGCATTGCGGATGCACTCTTCAAAGAACTCTGAGAAAAAGATACCACTGTAAGAGTGATGGGACAGACACTCCAAGCAATGAACCAGTCACAAGGGACTGCACTTGTTAATGGGCTGAGCCAGATAATGATTATCTTCACAAACAACAATCTATGAAGCTCCTGAACATCATCAAAATGAACATTTTCAGTGACAAAAACCTCTGGTTCTCAAAAAATGCATACTCAAATTTTAGAAAGAACTGCAAAACATTCCACATCAATCATTCACACAACTGCTCATGATTCAACTGCCAAAAGCCGCTGATACTGTAATAAAACTTCTCAACTGTCTTGCAACAGAGGGTATGAAGCCTCACTCATCATACTTTCTTTGAAGGACTTCTAAAACCAGTCAAGTCTAACTGGGAAAGGGAGGTTTTGGCAACACTGGCATGGGCACACACCTCCAGGCCATACATGGCCAGGAATTTCTTAAAAGCATAGCACAGAGATATTTACATTATAGGCTCCAAGCAAAGCCCCATGTCCAAACTCTGACAATGTTATTCTGTCCTGATCTGCACACAGGCTGCTTTTCTTGGTCTATTTCCCCCCCTATGGTCTAACCAGCATCTCTTCTGCCATTCCAGTCTTGCTGTCCTTCTGCCTGTCACTGGCCCTTTGCTGTTCAAAGGCATCATGTGCTAATGTGCCCAAACTTTTATATGAAAGGGCAGAGCAGGGCAGAGCAGCAGGAACCACTTGGAAGGACTGATGCAACCTGTGCTGGGACCAAAGTTAAGGAAAACATTGGTGGTCCCTCATTTTCTCTAGTGCTCTGTTCATTTTTACTCTTTTGAAGAAAACATCCCCCAAAATCTAAGGTTGGAAATGTCAGGAAACATTCAGTACCAGAGGTTACTCACTTATGCCCCAAGCAGGTAGCTCAGCTCTACTTGAATGCTGAACTCAACAAACACATCCACTTTAGCTCTGTTTTCTTACCATGGCTCTGACACAGTGGGATGAAGTTCAGAATCATTTTGGTTTTCCTCAGTTTAGAAATCTTACGTAGAAACTACTGAATAATATTTATTGTATTTAAATATATAAAAAGTATAAATATGTGAATAGATACAAAACTATTAATACATGTATTTATTTTTTTCTTATTATTCTTTTTATTCTTTCTATGTAAACTGTGCTCAGAATGCCATAGGACTTTTTGACTTTTCTGTATTGGCCCAGTACATCCACCCTTCACTGAAATGAAGCCTTAACTGTACAAATACAGCATCTTCACTACCTTTTCCCCCTAAACTATACCTGAGGATGGAAAATAAGCAAGACTTCATACAACTGAAGCTGCTAACGTCAGTTCCCAGACCCAACTCAAGCCAAATGCTAGGGAAATGCCCCTCCAAAATACCCAAAAATCTCCAACCCAGATAAACACAAAAACGGCAAGGAAATAAGGTTAACCTGTGAGGACATGAGTCTTACACCTGACCTGTGGACTGCAGCTGTCTCAGCACAGCAGTGCTGATGCTGTAATTCGGGTCCAAGTAAGGATCCAAACTTCACCTGCTGGGTCACCTACCAGCACGTTGGTACAGCAACCACAGTCCTCCTTAAACTGATGTTGTTGTAACCAAGGCTGAGAAAATAATGTCTTGAGGGGAATTAGAAGACTTTATAACTCAGACCTAGTCAGTCTTTATAGCTCTGTCACAGCTTCCCTTTGACATTTTGGAAAGCATTTGATCATCTCTACCTTTAGGTTTGTCTTGCACCCAACAGAGAAGGCTGGGATAATTTCACTCTTCTTTGAGGGCAAAATACCAAGTGCCCACATAGCACATTATGGCTCCTCAAATGGGAGGTGTGGTGGAGGTACAAGGAGTTGGAAGAGCACATTATGTGCATTGAGGATCTTCCTTGTGTGTCTGGAAAGATGGGTAGAAATATTTTCTCTCTCAGACTTCGCTCATCAGGAGAGAGGATGGATGACTGACTTACTTCTCAAGTTACTGACATCTGCTTTCATCTTTTCCTCTTTCTCCTTGTTGCAATGCAGAGAATTTAAGCCTTGCTCCAAGCTCTGCAATGCTTCCTCAGCTTCTCTCAGTCTCTTCTCCAGATCCATGCGTACCTTCACCTCAGCCTGAGGAAGAGAAAAAGAATTGCTGGAAACTGGCTTGTGTCTCAATAATCATCCTGGTAACCCACAAGGTCTGTGAGGGACTCACCATGGGTGAAAACAAAAAGACAATAGTGATGAAAATCCTTAGAAATATTGTAAGACAACATAAAAGTTGTTCCTCATGTCTTCAGTCAGACTATTTTAGTAATTCTCCTTTGCTCTGACTTTCATTTTCTGCAGTTTTCCTCCCATTGTATAAACCATATGGAATCAGAGATGGTATTTCAACACATGAATTCGTGCTAATGCAAATATTTACAGATGACCAGGAAAGGGAGGACATAATTCCAGCTGAGATGGACTTGAGATAGAGGCAGTCAGTTCCCACAAAGGGATGTACAGTACTGAGTTTCAGGAACAAAACACAAGGAAATTTAGAAGTAAAGTAGTAGCTTAGCAAATCAGAATGACTAATACAGCTTAGGTCAACTTAGCCTCCGTTTGGCCAAGTGGAAGGTTACAGGTTAAAAAAAATATTGGAAGTGCAGGAAAAAGAAGAATGGGGGTTTTTTGGACAAAATATTTGTATAAGCAGGTTAAGTGTCAAACAGCCAACAATAAACACAACCTTTATATTATTTAGATTTAAATAAAATATCATATATTAATCTATGCAAAGGTAATTGGACAAAGTATCCTCCGTTACAAAGGAGGGCTGGTACCTCAGCTGCATTCCTCTGCTTTTCAACTCAAGTTCTTGCAGAGGTTACTGAAGATTTACACATCTTAAGATTGATTTTCTGAGCACAAGTGAGGAGGGAAGATATCTGCTCAATGTCCATGTTAACATTTCTTTGAAATAATCTTTATTCTTTTTCGTCTGTACTTTACTCTTTTACTTTTTTCTTCCCTTCATCTTTAGATGATGATTGCATAGTAGCAAACTAAAAGACTTGCACTGAACAGTTGAATCAGGCTTCAGAATGAGAAAATAAATAGTAGTGCTACATAGATACAACATGGCAACTTCATGTGTTATGATGGTGTCATAGAGTGTTTTGGATTGGAAGAGACCTTAAAGATCATCTAGTTTCAACCCCTCTGCTGTGGACAGTGACAGCTTTCACTAGACCACACTGCTCAAAGCCCCATACAACCTGGTCCTGAACACTTCCAGAGATGGGGCATCCACAACTTCTCTGGGCAACCTCTTCCAGTGCCTCACCACCCTCACAGTAAAAAATTTCTTCCTAATATCTAATCTAAACCTCTCCTCTTTCAGTTTTAAGCCAATTCCTCTTGTCCTATCACTACATATCCTTGTAAAAATTCCCTCTCCAGCTCTCTTGTAGCCTCTTTTAGGTACTGGAAGGTGCTGTAAGGTTTCCTTCTCAGAGCCTTCTCTTATCCAGCCTAAACAACCCAAGGTCTCTCAGCTTGTCTTCACAAAAGAGGTGCTCCAGTCCTCTGATGATCTTTGTGATCCTCCTCTAGACTCATTGCAACACGTCCATGTCCTTCCTATGCTGAGGACCCCAGAATTGGATGCAGTACTCCAGGTGGGGTCTCACAAGGGCAGACTAGAGGGGCAGAATCTACTGGTCTTGATGCTTTTGATGCAGCCCAGGATATGGTTGGTAATATGAAGCACAGCAGAAGAAGATTTGTGATCACAACATGAAAACGAAATAAAACAAAGAGTTTGGCTTGATGGGGGATGAACTGAGAAGGAAAATGAGAGCACTTTAGGCCCAGGGTCAGCAATATACCACATTTGCAGGGAATACCTTGAGGTCTCTCTCTGCCTGCTGCTTCTCTGCAGTCAGCTCCGACAGTGAGTTCTGCAGTGCTTGTGACTGGGAAGAGTAAAACTCCCGCTCCTCCTCCAGTGCTCGGGACCGCTCCTCATTCTCCTTCATCCTGATGCATGGCACAGCAAAGAAAGATGACCATTCCCACCCCAGCACAACTGACAGGAAGGAAAGAGGTTCAGTATCGTGACTGGGCATGCTTAACTATCTGGCTGTCCTGAGCAAAGAGGTGCTAAGAGGAGCACTGTCTGTGCTTCACTCCAATAATACAGGCATTGCTGGAGAAAGCCAGGTGGACAGTTCTTGAACTGAATGCTCTCAACCCCCAGATGAGGCCCAGAAGCACCAAACACTCCTTAGGGACAGGCCATGAACACCTTCACGTGCCCAAATCCTGGTTTGAAAGGAGAAGGCCCAACCGGGAGCAAGAAGTTCAGCAGTCCTGTCTCCTTTGAAGTGTTTGTACCCTAAACTCCTGCCATGGGAACCGGACAATCTTCCAGACTTGTCTTGTTTTGGCAACGAAAAAGCAAGTCAGCAGACAGTCACGTCATTTGCCACCCCTAAGCCTGAGGAGGGCAGAAGTGCCCTCTTCCCTTTACCACATCCAAGAATGGAAATTATAAAGGATCTTGGCTATCTGCAGGTCTCAGGATAAACAGGGAAACTGTTTTGAAGTGATATCATTTTAAACCTGCAAATATTTAGCCACAACCCCATGCCTCCCACCTGCAAGGGGAAAAACTACCTCTTTTCACACCACCCTCCTCACACTGGATCACATCTTGTTCCTGATACCACCTCAAGAACCCCTGCCCCCACTTCACCTCTTCTCTGCCAGGAGTTTCTCCTGCAGAAGTTGCTGCATCTTCTCTTCAATCTGTCGCAGGCTGCAGTGCAGTCCCCAGATGGGGCTTTGCTCTTTGCTGGGGCTGGTTGGAGGTGGGACCTGGCTCTCATTTTCTTCCAGCATCTCCAGCATTTGCTGCTTTTCCAGGGAGAGCTCCTTGAAGAAGGACAGAGATTGTGAATATCAGCTAAGTCTAATGTTTCTGCTCCTGTTCCTGCCTGGCTCTTCCCTATTGAGTCCCTCCACCCTTACATGCCTCATTCAGGTTAAAAACACGAATAACAAAATTAGGTTTTCATTTCATACCTGCCTCATGAGGAGCAAGCCTCCACCATAGCCTTTGCTATGAAGGGGGAGAGAACCTGCAGGCTCCTTTGATGTGATATGCCAGTAAGGACACAATTCAGGGACTGGAGCCTTGTGATTCCCTAGTGCATCACAGATGCAGCCCGCTTCCCTGCTTGGCTTGCTCCTCAATGGGAACTGGAGGCATCCCCTCTGTGGTACTTCTAACTGCAGGGCAATAAGACATATCATGCTGTTTGCCTGTGAAGTGTTTGGTTCAGTGTGCAACTAGAGCATGAACAGTCCTTCAATAGCTTTCCAGTTCTTTTTGCATTCCCATAACTTCAGGCAAGGAGAAGAGCTCAAAGGAACAGATTTTTGGACAAACTTGCAGCATCTGACACAAACATTAAGAATGACCTTGAGGCTTCCAAAGGCTGGCTGTATTAAAATCTCACAAACAATGTGCATTTAGAAAAGGCATTTTCCACAAATCCACCAGAGCGATACCAAGTAAGGAAAGATTTCAATACATCAATATTCCTTTTCCTATATTCCCATGTGGTACAGGATTCCTTGGGAACACCATGCTCTCTTCTGTGAACAAGGAATGCCTTTCTCCCGCTCCAATTTCCACCAGAACTTAGGGAGTTGCAGTTTAAAAAAAAAAAAGAGTACATGACTTACAGCCATGTTGGCTGGGAGGGACCCTCTAGCAGGCTCAAGTCCAACCTCCTGTTCAGAGCTGGTCTGCCAGCACAGTAGGATATGGTCAGATGTGGTTTCCTACAGTCCAGTTGTGAAAACCTTCCATGATGAAGCTTCCTCAGGCTCTCCCACTGCCTGCCTATCCTTCTGGTGAAAATTCTCTCCCTGGTGTTCAACCTGAGCTTCCCAAACTGCAACTTTTGGTTTTTCTGATATCATCACGTCACCTGCTATGACTGAGAAAATTTTGCTTCTGCTGGGGTCTGTATCACTTCTCATCCTTTTCTGTGGGGGATTTTGGCATTCATACCAGCTACCAAATGGACCTGTTCATCTGTACAGGACTTAACTTTGGTGCTAGCAGATATTAGATTCATTCCATAGCACACTAAAATGCTGTCACTCAGAGGTGAGAAGTGGTCACTCACCTCCAGGGTGTTCTGTAAGGACTGCGTCAGGCTTCGCAACTCTTTCTTTTCTTCCTCCACTCCTTTAAGGGAGCGGGCTGTGAGCTCTAGCTCCCTAAAGAAGCAAAAAGGGGGAACAGGTATTGCAGTGGAACACTAGCCCCACAGACCACGCTCAGACTGCGCAGGCTGTGGATCTCTGGGTGAAGGCAGTCCTGGAGAGTCAGGAGCTTGCCAGGAAGCATCACATCCTGTCTTGAACACACTACGGGCATTCAGGAACTTTACTGTGCCTCCTCATCATCAAACCAAACTGAACTGTCAGTGTGCTTCTCTAGCAAGGACAGGACCATGGTTAAAACTGGAAGAGTTCAAACAAGGCAGTCATATTTAAGCAGAGGTTGTCTATGAAAACAAAAATGGTTTGCAAAATCACACCGAGATGTTATTTAGGGAGAGAAAAGGAAAACAAAAAAAAAAGAGAGCAATGGCTAAACAGCCCTTTCAACACTCAGGGCAAAGCATTTTGATCCTTCTCTTTCTAAATACATTCTCCGGTTACATTTTGCATAGTGTAATTCTTAAAATAACAAAACAATTCTTGGTAAGGCAACATCATCATCCACCCATTGTCATTTAGCTGATGGTGGAAAACCAGATCCATATGTCTGGACCCCACAGGGCTGGTCAGCCAATCAAAGTAATTGCCTCTTTGAAATCCTCTCTAGCACCTCCATTGCCATGCTTCCCCAACCAATATGAAAGCCCTTTGAAAATAAATTGCTGGAGCCCTGAATGCAAAATGAAACTAAGCTGTATTCTATTGGTCACACAAGCAATAGCAAATGCAGGTAAACAGCCCACAGCCATTCCTATTTTGGTCAATATAGCATCTATTCTCCTTCCTACACACACAAAAATAGGTGGATTTTACAAACTGTTTTGATTCACCACCACAGTGACACTTTTGTCTGGTGTGGGAGTTGTTGTCCTTTTCCTGCCCTGCAGTCTGCTGCCTTACCGTCTGATCTCTTCCTGCTCCAGCCGCAGCTCCCGCACCACCTCTTCAAACTGCTGCTTCTCTGCTTCCAGCATCTGGTTCAGACGCTCAAGTTCCTGGACCAAAAAAGACAGGAATGTACTCTGCCTACATGGTTAGGCAAGGCTTCCCTGTTAACAGTGCCTGGGACTTTAAACCTGGCATTTAACCCGACCTATGTAGAGCCACAAGGCGTCTGATCACACCATGCTTTTGTCCAGGAGCAATTAGAAGGGATTTGAAGTAAGTTGAGGATTTTCAGACATCCATAAGCCCCAGCCAGGTTACAAAGCACATGAAAATCCCAGACATGCTCTCTGCACAGGTCAGCTCTGATGCATATATACAGAAGGTCCCTGGGAATGCTGGAGTCCACGTGTATGTACCATTTCCAGGCACTCACATGTTCAGGTATAGATAGTCCTGAAGGAGTGTGACAGCCCCAGAATTGCTGTGCCTTAAGTGCGATTTTTCTACTAGCTCTGCTTTGCTCTCCACCCCCACTGGGGCAGGAAAACACAAACTGTTCAGTTACAGCTTTGCAGAGTTTAATCAGCCTGTCACTATCTTTGTGCTGATAGAACCATGCTTAAAGAGCACCAAATACAAGTTGTCCTCAAGCAGTGAAACAGCCTCTTCCCCTGGTCTAGAGGCAGCAGTTGTACTGAGACCTACTGCAGATGGAGAAAGACAGGGACAAAATACAGCAAGGGTCCTGCTCCCGGATAGGTCCCTTTGCAGCTATAGCTGTTGCAGGCCCAGGCTACTCAAAAAACAGCACTGACACTGAGTAAATTAATATTAAGAGTCTCGCTCCATGGTGCAGATACATGTTCAAGCTTCCTTCCCAACATACTTCTTTGGAGCCTTCAGGTTCTCAACAGGTCAGACTGCCACAGCTCAGTGAGCTCTACATTCAGTTCTTCACAGTACCAAACTCCTTCAAACTAACCTGGCCCCATCTGCTCTTTGTGGGCAATGGAGTTACTGTGCATGGTTTTTAATAGCAGAGATTTGTTCCAGGATCTTCAGACAAGGGCATTTCCCTCCCCATGGCTGTGGGCTGTGCAGCAGGCTACTTCACCAGAAGGGGATGTCTCCCTGTAAAGGCAGAAGTAGCTTAGCCCTAAAGGAGAGTCCAAGCTATCTTTGGACTTTAGCTCCCCAAAAATGTATACAAGAAAAATATAGGCCTGAGAAGCCAAGGTCAGCATTGCCGTCTTTTCCTAAAGAGGGGCAATGGTCGTTTTGGATTAACTGGAATAGAACATGAGGCACTTTGCAAGGTTGTAACGTGGTATTCTACATCCATGCAGACTTTTCTACTGTGTAATAGGACAATCCATTTGCACAGTTATCTTGCAATGACTTTATGATGGTGCTATAAAAATCAGTATAGTTATGCTGGAAATGTGAGAA
Source organism: Corapipo altera (assembly GCF_003945725.1). Classification (NCBI taxonomy): domain Eukaryota; kingdom Metazoa; phylum Chordata; class Aves; order Passeriformes; family Pipridae; genus Corapipo; species Corapipo altera. The sequence goes on along the minus strand of NW_020884885.1, from coordinate 4,313,962 downwards.
TGAACTACTCTTACTATATTAAGCAACCATAAGTTAGGAATAGTTTGGAAAACAATTCTCATCTCATCTCATGGCTGGGCTTCGCAAATGAAGATTTGGGAAGGGCTCTACCCACATTTGCTACAAACGCGCTGGTGACTAAATAGGCCAATGCGAGATAGACAAGTCTGGTTGCAAAAGGCACAGCAGAAAGACTCCTTAGGTGGTATCAACAAGACAACAATTATAAACTTGATAAAGCAACCTCGTTTAGTGAAAGATGTCCCTGCCTGTGGCAGGGAGGCTGGAACTAGGTGATCTTTAAGGCCCCTTCCAACCCAAACCATTCTATGATTCTAAGATAAATTAAGGTATCATAGTCACCTCTTAGGGGTGCTCTCTTGGTTTTTCTCTCGTGCAATATTTATTATTCTCCCCGTCTCTGGTGTGCCCAAAAAACAAACCATGTTGCTTTTTCTGCTCCTTGTTTCTCACAACAGTATCTCTACACTGGAACCATGTCAGGTCTGTTTACTTGCTTTCTAACTGTGGAGACAAGTCTTGATTGCCAGTCTTCTCTGCCAAATAACAATTGTGTCATTCAATCCAGTGAATATGAATTTTATTTCATTTTCCTCCCTGGTCCTCCTGCAGATATAATCACAAGCACGCTGCATGGAAAATAACAGGGAAAGGGAGCAAGGGTACAACCCCAAGACCCATCTCATGGCACAAGTCTTATTCCTCTCTTCATCCATGGGGTCCAGAGTTTGGCTGGAGACTCTTGTGGCTCCACAAGCCCCTCTCTCTGAACCCTGACATGCCTTCAAACCAACAACTCCCAAAATCCCAGTCCTACCACATGGAATTTAAAGGAAATTGGCTTGGGATGAACACTCACCTCTTTTTGCTCCCTTTGCAGGCATAGCTCTTCTGTTTCCTCCATTAGCTTATCTGCAAGCACACAAACAAAGGCCAGAGAAAGCACAGAGAAAAGCATTTTATATCCTGGGGATATTTACAAACATGAAACACTGACTTTCTGAAGCATTCCCTATTCCTTTGTGTGCATCTGTCTGAGAGGCTCCAAAGTCTAAGATGGCACGTAATCGGATGTTCTGTAACTTCCCTCCTGCCAAATAACTGAATAAACTAAACAACCACATTGCTGTGTACTCCTTCTAAGGTTTCCTCTCAGTGCTCTTAAAGAACATTAATGAACTAACCTCCACTATCCTCTAGCTGAGTCAGGAAAATATTCTTATCTCTGTTTCACAAATGAGGAAACAAAGGCACAGAAAGGTTAAGTGGGTGCACAGGGTCACACACCAGGTACCAGCAGTCAGTTCTCCTGCAGCTCAGTGCCTCATCCCCACCTGCCTAGCACATCATCCTCTCCTTACTCCTTAGCCCTCTGGGCATCACTGCCAGCTCCCTACTGTCACCTTGGGATGTTCCAGCCAAGGCCAAAAATCAGTCTTCTAACCTAGCCACAAAAGTTTTGCTATACAGAGCAGTTCCCCTCAACATCAGCTGCTCTTGTCTACTGAAGATACACACCCACTAGAGGCCCTGCTCTGCTCCTTACCCTGCGGCCTGCCCTTGTGCTATGCCCTAACCTCAAAGGCTCTCCCTCAGGTAGCTCTTGGTCACACTTACAGGAAGCCAGACAGAAACACACTCCTCACAGTTAAGCCTAAGGTTTAGCTCCCAGCTCTGCCACCAAGCTACCATGTGAGCAGGGCAGATTCACTGCAGCACTTTTAGATTAAATTTTCCCCCTATCAGGTGAGTGGGATGCTACTGGTTTCCCTGGTACTGGAGACCTGATGAGATTACTACCGCTGGCAGGAGTACTACTGCTAGGAGGAATGCAGATTTCACCTCCTGCCCACAGCAGGGCTCCCATTGCCAGAGAAAGAGTGTTACATTACCAAAGCTCTGCTGACCACCACTGCTGCCTTTCCTTTCCACTCTTGACCTCTTTCTCCTGGCCAGGACCCAGCACGGATGCACTGTATTTACACAGAGGCTCTTCCACCTTCCCCCTTCTGCCCCTCCTAGGGGGCCCAAGCCCTGGACTTGATGGCCCTCTGTAAAGTCCATGTCTGAGAGTGAAACCTGGATCCTAACCAGGTGGGAGGAAGGTGGGATCCACTCAGTGTGGATTCAGGGAATTCCCCCAAGCAGTGTTTGCTTCCTCCAGAGAACCCTGACCTCCTGCCAGGAACAGTGTCTGACCTCAAAGTTTTAACTAGAGATGGACACAGATCATTGAAGGTAAGGCTAATGAGGCAGAAGCCTCAGTAGTTATATTGAAATAGACAGTTGCTGTCAAAAGAAAGTAACCAATTGTGACAATTGACCAGCTCTGAATGTTCCTGTCAAGGACCAAAGAACTCAGTGAAATATATATTTTATATTCCAAATATCTCCTGTTTGCCACAGAATGTATATTCTTCTATTCTTCCATCACTTTGTCTTTTATTGTACTAAAGACCTCTTCAGTCTTTTAGGCTCTTTAGTCTGCTCTGGTGGTTGCAAAATAATGTTTTGACAAAGTTTTCCTGTTTCTAATCTTCCTCCTGTTCCTGTCCCTCCAGGTACTCCTTTCAGCACTCGCCATTATCCCTTTGTCAGACGTGGAGCTGCTTCTCCCTCCCTGCCTCACATACAAGCCCATCCATCAACTCACATGTGTGAATGGAGCTTAGATGGCCAGAATCAACATGCCTTGATACTTGAATTATTATCACTGTTGCATGTGAGATCACCCCTGATCATCATGGATGCAAAAGTGCAAAAAGTTCTTCAAGATTCCTTCAGTAGCTTGGTGATTAGGAGTAGATACTATGAGCCTCTGCTCAAGGCATCACTAACCTGAAGCACCCAAATTGCTGCCAGCTTGTTTAAAGCAGGTGACTGTCCAGACAAGTCACTGGGCCCACACATGACCAGCAGCCCCCAGATCAAAAGGGCTCTTCGAATGCTCTAACATGGAGGGCATCTGGGTTAAAATGGTTACTCTCCCTTGGCTCTTGCTATGGTCAATGCAGGGAAGAGACAGCTGGACCTCCCAAGGCAGTCATAGCATCCAAGGTATTGCCATCCAGAATCTGGAAGGGGATTGGACTAGATAACCTACAGAAGTCTCTTTCCACCTACATTATTCTATGTTCATCTGGACAAACTGTTCTCTCTGCATTGTCCATGGAGACAGCACTGACAAATTAGCCACTGCCATTAGACACCTCAAGCAAGCCCATGTAAATGCTCCCACTTTCAATATGAAGAGTGTGAGCAAACACAAAGATCAAATAGAGTAAGACCAAAAAAACCCCCAGCTAGTTGAAGAAAACTCATGCATGAAAAGCTGTGATCAGCCTCAGAAGTATCAGTCCTGTGTGATTCAGGGAGACAAAGGTATTGGCTATTTGCCTGGTAAGCAGCTGAAACCAGCACATCCAAATATCTCAGGGGCAGCAAACATTTGTACAGACCAGCCATGAGACTGCAGCAGGTTGGCCAAAGCACATTCTTGTTTTCACACTCCAAACAGATGTCCAAATCCTATCTCAACCATTGCATGTTTTGACCCCCTTCAAACCTGAATTTCAGCTGCTGATTACTGAAAAGCTTCATCCAGTAACAGTCAAACCTGTAAAAACAGGTTTTGTACAGTAAAAACCTGTAGCTGCTTGGCTTGACCACACTGACAACTCCAGGAAAAGCAAAATGGCTATTTTGGGGTTTATGGCTTTTGGAAGTAAGAGTTTCCTACCTAAATACTCCTGTTTCTCCTTGGCCAGCTGCAGTCCTTGGGCTTCCAGGCTCTCAATCATAGCTTCTCCCAGCTGGGCATTCTTCCATGTCCTAGGGAGAGCAGACACAAAGCAGGCAATGTAAAGGAGCTAAGGGTCCTACAGATTGAGACAGGGGTCTCAGCCTAGCAAGCCACCAAGTAATTCAAACATGCAGACTTTCATCATTTGGGACAGTGATTCTCTAAATTTTTCTCCACAAATGAATTGGAGAAATTTCCCTGACATTAGGTAATATTTTTTTCTTTTTTAAATACATGAGCTGTATGTTAACACCTCACAACTATTCAAATGTTATTTTTCAGTGTTTTGGAGATTCCTACACTGATCTTAAGCTTAAGGACTCTCCAGACCAATTCAGCACATCCACAGCCTCCAACTGCAACAGGATGCATCTGGAACCCTTTAAATGGATCCTGACAGACTTTAGGACCAGATTTTAGCTTTTAACTCAAATAACTTCCTACTGCTAACAACATTGTCTTCTGCAACCGTTCCAGTATTTTGCTGTTAGAGTCACTCTTCCCCTTCAAACATTAACCATCTATTGAATTCTTCCCATAGCCTTCTATCTTCAGTCTTTCTGGTATCCCTGGAATCAATCAATCCCTCCTCTGCTACTTATAAGCCACTAGGACTTGGTGTCTGGTCCTACACTGTGAGTTAAGTGCCTCTTCCTGTAAAACCAAAGAAGAACCAGAGATAAAAGCCAGATTAGATGCTGGCAAGTAGAGAATGTTAAAGGAAGTAGGCATATTCAAAGAGCATCTTGTGTTATTTTAGGACCATTGGCAAGAGGATCTCAAGGTCACTTAAACACTTTATGAAGCTAAGCTACAAGAAAGGCCTGTGGAGCAGATGCCCATTACTGACTGAGTTGATGGGCAGGATAGGCTTAAACGCAGATATTAAATACCATGGACAAAGACACACAAATCAAAAACAGAACCAACAATGGAGCTTGCTGCTCACTTCTATTGGTGTTTCATTAGAAAAAAAAATATCAACACACAAAAAAATGCATAACATTAAAACATACATAAAATTGTTCCTAATCTATTTATATAGATGTACATACAGGAACAGCAGTTGCTGCCCAGAAATTCTAGTGTCTTTGTTAAATCCTGAGGGAGCTTATTAATATTAAATATCTGTAAGCCTTCCTGTACCAAGCCACTTTGTAAACCATTTGAAATTGTAGCTTTTTGGAAACCATTAGGTTGGCAACCTTTTTATATAACCATTTCAAGGCAACTTGTACTTCGTCTCTTACAAAAGACAGACAAATAAATTAAACACGTGCCACCCCAGGGACCAGGCAGCTCACAGCACCAGCAGCCCAAGCACTGTCTTGTGCTCCTTGCAGATAGCTGGGCTTCTTTTCAGCTGATAAGGATCATTCTAAAGCGCAGAGGAAATTAGAACACTAATTAAAAAGGTGCTGTTTTGCCCACAGGTAGACATCTTCATCTTGAGGGAGAACATCTGGGTGCGAATATGTTTTTTCACTAACCTTCTCTCATACAAGATGAATATGATCCCAGAGAAGCCAACAGCAAAAGATCTCAAGAGGGGAGTGGGGGGGACAACAGAGTTTATCATATGATTACATGGAGAGTTTCAAAACAGCTGTAGCCTTTAAGGTGTCTGTTTATTAGATTCGTGTTTCTAGGGCCCTTTCCCTTCCCCAGTCTAACAAGATGTTTCCCTGTCTGTAACTCAAAGGTTACTAAGAAAAGAACCCCCAAAGCTTTATAGTTATCTGCATGTGTTATGCATCTCAACCATTGTCTGTTCCGGTCCTTTTGCAGCACTGGGAACATCTCTCTAGTTTTGCCTGCATTTTACCTTTCTTGGGAGCAGCCACAAGCAACTTTTGGAGACACTTAGCACTTCATGGTCCACAGGACATATGTTCTATGTTATTTTTGCCCCCTCTGTTGCCCACGAAGTCTACTTTTAACGAATTCAGGGAACGCTCAGTGAAGAGAGCTGTGGACAGAGAGAGTGTTAGGTGGGCCCCTCTCCCTAACTAGCAGAAGAAAAAAGCCTCTTTGGGTGGGAAGAGAGCCTGGTGGTCTAGGAGTCAGGGCTTTGTGCGTTTCCAAAAAGCTTTCCAGATCTGGCAAGTGTGGTAAGTCCAAGCCACAACACGTTAGAAGGGTGGAGAGATCATCGGTTCCCCTCGGTACTGAATAAGCCATTTCCATATCAAACCATGATTCTTGGAAAGGAGTGAAGAGCTGAAGATATCACTGAGCAGACTATGATGGTAGAGGTAATAAGCAGTTGTGCAGGCACACCCCCCCCCTCCCCAACCAAGATGTAAAGAGACAGCAGACAAAATTGACTCAAAGGAGAGAGGATAGAGGACATTTCCAGATTGGGTTAATTTTTTCCTCTTTCCCTTATTTCTGTATCTCACTCTATGGAATTCATTTTAGGGTTTTTTTGAGGATGTTTATGTGGTTTTTTTTTTCCTTTGGTTGGTTTTAAATAATAAGGGAGACGGCAGGATGACTACAACTAAGTGCTGCAGTGCCACCGGCAGTGCAGTCTCCATCTAGGAACAACAGGGCACTCAAACAGGTTGTCTAGAATATTTCATCTTTATCTTTTTAGCTTTCCTGTTCATTGCAGATCAAGTTACTGGCCCATGCTGGCCTTTCTGACCACTGCTTAGCTCCCAACATGACCCTGCTAGCATAAACCACATAATCTATGCTTTTCCTGATGTGCAGGCTATTCTCAGCACAGGTGAGGCTGGCACTGGAGCTGCACTGCTCTCCTCTGATGCCAGAACAGAAGCAGAGAGGGGAGGGAAGGGGGTGTCTCAGGTAGATTTTCAGCTAGGTGCAGGTAGTCTGCTATATGATAGCAGCCACTGTCTAGCTTCTCTTTTAAACACTACTGCTGGAATATTGAAGCAAGGACTAAAGAAAAGGTTGGCTCTCTGACATACACAGTCGTGCAGGGCTTGCTTGTGAGCACACCTCTGGAGCTGTGCTGCCATGCTCCTTCCCTCCTGTACACACCTGAAAGATGAATTTGGTCCCAAATTATTGCCCTTGGCAATAATTTAGCTTAACACTGGTGAAGGGAAATGCAGGCCTGTGCTAACTGAATAAAAAACTCCAGATTGCTCAAGGGCTAAATCTGTGCCTCTTCTTCCCTGCAGTGGTCAAGTCTGCTTGTGCTGAGTGGGTGACAGACTTCTGCCTTGGGTCTTGTGTCCCATGGGACTCCTGCTCCCATGAAACTTTAATGGACAGCTTTATGTTACAGTTCATACACTATAGCTTGCCCCAGCAGCCAAGCCAGGCACACTGCAGTAGCACAGAGCTTGGCTTGTGCTGATCCACCATAAAATTGGTTCCTCATTAATACAAATTAACATGTTGAGCCTCACAACATTGAAATTAACTGAGATACTGCCTTTACCATGTACACACTGTTATTACAAACAGAACATCATCTGTCCCTATAGTGACAAGAGACCACATACACACACTGTAATGCAGCCAGGAAGGGCAGACCAAAGCGCTCATTGCTTTAAGCCTCACAGGTGAGTAGTAGGCTCTGCTCTACTCAGGAAGTTTCTATACCTGGTTTGGGAAAGTCAAATCCCTGTTTAAGTGTTACATCTTCTGCACCAGCTGAGATTTAGAAGGAGCCTGCTCTGGTTTTGCAAGACACCTGCTCCTTGCACTGCCAAGCTCCTGGGTGCTGAGGGATTGCAGAAATGGAGGCCAACAAACTGCAAATCTTTCTCCAGCATTCTCAGCAGACTGTGAGCTCAGTATTGTATGCATACAGCAGTCAAACCCTCTCCCCTCTGTAGGTGGGTTGGAAATGCTTTGCTAACACCTCCTGTCCTGGGATTTAACCTGCCTCTGCATTTCAGAATTAAATGTCTTGAGAGGCCAAATCCTGCTGCTGTGTGGCCTGAGCACCCTGAGATCTGAGCAGAAGGGATGCACACTCTAAGGACACACAATTTCTCCAAGGCTGTTACTGACATCTCAGCATGACCAGTACTGTGCTGGTGAGGTCCTTGCCCCTAGCAGGATGTAGAGCCACATGGACAGCTGCTCACAAGCTTTGCGCCTTGCCTGTTCTGCTCGTACTTTACCCCAAATTCAAACAGGGAAGTTTTCTGACCCTCACCTTTGTCAAGCCCACAGACCTTGCTACCCACACAGAATGGACCAGAAGGGCTCCCATTCAGGCCCAGGTCCCACCTTTCAGAGGCAAGAGAGGACAGCAGAGGGCACTCATTACCTCAGCATTTGACAGATGACAGCCTGGGGTTGGGAGCAAAGAGCCATACTGCATACCACACTGCCTACCAAGGTAGGAAGCTTTGTGTCAGCTTTAGAGCATTCCCATTTAGGGAAAGGATAGGTTCAAGAGACAAGTTAAGCTCTCACTAGTTTTGAGGAGCTTGTCTGACTTGCCATAGTCCTTCTAGTCAGGCTTCTTCCTCTTTATCCTTTACACATCTACAGAACAGATCAAACTGCATAAGGAATAGAAAGAAGCTTACACTTTTCCAGACTCCTGTAGCATCTCCAGCCACTGAGCCTGCTCAAACTCTGATTCAGCTGCTAGAACAATGTTACCCTGGAAGAGGGGAGGGGAGAAAAAACCCAGATTAGAGAGGCTGGTGCCTTATGCACCTCTGTGCACTCAGGGCGTGAACTGAACACAGATAGCACAGCTGTGGAGAGAGGAAAGCCCACCATAGTCTTCCACCTCCACAGGAAGCATCACATGGTAGCAAATATGACCCAGGTCTACCACACACTGGAAAGTGTGCATATGGCAAACAGTCATGGCAGGAATAAAATGATAGGGCAACATGAGCTCTAGGGCTCCTGAGTATCTGTCTACTGGTCTGCTAGTAGCATAAAACCTGGTGTCAGAAAGTGCAAGTTTTCTTGTTGGTTGTCAAAGCAGGAGCAGCAAAAACTTGAGGGGACTTGAGATGCTAAGCCACCCTCTCTCTCAGGATAGTCTGCCCAGAGAGGGTAGGCATACCTTGGTGGGGAGGGAAAAGACTGCCAATCTAGCTCTGCTCATCAGCATTAACATGTTTTGAGGTGTTTGGGGGTTTTTAGAAGAAAAGAAATCTACTTACATGGAAGTCTTCATGAGAGATTTTTATGGCATAAGGCATGTTGGCCTCTTCTTTGGGCTCCACGATGCAGCCTCCCAGGGGTATGACACCCTAGGGATAAACCAGAGCACTCCAATCAGTCAGTAAAATCAAGTATAACTATTAACTAACCAGGAGCTGAACTTTCACCCTTGGTCACTTGTGGAGCCCTGCCCTTCCTTGGCTACACCAGGAGGGGCAATACACACAGTTTCTGAAAAGCAGAGGGACTCCCACCACCACCAGGAAACCCCCCAACTGGTATCTGAAAGGGGGTGAAGATGGCAGTCCTGTATTCATCACAGAGAGAAGACTGCTAGCTAGAACACAGAAGCAGGAACTCTGTTATCAAGGAGGAGGTGATCTCCCAACAGGGGCGAATTTTGCAGGTTCACAGTGTGGTATCATGAGAGAGGCTGTGCATCCATTGCAGTCACCACCAGTAGGTCAACACCCCACATGTGCTGTGTGGGGGGCAGATGGGCAGCTGGCTGCTGCTAATCAGGATGTGTGCAATCAGCACCTGTGGAAGCATGTGTGCTTCATCAGCCTCCAGTGACCACAGAGGACAAAAGCAGACTCAGAGCACAAGGCCCCTATGTGAGATCTCCAGGCAGCAGAGCTATGGAGGCCACTCCTAAGAACTGAAGGCATGTGGGTTATCAGATGCTAATGAGTGCAAGTACAGGTTAGGAATAAGCAGCAAACGAAGCTGTCAGCTTTTGTCAGTATTTTTACAGTCATAAGATTAGTTGTTTAGGAGATCATGAAAACAAGGGGATACATCTACTGTTAGGTAAAAAATACAGAAGTCATGTAACTGCTGAATCATTAAGTATCTTGAAAAGGTACTGATATGATTCTTTCTTTTTTGAGGCTTCCCTGGGTCTGGGTGAAGTCTGTGACTTATCTCTTCTTCACTTTCTGGGTCCATGGAGGAAGGGGAGGGAGGAGATAGAAAGAGAATAACCCCCTCCCTGTGCAAATGCTGCTCACCTTGGGGTGGATATTGAAGTATTTATTGCTTTCAAAACTCTTCTTCTCACTCTCAGCATAGTAAAGCAGAAAACTTTCCTTAATTATGAAGAACCTTTAAGACAGAGAAAGGAAATAAATTTTGCTAGAACAGAGGTTGTGGTTCATAGCATGAGAAAATCTCCACCTAACTAAAGCTACTTTCTGAGCAGAAGAGTTTACTACTTCCATCTAAGGTGAGGTGCCTCACTTGTGCTTATTAGTGTTAACACCAAGCATCAAGTTTAAGTACTTTGTGCTTACATTTTACCATCACAGCACGCACACACCAGTGTTGAAGGCAAACCATAGCACCATTTACTCACAGCACTCTCTGTCCAAGACAGGGTCAAAGATTTTTGGCACCTCTAGCTGTTTGCGCTCTATCTAGCCCATGTAGGTTGGATTCAACCTATTGGAAGACAGCTGTTCTTTTTTTTAAGGGTCTCACACATGGGCTAAGACCAACTAAATGATTATTTTTGCAATCTGTCCCCTGCCACCCTCTTTCCTCCCATCTTGTAATAAGACAGAAGGGAAGTGTTTTCACTCTAACACTAAGTCACATGGCAGGGAGAGTCACACACTAACATCTGCAAGCGACTCTTGAGGCAAAAAATTGGCCACCAGAGCACTCAGGAGCAGAAATAAATTTTAGAGATACTTCTAAGCAGAGCTCCTGGCAAAGTCTTCTGTCATTGACCTTCATAACTACAAAGGAAATTGAATATTTTTTTCTCGTATGGGTAATGTTAAATTATGCCTTGCTCTGCTCAGTTAGCCTTAGGTATGGTCTGATGATCACTGTATAGTAGCCACAAAATATCACAATTTCTGTAAACCGAGCCTCTAATTTACTGGAGCATGCCCTCAAAATTATGATTAAAGGAGTTCCACTTTTAACTTCTTTGGATTTTTAAAATGCCCCTGGGAGAGTCCCTCTTCTCTTCAAAAATCGAGGTTGCATTTACTCTGCAGGCAGTGGTACAGGTGAGAGATATATGACTTAGTTTCAATTTGGTCTAAATCTCCGCAGCACTCAAAAATTCTGAAGAGCAGCTGAATAAAAAATGGGGACAAGTTTAGTAGGGAGGTTTCAAAAGAGTAAATGACAAAGAAAATATGTTGCACTGTTCTGTACATATTTTCTGACATGAGAAACAGGGAACTGGAAAGAAAGTGAAAGGTAGTAAGTTGAAAGAATGCCTTTTTACACTGCACAAAACACTCCTGTGTAAATCACTTTCATTTGGTCCCAAGGACAAGAGATCATGAGGAAACTGGAAACGATAAGGCATTTCTTTGAATAAAAAGAACATTCTCAGAAAACCCTCCAGCTTCTGGGAGGGATCAGGAGACTTCTACAGGTAGTGCTGTCCAGTTCTGTAGCCTGAGCATTCCTGCACCTTTCCCTGAAGCCACCATCAGTGATGGGCTACAGGCTCAGGGGATTGATCCACAAGGACAGTTCTAATGCCTTCACATGTCCATCCCATCCCAGTCCTCTTCTGAAGTGGATGGGCTGTCAGATGTAGCCAAGCACTGCCTCCAGTACAGATAAGAACAGCAATTTAGTTTAGCAGTTTAGCTCCTAAAGCTAAAGAAAGAAGTCAAAGCTGGCAGAGAATATTATAATAATAAAATTATAATATATAATTATAGTAATAAAATTATATATATAATTATTAACAATAATTATCATAATTATACTTGGGCAAAAGCTTTACCACTTCCATCAGCTTCTATCTCTTGCTTTTCTGCTGTGGGTCTGGCAATACAGATGAAATTGCCAAATGCCATGGAAATATGTGTGCATGGGGCTCTCAGAGCAATCAAAAAACTCAGAACAAAGCTAAACTTCTGAATGACTGTAGCAAACTCAAGCTCTGGACCTACTTTGCAAGTTCTCCAAAATGTGTAAAAGTGACAGTCATTGAACATATTTACATCCAGAAATCTTTAGAACATACAAACATCAGCAGCAGTTATTGTGTCCCAAATTTTTTCTTCTCCTTGCCCACTCATCTATACCTGTTCATGTTGGCATCAGAGGCAGGGAGAAGCAGCCAGCTTGCTTCCTCAGCAGGACACTGTCTCCTCGTTTGATACTCTGGGAACATCATGGTTGACTGCCCAGCCTCACCTCTTGTTCCTGACCACAGCCTGGCAAAACTGCTCTAAGCAGAACAGCACAACTCAGTGCAAAAATCACTCTTCTGCATTGAGCTTATTTAGTTGGTAGAGGACTGAAAAGCTGCTCATTCACAGTGCAGCTGTCCAGCAGGTGATCTGAGTAGAAGCAATTACTATTCACCTTTCACCTGGGTGACCATCTCCCTTCCAGCCCGAACGCGTGCATGTTCCAGTGCAACTCCCAGAGAAGCTGCATCTAATATTCCCTCAGTTGGGAAAGCCAGGTGTGACCCTACCTGTGGTGGCTGTCCACATAACTTTGAGATATCAGCCCATTTAGCAGATGCATTAGGCACATCTCTGAGGACACATTACTGATAGAGTGGATTCATCAAGGTCTCACCTCTGTGTGAAACAAGGACTGGGATTTTCAGATATATTTGCACTAATGGCAAAGGCAGCCACGACCTCTGCAGCAGGCTCAGAGCTGACCCTGGCCAAGGCAGATATCAGAGAAACCTCCACAGAGCACACAAGGCTTGTTTCTGGTTCCTCCTGTCCATGTCACTTCTGTGAACAGCAGCCTTCCTGACTCATTTTTCCTCCCCCCTCTGATCATTAACTCTATAAAAAAGTTTTCTTATGTGTAGCTGCATCTTCATGTTATGTCTCTAATGCTTAGTTCAAGGAGAATTTGATTTTTTTAGAGGGAAATGTTACCTTATCTGCACAATAAATACAGAAATAACATCTTAAAAGAACAATCCTTCCTGGCCAGTGCTCCTGTGCTTGGTCCAGTGAGTTAATCAGCTACCGTATGCAGAAATATGAACCTAAGGAATAAAAGTCAACACCACACATGAAATGGAGAAAGTCTATTCATCACTTTCAACACTCTTTTCAGTCTGAATAACCTCAAGAAATAGTTGCAAGACAGGTAAACATACTGATCTTTAACTTCATGATTTTTAATCTAAATTTTAACCCCCAGTTAAAGCAAGGTTTTAGTTTGATACATACTTTTTGTTGCTCAGTGCTGATAATCTTCATAATACAGATTATGCTCCATTGGAAACCAAAATCAAAACAAAAAGAAGAACAAAACATAGTACAAATCTCTGAGAATTGATATGTCTCTCACAGATTTATGAACTTTTAGATCCCTGACCTTACAGATGGGGAAATTTGGAATGAAAGCATACAAAATAAGGGTTTAAAAAGTAATAAGAACAAAATCCCAGTGCAAGTAATGAAGGTAAACATTGAAAATCTGGTTAGCTTCTGGACATAATGTTTTTATGTTCAGATAACATTCCCTCATCTATCTATCCTTACCTAGAAGGCAACACCTAAGCAACCAAGTTCATCACTTTAACTGACCTTCAGGACAAAGTCTCTAAACAACAATACAGGGATAGTTGATGCAGCACAGTGAAAATAGGGATGAAGTAAAGAATCAGGGGAGAGAGTTATAAGACTCAAGAGCAAGCTGAAGTCTAAAGCAGCAGCTAGGTGAGCAAGAGCAGAAAGGGGAAAGATGGCCAAGGGAGAATGGGGAGAAACACCCAGTTAGGACTTTGACTGGGAGGATAGAGACACTGAACAGACATCTAAAGTAGGCACAGATATGGCAGCATGAGAACATAAAAGGGAGTGCTGGAAAGGCAGAAGATTTTGAATACAAACAAGAAACCAAGAAAAATAAGTGATTTAAAAAGAGCAGAGTTCAAAAAGCCCGGAGAGCAGCAGTGAAGGTAAGAGTGACGAGATGGCCTGGGACAGCCACCCACACTCCACGGGTAGCACAAGTAATACAAGAGCCATTCACATTAGGTCAACTGCTTTGGGGCACCCATCCCTGCTGCTGGGTCCTGTACTAAGAAACCACTGAAACCACAGTGTAATTAAACTGGAATAGCAGAGGAACAGTAACAATCTGCATAACTTGGAGGTAAAGCCAGAGCCGTGATCCGGCCAGGATTAGAAACAATAGCTCTACACTGGACAAGTAGAGATACCTGATCTCTGAGAATACAGTGCTTTCTTTGCATCACAGAGGGCTAATAAGATTAATTAGCTAATATTTGTAAAAGTTTTTGATGTGACAATGGCCCGCATGAAGTATTTACAGTATAAAACTGCAGCAGTCTCCTTGGTCCTTCATTCCAATGGTGTTTTTCTGGGCACCAGTCCAGGAGCACAGGCAGTGAATCCCAGTTGCTAGATCAGCTCAGTTCTGTATCCCTAGGGACAGCTCAGGAAACCGACGGGCAAATGTTCTTTATTAGCACATCAGCTCAGAGTCTGCAGTACCCGTCCCTCATTCTTCCTCTCTCCTGGGAGCTTTACGCTTGCTTTGCTGCCTCCTGCCCTGGCGCCCGGCAGCAGGAGCAACGCTCAGCCAGGCAGGGAGCGGGAAGAGCTGTATGCTTCCTGACAGCAAGCAGCCAAGTGGGAAGTTTACAAGGACGAGAGGGAACCACATGGTGTGCTGGACTCGCAGCCGCACTGTCTCGGCAGCTCCTGCTGCCCCTGTGCTGCATACACACACTTCTCGGTGGCTGTGTGTTTTTCAGGGTTCTTTTTTTGAGCAGAAAGCAGTCCTAAACAATTATCCTTTCCATCTGTTCCGTGACCACACGCAATGACTGTTAGTAGTCACTGTAGAAAATAAGATTACATGCATACTTTGCAATGCCACAGCCAGGACTGGTTCAAGAGAAGATGAAATCTCTCTATTAACTGTGCTATGTTTCCCTCCTTCCAGCAGCAACCTGTCATCCCTGAAGGATTTACTCAGAAATATAGGAATATTTTGTGTTTTGTTCTCTCCTGTTTTCAATTTCTCACGTTCCACCTTGCTTTTCTGATTGATCACAGAGCAGATGCCCCCTCCTGGAACTGTCTCACTGAGTCTCCAAGTCTCCCACCTACATGGTGACAGACAGTTTAGAGCCTGACATTCTGTATGGGACTGGGATTATTCATAGTAGAGAAGAATGTGCCACTTCCTTCCTGGAAAGCTGCAGCACCCTATTCATATCACATCCAGGGCAGGTACACACATTGTGCATTTCACTGCAGTTTCCGCAACAGGCTGATGCCATTACCAGTTTTGTAATTACAACTTTTGCAGTAGGAGAAAATAAATTGCTTGCTATTTGTTGAAAGGAAGAATGGGGTGCAGTTTGGTTGGAAGAGGACCATACATCAAGGGCTGAGAATATTATTTGCCAAAGCCATTCCAGCAAGAAGCCAAGCTTAGACTGGTCAAAAACATCAGTAAACTCAGAAGACAGTTGCTTTTCTGCTGAAAGGATATTATTTTACAGGGAAAGAAAATTCACATTAGGGATAGCATTTCTTATCTTGGAGAGATGGGTACTATGATAGTGGTAATGGCATCTCAAAATCAAGCTCTGGAAGGCAGCATGCTCAGATGTCAGTCCTGGCAGATAAACACAGCCACACTGATCCAGTGTCAGAAGCACCCAGCCTGCTCTAGGATAGTACTTGGTGTGACAGGCATGCAAATACTTAGGCTTCAGAACAGACCATTGTGTGAGCAAAGGAAAGGACAGAAAGTGCTCCAGACAGCTGCCTCATGTCAAGTTTTGCTGTCCTCACAGGTGCCATTTGACTGAAACAAGACTCTGCTATACCTCTCTTTTCCCAGCATAACCTCTACTGCTGCAAAATTCCCAGCCTTGGGATTTCAATCACCAAAGCACTGGACACCATGCCTGGAGTTTTTTACCTTGATCCATAATCTAGTCAGACTCCATCTTTCCCTTAAACACGACTCTTCTCAGTGTCTCCAGAAGCACTGTTGCTACAGCCAAATGAATGGGATCAAGCCAGTAAATTTCATACATGTCCCAACAGCCACGTAAACCTGTCTTCATGGCTGATGGCCTGATGAGATCAATCCTCCCCTTACAAGCTGGTTTATCTCCCATATCTTGGAAAGATTTTCCTTGGGACCAAGACTGTTGTCCAGTCCAAGACGTCAGGGCAAAACCTACATTGCTCAGAGATCAGATCCTCAACTACATCACGCAAAAGTCAAATTTTTTTTTCTTTATTTAACTGGAGTGGGAAACATTTCTTCTTCTTTCAATTAAAAAAAAAAAAAGAGCCTGTGACTAGCTACGTGTTGCTAGGAATGGGGGGATAAGTAGGGGGAATGGTGAATTGCTCCTTATCCCCACGTAATGATTGACTTATAATAACATGCAACGGTACTTTATTTAAAAGCAAGTCTCTCCCATGATAAAAAAACACCCAAACGTATTGTTCCTACTGTCCCAGTCTTTTAACTCCAGAACTCACTTCCTTCCAAACCCTACAGATTCCCTGTGTTCACCTCTCACTGACCTGTGTCTGGTCTCCCAGGACTTCAGCTGCTGTTCTTGCAACTTATCTTCCATATCATCCCTGCCCCACGTCACCTCCCCATCTCTTCCCACTTGCTAGCACTAAAATATTTACCACTTGCCAAAGATGGGGGTGACTTCTAGGAATAGAGCAGCACTAAATAAATAATGACAGAGAGAGCAGAAATGGGCCATTTGCCTGCAAGAAAGTTTTATTAGGAAGAAAGCCTTTTAAGAATGTCTCCTCCATGGCAAATTACGTTCCCCTCCGTTATTCTGTCCACTTCTTTTCCGTAACACAGTCACTTTAGTTTCCAGACATAATTCATTTAAATATCAATATTTGGGAACTGAGTAGGAGCATCAGCACAAATTCATTCCTGGATGAAAACAGGCCACTGGGGGGAGGAAGGGAAGGGAATAAAACCTGCACACAGGTCAAAGATGGCTACAAATATAAAACTGTTTCCCAAGGAATGTTTAACTATTTTCCAGGCTATGCCATTTTCACAGGTTTAGATTGGACAGCACTGTGGTTACTACACAGAGCAAAACTGGGAAAGCTGGCTTTAGAAATGGATTGTTTGTGTCCAAACTGCACACTGCAGCAAAGAGTAAGTACTTACCCACAAAAGGTAAGTACCAGAGATTCAGTGATTCACATAGAGAAATACACCAACTCTAAACTTAAAACTGACTCATCACTTCAGTATTATAGAACATAATTCTATCCTTGGTAAAAGGTTATAGCAAACGCTTTCCAGTTCCAAACTTCTGGGCTGCTGGCAGACAACACACAGCAGCTTACAACTCTCTAACACCATATGGAAGAGACTTCAGTGCGACTTTCTTCCCAGGGAAGAGTCTTCATGTGCTGTTCCAAGTGTGCCATCACTATAAGGCAGCATAGCCGTTCTGATGCTGGTCCACAAACCCCTGCAGACCATACACACACACATACAGACACACGTGCACAGTCAGTTCAGCCTAGCCATCTCACACCCGAAGGACTCAAAGCTTTAATGAGTGCTAAAGAACAAAGTCAAGCAGTTTAGGGGCAAAATATATGAGCTGACTCTTCCTCTTTTGTGCAACTATCATAAGATAATTATCCAGAGGAGGCAGCTAGTCCCTATTCCCTGAAGCGCACATAGCACAAGGTCTGGACAGATAAAGAAGGGAGAACAATGGGGTGCCACGTGTGTAAAGCCAACTCAGAACAGGAGGGAAGCTATGCCCACAGTTTTAGCCCTAGCCTCTGCCTGGCTAGCCGCACTCAGGCTCTAACTTATCCCACAACCCTTAGGCTTTGTATTTCACCCGAGCATCCCTCAGCAACTGTGGCTTACCTCCTGGACCATTTGGCTGACTGCCTCCCAAAGGGTCTCTTCCAGAGCACGCCATACAGCTGCACTTTGGTGCTGATGTCCAGAGCATCTGAATCTGCCTGTTCCATGGACGGAGAAGGGGATACCGAACTGGATTTTGAAGAGAACATTGTAGCTGAATCTGCTTCTAACTCTCCCCTTCTGTGTGGCAGCTCAGGGAATCCGATTAAATGCAATGAACCAGAAGGATGTAACCAGCCCAGCAGACAGAGAGACTGGGCTTTGGTTTGAATCAATAACTTGACTGCTCAGCACTCAGTCAGTAATTCTCTCTCTGATGCACAGATGATGAGAGTTTCCTCATCGCGTATTACTTCTTGATGCATTACAAACAGTGCACATCCCAGCCCAAGGGAAAAAACGAGTGAAGAGAGTCAGACATCAGAAACACAGAGAGGCAGAAAGAGCTCATCAGAGAGAAAGCTCTCAGCAATAACGTAAGCCAAAATACCTCTGCACCAGAGCCAGCTTGGAAGGTTATTTCACTTGACATTGCAGCACTTCATGCAGAAATTAGGGCAAGATGGATGTTTTACTTTCAGGCATCTCTGACACATATTCCCAAAATCTTGCACTTGGAGACAGGTTCTTCTCATTTGTCCTGAGGAAAATGGGGGCAAAGTGAGTGGGAGCGAGGAAGTTCAATCAGATTCCCTCTGTCATCAGGGCAGGGGAGGGAGGCTTTGCTGTGCCAGCCTGGCACTGCCCACCTGGGGAGAGTTCACGTGGCTGCTGGGTTTGGACTGGGCAGTGTCCATGCCTTGCTCAGCCTTAAAGGGCCATTGCTGATCAAAGTTTAGAACACAAAATTTTGCGTGCCTCCATGCCTTGCTGCATCTTGGAGATGTGGCAAGCATAGTCTCTGCTCTGCATCTTAGGCACCAGCTCCTTCTTGGCCACAACGCAGACACAGAGAAATATGTCCCACAGTTCGGGTGAGTCTACTTTCATTTCCTGTTTAGCACTCCCACAATAAGCTTTTTAATCTGGGTCCCTAGTCCTTGTTCCTCCCTTGAAACCCTTCCTCCTTGCATAGATACAAAGTCCTGCAAAATAACCCCTGTATTTTGTAATGCCCACAGGAAAGCACATTAGCATCATACTGTTCCTTCCTGGGTCCTGCCTTCCCTCCAGGATTAGAATTTGTGGAAGAATCATGCCTGCTAAAGCATCTGGGTTTTTGGTGCATTATATAACCAATACAGACACATACATGCTGTGTGGCATGTATGTCATAGATGCTGAGGCATCTGCTCCTGTTTTAACCTGTGCCATCCTCCGTATCGATTTTGAAGCTGTAATTGCTGGATGTCAGCCCTTCCCAATGCAGTTATTCAGAAGTGACACAGTGCAGACACATGGTCCTTTCTCATGCCCAGGGATCAGGAACTTGGGATATGCTGTAGGCTAGATCACATCACCAGACACAGGTTCACTTAACTTTATATGGTCAGAGGCACTTGCAAGGCATCCTAAATAGAGGAAATGCAGACAGCCTGCCTCAAGCTCACAGACTGCATTTGGTATCAGAGAAATTAAGAAATGCAGGTCCCTGATAAAAGTCACTATTGATCACTAGATGAAAGAGTCAGCAAACTCAGTGCTTTGTTACTTTCTCTCACCCTGGCTTTGACTGACTTTTTGGTCCCAGACAGGACATGTCCCGAGCAGCAGCAAAGCCCATCTCTGAGTGACACTAAGGCAGAGGGTGGAAAAGAGGGGAGAGCAGCAGATACTGCCTCTGTCCCACCTCAGTTCCAACTCTTGAATAAAACACTGCATTGCAGAAGAGAAGCATTAATGCTGTAGACACCATTCCACACACTGCACCAAGAAGGAAATACTACTCATGAACAGGAGACGGAAAAATTTCCCTGGAATTATGTTGTGCAAAGAGTAAAAAGGATTCTGGGCCCAATGGCATCACTTTACAAGAGTGCAGTGAAAAGCCAGAGTTCCCATGTAAGGATGATCCAGTGCCCCTGCCATTGTACTGCACCAGTGATGCAAAGATCTGACAGCAGTGACCTACAGTGAGGAAAAGCAGATTTTCATCCTTTGCTTCTTTACTTGTTTTTACTTTACACAGACTAATAAAGAGGTTTCTAGATTTGAACATCAAAAAACTGAGATAAATCTCCTCTGGGTGAAAAGGGAAGGGGCTCACTACTCAGCAAGGGACTGAGTAGTTACAGCAAGTTCTTTAAAGTCAGCAGTCTGAGGGAAGGAAAGTGCAACTTGCTTTTGTCAAGTGACCAAGAGTTAAACACAGGTAGAAGCAGCAATGCTAGGGCAGAAGATAGCGGCAAGGTGAATTTTGTAACTACCGGTGTCTGGACACAGGTATAGCTAACCCATAGTATGACAGGAGACTAAAAGGACTTTACTTGTTTAAATGAGAGCAAAGGGGAAAATTTGACTGCTGTCTAGTTTTAGGCATTATTTCCCCTCTTAAAGTATTGGTAAAGGTTGATGCTTGCAAGAAAACAAATTGGCCTAAATTAGTCATGAAAAAACGAGAAAGGAATTAACAATTGCTGGAAGAGGATTGCGGAACTGCCATGCAACAAGAGCAGTGGAGGCAGAAAGCCATTACTTGGTGGGATCCACTACATGCACGGCAACCTGGGGTGGCCGTACCTTCCAGGGATACAGACTAGGCTCACGTACCTTCTCTGAAATCTTTTTGTTTCAGAATAATAATTTAAAGATTTTAGATGGCTGTTTCACTCTTGATGGCTCATAGGGGAAAGAAACACAGCTGTATATCTTGGAAAGAAAGCACTGGAGCTTTAATTAGAAGGCCTTTCTGTCGAATGACAGGTTGCACTGGTATAGGAATTATTTTGCTAATATGTTGTCTCTATTTTTCCTACACATCAAGCCAATAAAATTTTGCTAAAAATAAAACCTTTGAAGCAGACACCAGTGCAAGCTCTACAGAAGTAACACTTCTTCACAGAATCACAAAATATTCTGAGTTGAAAGGGACCTACAAGGATCATCAAGTCCAAATCTTAGCCCTGCACAGGACATCCTCAAGAATCACACCATGTGCCTTCACCACCCTCTAGCTGGAAGATGCTCCCTTTCAGTTTAAGGATACACATACTGGCTAACTGCAGCTGCTAAGGAGGCTTGTATTTTTTTTTTTTTAAGTGAAAAGTTATACCTTCATGTTCTGGGCAGCCTTACAATAGTACCTTGTGCAGAAAAGAACAAACTATTTATTGGGCTGGGGCTAGTAAGTTAAGATTTAGATCAGAGCTGCTGTGGAGTTGGAAAGATTCAGATCTTGCCTTCCAGTCTGGATTCCTTTTTCTCTTACAGCTTCTGATAGGTTCCATAATCATTTTCAATCCAGAGAACCATTAGAAGTTATGGAAGGTATTACCAAATACCTGGAACAATGTAGAGAAATAAAGTCCAGCTCAGGTTTTATTTATGATACATCATTCTTGCAAAGACAAAATGCCACATGTATTCCTCAAAGTGATGCTCCAGCTTCCCAGATGCACAGCTGTGTGCAGAGGCTATTTTTAACAGAAGAAACCACCATCAATCCACCTCTAATCTGATACACGGACAGAGCATGTTTCTTTGGCACATGATTGAATTTTCAGTGTCAGATGGGAAGCCAGAGTTGTCCTGTAGAGCTCAAAGAAAAGAGTTACTTACTCAGCAAACAGGCATTAAAGTCAAGTGCCTTTGTAGATTTGCAACCTCATCTGACATCACCCATACAAGATGTATAATCCCATTTGACATCATCCCTTGGTGAGAACTACTTGGTCTTAGTCACCTGTTCCAGCCAAAGACCTCCACTGGTCTCAGCCCTCCAGACCCACCCAGATCCATGTTGGATAGCCCAGGAGTTATATTAATCCAACTATTAGCTGTGGATATAGCACTACTTCAGGAATCCTACAGGAAGACAGAAAGTAAGACATCAGTTTACTGAAGCAAAGAAATTTGATAGCAAGCAGCCACACATATAGCCTGGCTTTTGGGGGGTGGCTTTCTCAGGAACTGACACCACAGTCAAAGACCATTTCTCTTAGCATGTAAAGGAGTTAATTTCTTTTTTTTTCTTTAATTCTACTAAGAGAGCTCCTCTGGAAGAAAGCTCATTTATTCTGGTGTTTTGCAGGTTTTTTAATAAAGATTTATGCTAAATAGTTATTTTTCAGGGCTTCAGAATACATTACAGTGGTCAGCTACATTTGAAAGCTTTCTCCAGAAGATAGTACAGAGCCTTCTGCAAGACACCAGTTTTGCCCCCATCAAGTCTAAACACCAAAGTGATCACACGGCTGACAGAAAATGCTTAGAGCTGCAACAGTTAAATAGGCTGCTTCTAACAAGCAGCTTGTTCAACACCAGTGAATAAATACAGCTCTACTTGTTTTCTTTTTTTTCCTGCAGATGATGAACCCACTGGCACACACTCCCTTCCCTTCCTCCCTGGGGAGGGGTAGTGCTGCACGCCCACAAGTTGCATTGCTCTAGCAGCCCCAGTCGGCCACATCCCAGTCCCATTCCTGAGGCTGTGGGGGAGCACAGTGGCCATAGGAATGCCCCTTCTCCTGAGAGGGCAGCTGAACCTTCATACACAGGGACAGGAAAGAACAAACCTTTCCCCAAGAAAGTTTCAGAAGTGTTTAGAGCTGGTTACCTTGCTGCTTGGCACACAGCAATATCTATTTACCTTTCCAAGAGCATTTAATTTTACCTACATCTTAACCGCTTGCGATGAACACTATTCAACTCAATCCCAAATGTGACAGCAGCAACAGTAGACAGTTACCAAGAACATGGTTTGACCAGGTGAAACAGCAGAGCAGAGATGGCTTAGCCAGCTGTAGTGGGTTGACCCTGGCTGAATGCCAGGTACCCACGAAAGCCACTCTCTCCCCCACCTCTGCAACTGGATAGAGGAGAGAAAACTACAACAAACGATTCATGAGTTAAGGGAGGGGTCACTTACTGCTCACCATCATGGGCAAAACAGACTCAAAGTGGGAATTTTAAATTTATTACTAACAAGGACTAGATATACTTCTTGCCTCCTTCTTGTCCACATTATCAAGGGGTTATCTAACTACAAAGGCACAAAAATCTACTGGTGCCATCTATCACAGCAGCAGACCATGAGAGCTCTACTGCAAACCCTGCTGTGTTGAGGAGAATCATCAGCCAGATGAAGGATAAACTGCCTGGCAAGAAAGATATCAAAGACATTGCTCTCCACAAAAGACAGCAGGTGAAGAGGGTCATCTCCTCCTTCCCCCATCTCCTTTTATTCTCCTGTGAGCCATGCTACCACACAGCCTTTGTAGATCAGGCTTCTTTCATACTGCTGAAGTTCAGGTTGCAGGAATGAGCATAGCAAAACTCCTGGGCAGACCCACTGCCTAGTCCTCTATGTGCACCCAACCACCTTCAAGAGAAGCATCTGCAGACGTATCAAGAGTACAAAGTTTTGTTCAAGGTCATAAAGAAACAACAGAACATGGGAAATGCATTGCAGCCCTAAACCAACTCATTCTACTGATAGCATCATACTCTGGAGGCAAGAAAAGCTTGACTAAGAGTTGTTGCAGTAAGAGTCATTCAGAGTAGTAGTAAGGCTTGTAAGCAGGGTTTTTAGCATCCCTCTTCAACCCAGTATAGCCATAAGTATCTCATTTAAAGTGTTTCTTCAGATAGCAGAAGCCCATTAACCCCCCCCCCAGACTTCAACATAGCTATAATCATATATCAAAGTAATTACCACTTCAGACACTGGATGGCCACAGAGATACAGAACAAGCATTTTTTCCTTTAAGATTTCACTCTGCTTTTAGATTTTCTAAATACTATATCCTTTTGGTGTCAGTCAGTAAGATACAGCTTAATTTTAATTAGCTCTAAAAGTTTTTATGAATGAGGCATTTTTATTTATCCACCCCCCCCATCCACCATAAGGGTTTGTTAATCTCTAGACATCTCAGACAAGAGGGAGAAGTGCTGTGATAAGGAGGGTGGAATGTTGTGCAATTCTACCAGCAGGGATACTCGGATAAGGCTTGCACATATCAGTAGAAGAAAGACTTAATTTGTAAGCTGGAACAATAAATGACAGCTCATCTTCTTGCTGCTGTGCTCATTCTAATGAGTCTCTCATAAAAATGCTCATGTACATTTTTTTTTCCTT
The DNA here is from genome assembly GCF_003945725.1 of Corapipo altera. Taxonomy (NCBI): domain Eukaryota; kingdom Metazoa; phylum Chordata; class Aves; order Passeriformes; family Pipridae; genus Corapipo; species Corapipo altera. The sequence goes on along the minus strand of NW_020884885.1, from coordinate 4,289,897 downwards.
AACAAATAAAGGAACACTACAGCAATCATCAGGAAGTCTGCACCACCACAGCTCCTCAGTACTTTAGTTTATAGTGGTAAGACTTGTTACATTAATGGACCAAAAAACACTTCCTCACATCTCCAAAAGGATTTACCACAGACTATGGTGGTTAAAATTTGTTACGGAGGTGACATATTTACTAAATACACTACAAGAATGCTAATATACTGTATAATACTTCACCATGAAAACTGAATTTTATTTGCCAAAAAAAACACAAGAGTGTATCTGGGGAAAAATAATGGCTTCCCATCCTCACCGCCTTACATCTGCCTGTACTAGCTATAACAGCACCTGTCATTTGCTTCTCCTACTGACTTTAATCATATTCTCTTGTGCTTAAGCCAGTATAAAGAGATTACACTCTTTCTTAATGACACAAGTCTTATGAACTACGAGAAAAATCAAAAGTAAGCAACTGTCTGAGAGGATTGCTTATTGCTGGAGTGAAAGACCTAGAACACTGTGTGACAGAATCTTAGGTAAGTCTGTAGATAGCAAGTCCAGGAGAAAAACATAGATCCTTTTTTTTAATTAATTGTTTAAGAATACTAAGGGTATTTCTTAAATGGATGCATGACATTTGCAATGTATACATCACTCATCCTATAACCTTCCCCTTTCTCTTTTCTGAAAATGCAGGTCTAAAACCCAATCCTGCTTACAGGGCAGCTGGAAATTATGGAGAACAGTATCTATAAACTGTGTCAACTCAGCAGCTGCAAGAGACATCTCATCAATGTATACAAATACTTGAGAGGAGGGTGCAAAGAGGATGGAGCCAGACTGTTTTCTGTGACGCCCGGTTACAGGAAAAGAGGCAACCGGCACACGCCAAAACACAGGAGCCTCCTCCTGAAAGGTTTTTTACTGCAAGCATTACTGAGCACTGGCACAGGCTGCCCAGGGACGTTGTGGAGTCTCCCTCCTTGGGGATACTCAAAAGCCATCTGGATGTAGTCCTGAGTAACTGGCTCCAGGTGGCCCTGTTTGAGCAGAAGTGTTATTGGACCAGACGACCTCTGGAGGTCCCTTCCAGGCTCAACCACTCTGCAATCAGTGGTCTAGACCACATTCAATTAGTGCCTTCCCACAATATCCTAAGGAACTTGGCACATTGCCAAGTACCATTGCCACAGCAGGGAGGTGAAGACCAGCCTGTTCCTAAGCTGCTCAAGGGGTTGTCTCACTCTCTAGAATTGCTTTAAACCATTATCCCTTCCTGCATTGCTCCAGTTGATAGTTTTATCAGGCAAGGTCAAGTGACAAAATTTCAGATCCCTTGCTTGCAAAACCCAAGCCCCACAGACCTACCTACAGATCTGAAAAGCCTATGCAGGTGTTTCCTTAGGAACTGCCTTGTGACAGAGAGTCCACTTCCTAGTTATTCCAAGTATCCCAACTGATTCTCATCCTTGCCCTAAATCCTGGCAGTAGCAATAGGATGCTGCAGCAGTAATAACTTTCTTCTACAAACCCCTAATATAATACACACAATGGGACATGCTTTGGAAAGAGACAAGCACCTTTCCCTTTGCTCTTTCAATTCATTTACTGATTTGAACCCTACATGTGTTTTAAAATGTTAAATCTAGTCCCAACCAAGTTTGGGAAAGTAACAAAGTCAAAGGTGCCTAACTGTGGCCATTCTTTAAAGTTGCATCTTGTTAATAAACCATTAAATGTCTTTTTCTAAAACTTTGCCCCTTCTATAATGACAGCACACAACGTGCAACTCACTGGATTTTTCAAAAATCTCTTAATAAAATCTGCAAACCCTAAAAAAGTGCCATAAAGTGTTTTATAGGAAAAAACCCACAGACTGCCCTGTAAGCTTTATCTCTGATAACAAAACAGAATTAATTTTCCAAGCACTCCTCCTAACCCCTGCCTGAGCACCTCAGAGACTACTACAAAAATTTAATATCCTACTACACTTTGCCACTTAAAATTTACGTCAGAGCCAAATAAGACTCAGAGAAATTCAGGAGCCTGAGAAGACAGTTTTTCTTCACAGCAAGAGCACAATCCCTTCTCAGTTACAACCACCATGACTGGCATAAGAGAGAACACTTAGATAGCTATGGCTCAACAGGCTGCAGGAGGAAGGTGAGCTGCCTAACAGAAAAACTGCATTAACAATGAAGGCAGAGAAACGCTGAAGAGCTGTAAACAGTAAGCAGGAGGATCACAGAGCAGCAACAAGGAAAGCTGAGCGGTGATTCAGTGCCTGGAAACAGCAAGACAGGAGGCAAAATACCCAACAACAAACCACATAACAGGGGCAAGAAAGATTTCACCAGCAGTTTCCCCTGTAAGACAAGAACAAAAAGTGGGGTGGGTTTCAAAGTTGACTTTTAGTCCAAATTCCACAAAAGCACATATATGTATGTGAAAGGCTACTTTGTCACAAAGTCCCCAAAAAGAATGCAGGAACTTAGCATTTGCATTTTGGGTTTGGGACTGACACAATTGAGAGCACAGGTTGGAGTCCTCCAGCCTTTTAACAGTGGCACGGAGTAACCTTGCAGCAATCATCTCCTTGTGGCCCTCCAAAGAGGTCTCTGCCTAGTAAGCTTGAGAGGTTTCCCTGTGGGTGGGGGAAGAGATAGCTTTGGGGCAATGCCAACTACTAAACCCTGGGAGAGACAGGAGTTGCCAAATGCCCTTCTCAAGCAGAGCTGTCAAATCATGTCTGCATCAATACCTTTAAACCCATTCATACCTATATCCAAACCAACCTGCTAGACTGCATCCCAACATGCAGTTTCAGTCCAGGCTTCCAGGAGGTGCTCAGACATCATGAAGAAAAGCAGCAAACACTTGCATAAAATAAAATGTACCGTCTGCCCCACTCGCATCCCATTTCTCTTTGTCAGAGCTATCACAAAACCCCATGCAGTAAATGACAAGCCAACTCCGAAGCACTGCACCTAGTAAAAATTTAATATAATAAAACAAATTGAAAACGGCAACATTATTTTAACCATTCACAATTAAAGTGGAAAAATTATAAGGCAGCCATTCATGGAATGATTTTGTGTACAAATGGTTTGGAAAAAAGACATTAAAATTACAGTTCCATACATGGAGTCAGGTAAACAGCAATGACCACGCAATGTTTTTCCCTGGAAAGCCAAGGCTGCTGAGAGATATAAGAACAGTAAGAAAAAAAATATTATTTTTTAAAAGAAGTTTGATGTGAACAGGAATCTGAAATTCATCATGAAGAATCTGAAATTCATCATAAACTTTCCCACCAACCTGCAATCACTTCTCCTCCCCCCTCCACACCCCCAAAAGAATACAAGTACGCTTCCCTCGCTTCTTCCCAAGTCCCAGCACAGAACAGGAAGGGACCAGCAGGAACATTTATTCCACAGCATCTCTCTTATTCTGCATTTAGCTGATGCCACACGGACACATCTGCTACTGTCAAAAGCTCCTTGAAGGCTCTGAACTAGTTCCTGAATAAACATAGTGGTTTTCCTGGGCCTCTTGGATAATATTAGCCTTTTACACAATCCACCTGGAAATGGTTTTTTGAAGTCAACAGTGGGTTTCTGTGTTTAACACCCAGCTATCTGACAAGCCACAAAAATCAAAAAGTCCTGTCTAGGTGTGACAGCTCTGCCATCCTCACTTAAATTAATGTCAGTACAGCTTCTGCATCTGTCATCAAGTGCTGGAAAAGAAGTATTTCCCTTCTTTATATAAGGAATAACAAAAGCATTAGAACAGTAGGGAAAGTACTTGAACACACCAGGATCAACAGAAATAGCTTTAGTCCAATTCCTATCGCCAATTAAGAAATCATTAACTGAAAAAACCAGGTGATGACAAGATTATGGATTTCCTGGAAGGATTTACAGAAGGAAAGGGGGGCATTTAAACATTACCTGCTAGACCTGCTGCCATCTACCTCACAGAAGAAAAAACAGGCAGAGATGGCTATTACAGAGAGAGTAAGAGGAATTTGTTTGTACCAAGGTCCCCTGAGGAGTAGAAAATGATACCAGATGGCCCTCACTACACTCAATGCTTGGATTTACTGTGACAGATGGGGAGATAGGTAAAAAAAGGTTATAATAAAATGGGCCATTTCTTTTAACTCATTAAAATACTCTGCTTCAAGAAAATAATCCTCTATCTGGTACTAACAATTTGGAAAGGTTTGATAATTCAAAATTTTACATTCTCCTTATCACATAACCAAAAGTTTCTTTAGTCACTACAGTTTCAATTACAGAATTTAAAATAATAATTCCACACAGAGATAACAGAGGCAGCCAAAACAAAATGCCGTTGCCATTTCTAAATAAGAAAAAAAATAAAAACCACAGAAGTCTTCTATCACTTAAGTGCCACAATGAAAAGCATGTTATCAAAATTTTTGTGCCAATTTTAAGTTGCTAATGTTTTCATTCAAAATCCCTCACCTGCTGCTATAACTTGGATTCTATACTTCATGAATCATTAAACTGAGTATTACTATTTCTGAAGGTTGCTCCAGAAACTGGAAACATGATCTGAAGGACAGGAAAATAGAAGGATGACAAGATCTTTTAACAGTGGCACCTACGATTAATATGTCAGAGGTTACATTAGCAGTGAAATCACGTCCTGGTCAAACACACTGATCCTTAAAAGAAGGTACTATCCACATACTCTAACACTGGAACAAAAGGCATAGAATAGGACCTTAGTTATATAGCTCCCTAAACCATTGCTATTGTTATACACAAAATGAGGCTGAAGTGGAATGCAGTCGGGATGCCCCCTTAACTCCCAGGGCAAGGGGCACATGCAAGTGACAGATAAGAGCTCAAAGAATAAAAATTTACTGCTTTACTAAACATCAGCACCTAGTGCTGCACTAAGCTATCTCCTGCTTCTGTTACTGCTCTTGCAAAGCCTCCAGGTTTGGAAACACTTATATGGAAAAATTAAGCAAGGTAAAATAGTGAGATTATCAAGGAAGAAATTAACTAGTGAGAAATCAGGAAGGACACCTCTGGTGTAAACATCCCTGTGTATCATTTGCACATGCTAGAAACCTGTTTCACTGAACTTTTTTAACCAGTAACTTACTAATTGCATACATATATTGTAAAAAACCAAACAAGACCATATAAGAATGCACAGGAGATGATCTCATCCACATCATTAATTTTGCAGTGGCTTTTCAGAACACAGTATTGAAGGTCTAATGCAAAAAATGCTTGTTTAGGCCTGAAACACCAATTCTACCTGAAAATACTGTCTCATGGGGAAAAATAATTTTTAATAATTTTGCATGCATTTTATGTAGTAAAAGACACAAATAAACAAGCCGTCCTCAGAATCAATACCAGCTTCAATCCTGGGATACACCCGTATTGTTAGAAAGCCAACAGACAAAGCAACCAGCAGTCCAAGAGCCAGGCCATACCCATTACTGAACTAACAGACAAACAGAACAATGACAAAAATGTGAAGAAGTTATGAGGCACAATGGGCTGTGTAGTATAAGTAATAAATGGCATCAAAAACAGACACTCATTCAAATGGAAACAAGAAGCACTTCAGTTAAGAAGATATTTCAAGCCTTGACAATTCATTTCAAACAAAAAAAACAATCAAAAAGAAAAATATATTTGGCAATGTTATCTTTAAAAAGTGCAGACAAAGTACAGTTTAAAACAGGTATGGCATTAAAAAGTTTTCCCCTTAAGAAAGAATGTTATGCTGATTCTGTGCATGTCAAGAACTCCTGACTTTTCAATGCACTATTAGAGTGTAATATATTCTGCATAAGAGAAATGGTGCCTGACAAGACAAAGCTGTGCCTGGGAAATAGAGAGCGCTTTCACCGCTTCTCTGCAGTGAGAGACATCATGAATTGGCAATAATTCCTTCAGTAGATTCACCAAAACTAATGCTTCTCAATAAGAGGTGAATGAACAATTCCCAAAGGAAGAACAAATTGTCTAACAAGTCCACTGGGAACCCACCAGTTTGGTTTTCTGTTTGTTGGGGTTTTTTTGTTCAGAACTGCTTTAGAAACACTTTGTACTCTATCTGCAGCATAAATATTTAACTAAACATCTAGCTTCGTTATCCTTTATACCTTTTATTTAGTGAAAAACTCACACAGCCCTCCACTGATTTCAGCAGTTTGGACTTTTGAAAATGAGCTAGTAAAGTTCTCTGGTCCCTTAACTGCTGTCTCCATCAGATTTCTACTCCCCAGAGCCCAGAACAGCTCTATTTCAAAGGGCACTACTGGTATTTCTCTCAATAGAAGCAGTAGTGTAATCATAGTACCCTAGATGTAATTCCTGCTAACATTTTTGGTGCTTAACACATGACTGACTTGGAAGAAGACCATCTCCCAAGAAATAGTGCCTTTTTAGAATTTATTAACCATTGCATAAACAATCAAAACACTGTTCTCCTTGCTTCTATCCTTTGTCCTAAATAATGGAATACACTGCAAAATTCATTTGCACTTTCTTAACCGGCTGATTCTTAGTCTAATCCTACACTTTGTCTACATAATTTCTTTCCTATCAAGTGACTCTTCTGTGACAACAGCAGTGTTATCCAGAGTTCCAAGTGTAGCCCATTGCTGCAATACAATTAGTGACAAACAACACGAGGACCAGTTATGTTGCCAGGACAGCACAGAACTGACAGAGCAGAGCCCCTTTCTTCATCAGTAAGACTTCAACCTTTCATAATGCAGCAATCCGTGGGTTTTGCCCTCAGCTGTGAAAGCTGAACTGCAGGATACTTTGGTGATTGCAATTTCGTGATGAGTTGCTATGTTCTTCCCTGCTTACCTTCCTTAAACTTCAAATTCCATCTTCCCTGAGAATAGGGCCAGAAGTAGCAATTAAAATAGCAAATGTCTTCAGAAGAGAAAGTTACACAGAATTTACGTCAAGCTGCCAAAGTACATTTTGCTACACTAAAAACTTTCCTAGTATTCCTCATTTTGCAATCAAGATTCCCTCTGAACTCCATACAGTGGATGGGATGGATGATGGGTAAGAGATAATGGTAAAAGGAGCAGCTGACATTTTACTGCTCATGTCAGATCGAGGAGGAGAACAGTGAAATCTGAGCTTTTAGTGATGGTGTCCAATAGACAAAACTAGAGGAATAAGGCATCCTAATACTAGGGCTGCCACCTCCAGACGACTGAGTCCTTTTCCTCCAGTTGTTTCAGGTTTGTGGCTATGAGCAATTCCTCCTACTTCTGGAAGGACATGAACTGTGGCAACGTAAAGAAAAGTCCCAGCAGAAAACAGCATAGCAACTCCAGTGGCATTGACTTCTGAAAGAGCTTCTTTGCTGCTCTGAAACACAAAGAGCAAAAGTGAGGATAAGCAGAAGTTCTTCAATGAGTAACAAAAAAAATTCTGTATATGTCCAGACACAACAGGATTTCTATGAACTCTCTTCTCTTGCAATGACAATGGTTTAGCATGTTCTTTTGTGTCTTGCACCTCATATGTAGTAACAGGCACTCTAAAGTTGTGGTGGGCAGAAAGACACTCCTCATCCAAGTTGCTTCTCTTTGGACTTCTTGCAAAAGAAAAAAAGTCACAGTCTGTGCAGAAGCATCTTGTTTGACCATCTCACAACATACAAAACGTGTTTTGAAAAAAAATAAAGTTGATATTGCAAAGCCAAAAATTTTAGGAAGAACATTCAAGATTGATTTTTCCCCCCCCTTTTTCTAAACAAAGGGTTCAAATAAGATGTTAGCCTTTAAATATCTGCTGTTTAGAGCCAAGTCCCAAATCATCACTCATTCAATATTTCATTTGTACGTAGCAGGAAACCCCCAAAACTTTTCCAGAATTTCCATGCAAACTTCATGAAGAAATGCAACTTCCAGATCAAAACTGAGCACCTCTTCACATTCATACTAGGATTAAGATCACGCTACACATCAGTAAATGTAATGAAATGCAAACCCACTCAGATTCACATGCTTCTTGAACACTTTTCAGCTCAGGTGTGATCTTAGTTCTCTGGTGTATTCTCGGGTCATTTTTTCAAAGAGCAAAGATACATCTTCATCTGGAACTATAAAACTCGTGTGACAGCCCTGATGCCTTATCAATTCTCTGTTCTTGCTGAAGTGCAAAATGCAAACCCAACTCTTGATGAGCATGCTTCAAAAGAATGCTCAAACAGAATTCTTATTTCCATTTACAAACCCAACCCTTTTTTCTGCTACCTCTTGCACTGTAATGTCAAATATAATTCCTCTCTGACAAGTACAGGGATTAGCCCGGATGATCTATTTAATCTTTCCTCTCATGCCTTGGGTTTTGTGAGATCACGTCATACTCTTTACAACACATCCCCACAGTGTGTCACCAGCATGACCCACAGCAGTTTGGAAATACAGGACTGTCAAAAGATATGCTGTAAGAAGCAGAAACATTTAGTTAGGACAGAGATGATAAACCCATGTGCAGTGGCTCATTTCACAGGCCACTTGTTGTATAGACCCAAGACAAGACTATGCTTTAAGGAATAAGAGAGGCAAAAAGGCTGTTCTGGCTGAGGATTCAACTTCTGACATAGACTTTGAACACAGAGGACCACTTCTGGGATGGTAGGGGAAACTAGCAAAGATTATTTTCTACCTGCACATTAAAAGAAGAATGCATGCAACAATGCTGAAAATTACATAGTTAAGCAGGCATCTGATAAAGCCTGGTATATGAGTAAGTTGTTCTCAGTAGGGAGCAGTAGAAAGTAGAAAACACAGAAATCAGACTTTTAAAAAAAGCTATACAAAACTCTGTAAAGGCGTTATGTCACCTACTCTGTTGGAAAGCATGGGTTATTTGTTTTGTGCATTCACATTGCCACCTTTTCATCAGGTTTTTTTAAAATCTCCATTCTGCTAAATTTTTCAAGCAGTTTGGAATTTTGCTATATGAAAATCATGATATTCCTTTCCCCAAACTCCAGCACTAAGCTAGATTTTGGGCAGAACAAGATCACAGACCTACCTTGCTTAGCCCTAGGTATGTCACCATCGACATAACAGGTGCTGCCAATGCAAAGACCAGCAAGTGTTTTCTAATTCGATTCCGTTCTAGCCCCGCATGCATCAGGAAGGAAACCAGGCCAAAGGCAGCTGGTGCCTGCAAAAAAACAATACACGCTGGTAATACAATACATTCTAAAACCCCCTGAAATATGAGAAAAAGTTGAAATACAACTTACTACGAAATGTACTGAATTGGAAGAAATTCAGGACGAGCACTAGTATGTTGCAGTTAACCCAAATCAACCATCAGTTCTGCAGACCACCCCATCTTAATAACTGTACCTAATGGAAACTCACACTCTGGCTATCAGAAAACACATACCTGTGTAGTCATTATAAATATTAAAATGTTCATTCTGACTTGAGTCATTGCTATAATCTCCAAGTTTCAATTAACTTAGGTAATTTCTTTTCTTGTTACTACTACACATCCTTACATAGAGTTTCTTTATCTACAGCAGAAAAATTCTAAAATTAACATGAGGAGGGAAAAAATTGCCCAAAGACAGGCAACTGTCAGCCTCCATCTTAACAAAGACTTAAGAGGTCTTTTGATTACTTCATCAATCAGTTTCATTCCTGTTCCCACCAGGTAGCAAACAAATAATCCCTTCTCTCTCTGCTGGCATCCAGTTTCTTATCCAAAAGGCATAGCTGTCCTACTACTCACGAAATTTACTATATCTTTGCTTGCAAAAAGATAATAGCAATACACCCTGACATTTTTTATGTAGGATGCTAAAATGCATTGAGCATTTTTATACATAATCTTTTCTTTTTAAACATAGAGGATGGAAACCATGAGTGAAAGAAAAAAGATGAGGAAGACAAAAGCATCAATCAGGATAAGAGTAGGAAAAAGACACCAGAGAAGAAATACATTTCCCTTCAAATACCAAATATTTCATAGGAGTAATTTTCCTCTTCTAAATTTGTACAATTTCAGAAGTCAGTTAATTTGAACATTAAGAATAACAAAAGTTTCAATTAGCAACAGCCATAAATTAAGCTTCAAGCAAGATGAGACGTTGACATCACCACCTCTGAAGAGGGTTACATAAGCTTTCATACAGTTTCTTGTATGAACATTGAAGAAAAGACATACTAGATGTGGGTTCCCTAACATTTTGAACATGTAATTATATAAGCAAGTTATTCAATAATGTATGACTAACTACTGTAATCCATGCATGTGTTACCACAAGACAAATAGGCATCTGCACATGTATATTTAGAGCCTTTACATTTGCACAAGTATTAAGGAAAGATCTTCCCGTCTTCAAGAGCTATTGTTCACTTGTTACCAGTAGAAACATTTAATTCTTTTTCCTGCAGTCATCGCATATGACTGATGTTGAAACTACTACAATAACAGACGTAACTAGAAGTTGTAATTTAGTACACTGATATTGAGTGGTTTCAAAAGACTAACCCTTTAAACACTAAAACCCTTCAAAATAAATATCCTTTCCATTTTCTTAAGAACATCACAGAAACAAAAGATTTGTTATCAGCATAAAACTGCTTTTCCTCCTTTAATGCCCTAGCATATATTTTTGTGCTTCGCTTCTCTGGATACATCTCTTACAGCAGTAAGAATCTATAGGGCTTTTTTTTGTTAAAACAACCAAACACTACCACACTAGCTTCTGAAGAAGTGTGAAGCTGACATTTCTTCATGAGCTATTATTCTCTCCTTACTTTTGGGAGACTTTGGGAGACTTGTCCCAACCACTGCAACCAAGGTAGGCAGTAGGCAGTCAGATTTCTCTTTCATTTGTACCCCATTCAGACCTAGCATCAATCATTTATTTTTCCATCATACATCATACCAGTGCTTTTTGGTCCCTGAAACTGTACTATTAACCTGTTTATTTCAATGGCATTACATCACTGAGGAAACTTTAGATCTTTAGCAATTCCTCTGTGCTTTAGTAGTCTTTTGAAGAGCAAGTAAGATTTTTTTGGATGATGACTTACCTTGTGCAACATAATTGCAACAAACACTATCAACTGGACACTAGTCTGAGAAGTAGAAGCTGCTGCACCCAATGCAACACCATCAGCTGAAAAAGGAGTGCAAATTCATGGATTATTCCTCCACATGAGCTTCCCCACCCCCTCAACGGCTGACAGTAAAAACCATGTTGATTTAAGAAGTTCTGTTATTCAAAATGCCATTAACAACAGCAACTCAACACTTGCCTTTGTTTGTTAAGCCACAAGATTTCAAAATATCAGACAACCCTCAACAGGAGCTGTCCCATATTTCCCAAGACCATGAAAACCATACTGAGAATCTACTCAGTATTGACGCATCCTTTCAAATTAGAACCAGGAAACAAGTTTAGTTGTTTTAGTCTTCTGTAGTAGAACAAGCTTCCTGTCTAAATTTAAAAAAATCTGTTTTATTATTACCCTTTAAATGATTTTTCAAATATAACGATTGTAAATAATTTTTTATCATTTAACATATATTGTCTAAATGAAACAGAAAATGGATACAATATTATTCCTTAATATATAGACACTTTGTTTAGTGAACAAGTATCTTTTTGATCAACATCTGACTTCTCTAGACAGCAACCCTCAGCAGAAGATTAAAAAGCATCATATTTACACTACATATCAATCAAGAATAAAAATGATCTAATTATTTCTGCATGGGTTGACTGCAACACATGCACAGTCAGTCCTTGCAAGTCAGACTGTGCTTCAGTTAAATCTTTGTGCTCCACCTTCGTCTTTTTCCCTACAAGATACTATTTTTTAAATTAGTATTTTTAAAAAAAACACAGGTGAACCAACAAGCAAACCCAAAGGTGTTTCATACTACTTATCAAATGTGTTAGCATGTACTGAAATTCAGCAGGCTAGAGGAGCCAGCAAAGGAACTGAGGTGGCAGAGAATGAGCATCATACAACCTTTCAAATGGGAAAAATAAAAGAGTGAAAATACTGTACCCAAATAAAACTCTGTGGAACATCTGAGAACTGGTATTTTCCCAGTTAATTCTGGGAATATCCTTAGTTCTCTCTGCTCTGCCTTTTTTTTTTTTTTTAATAAAAAGCAACCTTCAAATGCAAAACCCAAGTGTGTCCACCACATCCAAAGATGACCCACACAGCAATGGATGTCCTTGTCAAGCACTAACAATAGATCCCACGTTACCTGCAGCATGGACTACTAGTCCCAGTGTTGTGGTGATTTTGGAGTTGCCTGATCTTGCAGCTTCTGGATCTGAAACAATCATGAGAAAAGTTAATATAAAGGGATCAAATACATAAATGATGCTGGAAGAATGAGAAATTAATTCCATAAGCTGCACTTGGCTGACAGCAATGGTATACTCATGTCAAACATGAGGAGATACTCACTAAGAACATTTCCTTTAAACTTGTTTTGGATTGACCAATACTAAACACACTCAAAGAGAGTCACATTTTACATAATATCTGCATTCTGGTCTACAGAATTTTTCTAGTTTAGACAAAGTAATATCTAGCCACTTGGGAGATAACAAAACTGCAAGACATTGCTTCAAGAGAAAAGTGTTTTTCTCCAGCAGCTTTAAAAAAACATTAAAAAAACACTACTTCATTTCCAGTGACAGAGGTACAGGCTAGATAAAACTTTACTTAATATCCTATTTTATAGTGGGTATATTTAACACAGACACGATTAAATTTTCTTCTGGTATTTGCTATGATCAGAAACATAGAAAAGGGTTATAACCTGTACAAACCAAGGATTCTTCTGACAGTTGCTCACCTGCATCTTCCTGACATCCTTACTGCCCTTGTTTCCTTCTAAAAGCTTTGAAAATCAGCTAGCCATGGCTGTGGCTCCATCTACACTTCTTCAGGAGCACAAGGGTGACACAGCCCCTGCACTGGCCTTCCATCTGTCCCACCACACTAACCCCATACAAGCATTTGCACAGCTACACTGTGAACTGCCAAGAATCCCACCAAAATATATCCCCCCCCCTCCTTTGTGTGTTTTACTTCTCCTTTAAGATCAATTCCTTAATTTTTGAGGGCCAAATTCCACCATTAGAGGCAATTATGTGGGAGAAAAATGGGCAGCTAAAGGCAATAAAATATCTTCTCAAATGACAGAACACCTTTGGTATATTTCAAGTGACAGTCTGTGTATTAAGCCTCAGGTAGTAAACAAAGGCAACTGTAGTCTTGCAAGAAGTTGACAAACCTTTAGACAAAGCAGGAGATATTTTAAAGTAAGTGAAAGTGAAGCTCTAGACTAGTGTGGGAGGTCCAGCTGCGCAGTTACAGTAAAGGACCAGAGCTTACCTCTACTGCTTTCTGGATTCTTACTTAAGATAACCTGTTCTTTGCAAAGCTTACCTATATGTATGACAATTATGTAGGAAAAAACAAATGAATATAAGACTAACCTGAAGGTTTTTGGAAAGCCAAAGAAATCCCCTATGGGTGATACTGTAAAACAGACAATAACTCAAGTGTCAAGTCACCCTTCACCCCCACACCATATGTGCTCATACTGTTATTTCATATTAGAGAAGCAAGCTCTCAAACTATGCTGAATTTCAGGATATAGTTCCAGCATAAACATTTCACATGGACCCTGATTTCGGTTTGTAAAGCACCTGCTGAAACACTCTGGACAAATTAAATCTGGTAGCACTCAAAAAAAAAAAAAATCACAACATGGTAATTAAAATGAATTAGCAAATCTAATTCAATCTTACTGAATCTTTACTTACCATCTGTAGAGTGCACATGAGAGCTGCCTATCTGATCCACCAGTAGCATGAAGACAAAGCCAAGGACAAGGGATACACCGATGTAGGCATGCAACCTGGAATGGTCATGGCCATACTCAGGTACAACCGCGACTTTTGCGACCTTCTCAGACTCAATCACTCGCTGCATCTCGCTCGCCGGGTGATGCTTCCCTGTGACAGGCAAGCAAACAGATTAGGAGCAGGGGCTAAACATGACACGGCCACCTATTTCCTCCTTTGCTGAAAGCCTTCCTTACACTTTCTTGGACAATACACAGAAGTCCTTATTTAAGGTCTTTCTTAGATGATCTTTTTTGGGAAGCCTGGTTGGTCTCTCCTCATACATCTTCAGCATGGAAAGGCAAGTAAAGCATTAACACATGATAAGCCAGGCTACTTTGTTTAAATGCTGCACTTTAAATACAAATTAATTGATAAAAATTGCTGTATAATTCCCTTTTAATTGAAGTTGCCAATTTTGTCAATATTCAGTGATACTCTCAAGCAGTTACTTCATAATCTTCATTTAAGTGAGAAAATAAAAGCTTGTCCATGCCCTCCCCAAGACATTTACTTCATCTCACTGAGCTACCCTGAAATCAGACGAGCTCCAAATGAGTCTAAAATCTAAGAATGGAAAAGATGATGTCTCAACAGGTTTTTAATTAAGTTTCTGTGTAGAAAATGCTTTATTTTGTGCACAGTTCATAATATTAAAACATTTTCAAATATTTCATAGATTAGTAACAGCAACAAATGTCTCCACCTGCAATGACTTTTAAAAAGCAGAGATGTAATATTATAACTTTACCAACTTTTACAGACTGCCATTTACCCAGCATGTGTGATCTTTATCACGAGCAAATACCACACAAAATTCCCACCAATTTCAACATAAATTGCAGCACTCGCTCTGAATTTACACAGGCTTAAAAGAGAAAGTTTTTCCAGCACACGCACTTAACGTTTCCAGTAGTCTTTGGCCTAGAAGCTCCCAAGACAGATGCACAAGATCCTCCAACCTTGCTTATGACCATAGAAACATCTGCTTCTGCAATCCCATCTGACACAGTGGGAAATGTCCAGAAGTACATAGCTTCTTTAGTATTGGCCAGCAAAGATTGGTAAGAGTTGCCTTACTACATTTATGTGAAAGAGATTTAATACAGCTATTTTTTAGCAAAATTCTAGGTATTGCTTCCAGCTGATACAAGTGAATAATCATGGCAAAGCCTTCTTCTTCCAACTGCATGCAGAAATACACTGTTAAAAAGGTACAACCAAAGATCAGGAATAGAAAATTTTGAATTAAGTTCTCAACTACCATATAGAGCACAGTAATATTTGACCTCTTGGATTCAGACACTGCTCACCTAAACCATACATTCTTTTCCTTTTTTTGTATTTGCCCTTATGGTCCCTGGCAGAGACAAGACATCAGGCTAGAAAGCCCTTTGAGTGATACAGAAGAGGCATTTAATGCTCCTTGGCAGTCTTGTTATTATACATAGTTGTACTTCCACAGCAGATAAGGTGCTTTGCAAACAGTATTACTCAAGTGTTTCCAATGGGAGAAGAGATAGTAAATCTACTTCCCCAACTGATACTCAAGCCAGATGTTTGAGTTGCATGCTGTTCTGCAAAGCCCAGAACCACCTACCATTCACGTACAAGTCGCCTCCACAATGCTTAATAATCACGTTTGGCAGGCTCAATTAACATTTGTAAACCCTTTTAATGTGCTACTAAGACAATGTTTCTTCTATGTTTCCCTGTAGACCTAATGATGGTATTGCAATCTCTAATGGTAATTGTTTTCATAAAGTCTCCTGTCCTTTCCCTACACTTAGAACACAGTTATTCACAGAAGCAACTTTCCTGTATTTACATGCAAACTCAAGAAAAATTTATTCTTTGAATAAGAAGTGAAAACAGACAACCCATGTGCAAAGCTCCAGTGCATCACAGTCCAATATAAGGATGCAGGTGATAAGGATGCACATTAATTTCTCTTCCCTCACAAAGCAACTGTTAGCACTATACCATGAAGAGGACTCTTGTCATGTTCAAATCCTTGATCAGAAACTGCATTTTCTCTTAAGATCTGAACATGGGGAGAAATAACCCCGGGTACCTTTACACGCTGGGAGACAACAATCAGAAAAGTAGTTTTGCAGAAAAGAACCTCAAGATCCAGTGTCAGGACCTGAGGGAACAGCCTGAAGTTGTGCCAGGGGAGGTTTAGGTTAGATATTAGAAGTTCTGTCAGGGGAGGTCTTTTGGTTGGCCACTACTCTTCAGACATTTTAGACACTAACACCAAAAATCTGACTTACTCTAGCAAGTCATATTCTTGCTGGAGTATTCACATATCTTATTGGATGAGACACAAGTGTACATTCATCCCACTGTACAAAATGTTGTCACAGTGCCTTTGCTACAAAGCACACCAGAATAGGCTTGGTAGCCCTTGCAAGATTTCAAACATATCTTCGCTGAACAAGAAAAAATTACTTCAGACCACACAAGATTGTTGTCATCTATATTAAGAAGTTAAGTTTGCTTCGGATCATTTCAAAGTGTAAAACATAGTGTGTAACTCATAGCAATCTCTCTGACAGTGGTTATACAGTTTCATGAGTCAAAACAAAGGTCTGATGTCAGAAAAAGAATTTTATCTGCTGGCAGCACTCAAACCAAGGTTTCAATACACACAGACAGAGGTTTATGATCAAAGAATAATCCAAGTCATGATTTATTGTTGGCTCTTAGCCTACAAGGTCAAAAATTAGAAGTTATTTATTCTGTGGCCTGTGGGTAAATACAGAAGTAACAGTAAACTACTTTTGTATCAATGAAAACCACTCAAATGCTTGATAGCAAGCAACCAGTCTCAGAGTTAAGTTACACCTGAAAATCGGAAAACAAAGACCTTCTTCCTTTTGTTTTTCCAGCTCTATGAATACACCTCAATGTTTCCCTTAGGTGCACCTTTCTAGGTTTAATTATGTAAATAGGTGAATTTTAAAAAAAAAACAAACAAAAAAAACAAACAAAAGAAAGCTGTTAAGTTCTCACAAGCTTAACTTTGAACATCCTACTTTTCTAAGAAAAATACTAGAAATAATTTTTGTAGTTAAATCTGTAATACCCCTTTAATTCTGATCCTTTGAAATATAAAAAAAAAAATCTTTACTGATAGACTGTCTTTAGACATGATACTGTGAGTTAGACATGGAGTCTGAAGCCACAGACAAATTCTTTTTTTTCTAGGTAAATACTTCTGATATTACTAATATAATACTTCTGGGAGTATTTCCGCAGTAATGGTCTCTTTTCTCCACAAACTAAACAAAGTTACAGACCATGTAGCTCTAAACTGCAAGCTGTAGATGTCATATGTGAACAGTATGCCCCGTTTAGTGAAAAAAACTTCAAAAAAGCAAACGTTCACAGCAATTGTATTCACTACTAGCCATAACATTACAGGAGAAAAATAGGCTCTTCATAATTAAATTTGAATGGAGAGCAAACCCTTGAGCGAGGCCATCTGGGTTTGGTTCTTACCCTCCAAAATATCTTCATAAAGTGCATGTACTCCTTCTGGCACAATGACAGCCAAGGCAGTTCCACATAGCAGCCCAGCACCCAGAACAGTCACCAACTTCAACCTCTCCTGCAAGCAAGTACAAAACAAGTATCATCTTCAGGAATAAAAATGCTTTCTTTAATCTCCCTTATTAACAGAGGTTACTTGTTACATTAGTATTGACAATTTGCAATTAAACTTTAACAACAATACATAAAAATGGTTTTATAGTATAGCAAAGAATAATAGTTTAACTCATATTTTGGGAAGAATTTCTACAAGATTAAAAAATAGACATAGTTTATCAGTACTTGTACTGTTACTTAGGGTTATCTTCCTAGTTATATTCTAATTTGAGGCAAAAAACTTAGAGACTTATCACTCCTCCCAAACTCACTATATGATGTTTTATCAATAAAATTACCAATTCATTTCCTCGTGACAGGCTTAAGTCAAAGCCATGTACTAAAATCCAATTACATGAACATCTAATAGACTCTAAAACACAAGAGTTTGCAGAGGACACTTCTCACAGTTTCTGTAAGAGCTCCCCTCATATCACATGGAGCAATCAGGGGAGTCTAGGTCCTCTTAACAACCATGTAGCACACATTTTGTGGCAGAGCCATCATCATCATCTCCCATGCTCAATGCTACCAAAATACAAACTTTAACTACTGAGGACCTGGACGCAGAACTCAGTGTCTGATTAACGGGAAACCACTTGCCACATACCCTTCGTGTGCCATCCATCCTCCTACGTGCACCATAATGACACAAATTGTTCAGTCTCACCAAAATAGGCAACACTTGCACAGAAGAAGTAGGAGGCTCTAGGGAGATGCACAGCTAACCTTCTGAAAGCAAGCCAAACGTGGCCATAAGGAAACAATTGCAGCATTACTGGGGAAAATTCAAATAGTAATATGCAAGAGATGAAAACACCTGTAAAGTTTCTGCAAACATGCACCTTATAGTGCCATATATAATAACTATACTTGGGAAATTGTTATACAGTGGCAATCTGTGTTAAAAGACAACCTTCAACATCCACTTTTCATAATCATTTTGCAAAAACATAGTCTCTTACAAGGGAAAAAAAATTATTTTTACCTGCGACACTATAGCACGTTTTGCATACACACAGAAAAAAAGGGAAAAAGTGTCAAAAGTAATACTGATTTATTACAACTGCAAATACAGAGTACTGCTTGCTTTCCCTTGGGCATCTGTGAATTTTGAATATCCATGGAAATAATACACACTAACAAGTTAGTGTTTCAAGATAAGACTCCATCTCCTTTTCAGTACAAAATATTTAGATGTGGCAAATACAGAAATTTAATAACAGACTACACAGAGAAGCAAAAGTAATATAGTTTTATCCAAGAAATCAAACAATTTCAGTGAAACACACTTGTGTCTCTTGTTAAAAAACAGGAGCAGCACAGTAAACAGTGCTAAAAATCCAAGGGAAAAATCTTAAATTCCTCAAATTAGCAAGCTGTTTCACTGCTCAGTATTTATTTTAAATCTACATGGCACTGAGACTTTTACTGGAATGTATCAAAAAACTCATACCTACTTTCACAGACAACACAGCTGGCCTCTGTTATATCACCAAAACATTCAAATTGCTACAACTCTTTTTTTTTAAACTTTTGCATTTAGACTAAAACTTAAGAAATAGCCTCAAGAACTGGTACAGTGTTGTTTCTAGCCCTAAATTAGACCAACTGAGTCCTGTAAATTAGGATTAAGCTGAAAGGGTACATCTGCACACAGAAGTAAGGCGAAGCTCGGTACAGTCTGCACCTTTTTACCACCACTGTTTAGTCATACCTGGCTTTGCCAGAGTTTTATACTTTCAAGGATATCCTACTCTAATTACTATAATAGAAACCAGCATGAAATCAGAACACAAGTAATAGGTTCCATGGCAAAAAACTCATCTGAAGGAATGTAATAACACCAATGAATAATTTCACTGTTCTCCAGCATCTGGAGTATATTATGTATAGCATTCACTTTTGTTTTCAACTCAAATATTATAAATGGCCAGTAGGAAGAGGCATTTTAACTCACTTGGGCTACCTGCAAAACTTTTTGCAAACAACCAGTCATTTCAGTCTGAAATCGTCTTTGTTGCAGAATCCTAAGCAATCACTTTTAACAAAACAATTCTAACTTCTAATTAGACACTTCCAGGATTAGCTATGATTTGTATATAATTTGCAGAGATATTCTGCTCCTCTTTTAAACCAGCATTGCATGCAAACCCTTAAGACACCCAATTTAAATCAAGAGTAAAACTGAGTCAAGAATTTCTGAGAACTTAAAGATACTAAAACAAACTTGATTGCACACATGTACATTGATGGTAAAATACCGCACACACAAAAGGCTAATAAGTACATGATTACTGCTGATGGAGAATTTTGGATCCACAAAAGATCTGTATTCCTGCACTGCTGAAAGCCTTGAGAGATTTAGGAGACCACTGATTCAACGATATAAATAAACCACATAAAGACAGATCAAGAACCCTATCTTCAAACAACACTGAATATAAAGTCAGAGAAAACAGGTGACTATTGAACACATACATGACAAAATGTGAAATTAAATTAAAAAAGAGACATTATTAGCATGCAAGGCAGTGCTCTCAGCAAATTCACAAGAAAACCCTTCACAGGCTTCAGGGCAGAAGTGACTTTTGAAGAGTGAGATGCTGGAAGTAACAACACTGAAGACACATAAGGGGAGGTCCATCAAAGCATCAGACCAAGCACTGGCTAAACAGAACTCTGCAAATATTTATGTGAAGACTTCAGAATACATTGTTAGGTTTCAATTCATTTAGCTGACTTGTACTGTTCCTGAAATGAACAGCCTTTCCTTCCATGCTGCTCAGGGTCTACTGCTCCCAAAGCCTCCTAGAAATAATGGGACCAAAGGACAGGTACAACCCACCCTCTGACTCGATGGAAGAAAGAGTAACATCTCTTCCAGCACCTTGCTTCTCAAAAGCAGCACTGCTTCCAGAAGAAACAGGAAACCTCCTATAAGAGCACTCTTACTACCTTAGAACAACTAAATTCTCACTACACCATATCTCTATACAACAACCATCACTTAGAAAGAGAAAAAACCCCCAGGCACCAGAGGATATTAGGAGACTTCCAGAGACTGTAACAATTGTCATCACCTCAGTGACCAAATACACTTAATGATGAAATCCCATACTGTTTTGAAAACTCACCCAATCTATGAAAGTCTCACTCTCCCTCAACAGCATCTTATTTATCCAAGATAGTTTTTTTTCCAAAAGAATGCTTTGAGTTACCCAGGGGAGTAACTTGAACTTGTATTGTGATCAAAAAGTTAAGATCTAATTTTCAGCATTGCACGCTGTGAACAAAATTGTCAGTCAAAGTTTTCTGATAACATTCTTGGAATCGTTTTTGAAAGCCTTAATTTGAGTAGCCCATAGGCACATAAGAAGAGATAATCTCTGACTTCAGCAATTTCTTACACAAGCTTCTAATTCTAATTCTAAGAATAGCCAAGTCCAGCTCCTATTCATGTCCTTCCATGCTGAGACTGTGCTGCACCTGTAGCAGAGATGTTCGACTCGAATTTGGCATGTTTAAATGGCTTTTATACGCACTCTGAAACCAGCATAATTTTACACAGCAACTTCGAATGAAAATTAAAATCGCACTGAGAACTTCCTTAAAAACCTTTTAAGGTTACAGCATTGCCCCTAACAGCGTTGCCGGACTTCCAAAAGTACAGCGCTAACTCCTACTGGGAGATCTCCCCATCTGGTTTCTCCCTTAGCAACCAACGAGCAGTTCGGCGGACCTGTCTTACCTCGGAGAAATTAACTGCCAAGGGGATAATTCCTGCCACATAGCAGGCAACCAGCATGGCCAGGGACAGCAGGCAGATGGAGGGGAAGTCATCCATTTCGCCGCTTTCTGTGCGGTCCCTTGAAGTGAAATTCAACAGCAACTTTTCCACCTCGCCCGGCCGCACGCCTTAGCCCGTGCAGACACCGAGCTCCCAGGAGAGGCTCTCAGCCATGTCTCTGTCGCCCGGCGGCTCCGGCCGGCTGTGCCCCCAGCCGGGGGTGCGCGGGGAGACCTGCCAAGGCCGGGGGGCGGGGGGGGAGGCTCTGCCCCCGGCGGGCAGGCCCGGCCCTCACCTGAGCCAGCGGAACCCTCCCCCGCACCGCGCCGCTCCCAGGGGAGGAGGAGGCGGACAGCGAGCACCCAAGCGGCTTCTCACAGCGGGGACGAGGAGACGCTGCGGGACCGACGCTCCCGCCCCGCACCCGCTGCCCGAGTGGCACGTCCGAACTTCCCCTTCCGGGCCGGGCCGCGCCTCGCCCAGCCCCGCGCGCTTCCCGGCCCCAAGATGGCGGGCGAGGCCGCGGGCTGGCGGGGAGAACCCTGACCCTCACCAAAGATGGCCGCGCGTCCCGCCCCGCCCCCGCCGCTCCGGGGAGGTCTCCCCCGCCGGCCCTGTGGGCGCGTGCGCGCGCGCTCGGGAGCGGCGCTCTGGCGCGGGCGGCTCTATGGTGGCGGCCGTTGGCGCGACGGCGCTTCCGGCGGGCGCGGGGGCCTGTGGGGGATCGCCGCGCGCCACTTCTGCCTGGCAGTGCTGAGGGAGCGGAGCCGCCATGGTGAGAGCGGGATGGGACCCGCCGGGCGGGACGGGACCCGCCGCGCCCGCATGAGCTGTACTCCCTTCCCCTCCCTTCCCTTCCCATGGGTGGCCGCGGCCGGGAAGGCTGCGGCCGGCGGTGCGGGCCCGGGCGGGCGGCAGCACATTTTGGCGGGGCAGGGCCGGGCGAGGCGGGGGCACAAAGGCGGCAGAGGCACTCGTGGAGGGGCGGACTGGGGGCTCCCGCCTCCCCCCGGCAGCTCGGGCCCCTTTCTCAGGGCGCTGCTGGAAGCGCGTCTCTTTCCCTCGAGTCTCACTCGTCGAGCTAGTCTGCCTTAAATGGCTGATTGGCGCTTTCCATGCTGCTGTCCCTGCTCCTTCCCTCCGGTCGGAGAAGGGAAAGGCGGGAGCGTGCGTTGGTGGGCTGTCGGAATGGCACGCTGAAGTTCGAAGGCCTCCCTTTCATCGTGGTTTGTTGCCTTCACCTAATGAATTAGGATACGCTGCAGCAAGTTGTTGCCTCACGGCGGGAAGAAGCCGCTTCTGGGTCTGCAGCGAAGCTCCATATCTGCCTGGCACTTGATTGAAGCAGTTGGCTTCGGCCAGGATGAGGAGCTACAAGCTTTCTCTGTGTTGTCCAGAGTGAAGAGTGACCCTTAGACCACTTTTTCTACCTAGCAGAGGGAACTAAAAGGCATTTAGGTGTCTGCAGTGTGCTACTGCTAGTTGTATCACTGCACATCTTACCCTTGCAATCCGTGTTTGTCTTCCTTTTTTATTGTTTTGGAGCCTTTTTTTTTTTGCTTTATTGTCTAATAGACTACAATTGGTGGAAGCCTCTTTGCACACATGCTGCCTAGCTTTTAAGTTCTTCTGGTTTGGCTGTCGGCCCTGTCTTAACCAATTTTACAGAGTTCTGCCTTGAGTAACAAGACCAATTTGTAAAGTTCTCTCTAGAAGTTCAGAATTGGTATAATATAAACATATGGTGTCTCATTACCTGTCCTTCTTAACAGCCAGTCCACCTATGCTTTTAAAGAAAATGCAGGGAAGGGTCCGTATTGGGCTTTTTCAGGTAACCTGGTGCTAATGCAAAAAGGTTTATGGATCTTCCCTTGTTTTGGTTTTGTGTCACCTAGGCAAGTGGGGCAGGTAGTAATAGTCAGAGGAAACTTCCAGCAGGCTTCTGAACTTTGTCATTTTTTGTGCCTACGTGGTAGGGCCGGACCAGCAATTTTATCAAATCGAACAATTTCTTTTTTTTCCCCTTAAGGTAAAATAACATGAAGACCCTCCAAAAAATGCTTGAAAAGCATTAATTCTACGATACAGATGATCCCAATGGCATTAATTTTAATATTTTCCAGGCCACTATCTGATATGGATATTGTATAATGTCTGAAGTGATAATCAGCTTAAAGTCAGAAGCCCAAATAATTTCTGCTGTGAAGTTCTGAAAGAACTGGCTTAAATGTCTGGCTCACTGATTTTTTTAATTTTTTTCAATCTAAAGATTTGGATAATTTCAGAATGTATGATTAATTTAATGCTCCTCAGTGACCAGCTAATTAAAATGATAGTGCTGGAGAAATTGCCTGGCAAGACAAGCTTGTTCAAGTGCAGTGCACTAGGAACAGCCAAGTACTGGCCCCCTTGGGGAATTCCTGTCAAATCCAGTGTCCTCTGGCATACATGAGAGTGGACTTAAATGATCTAGTCTGCTTTGTATGATTCTTGTTATTACAGTGTGTAGCTCTCAATTCCCCTCTTTTGCCACTTCTGACTGGGAGAAGTCTTTGCTGCTTCTTTTACTCCATGTAACTTTTCCCTGGACTTCTCGGACTCTGCAACTGCTGTGTTATTGGAGACAGAATTTAAAGAACTGAAAACTGTTTATTCCAAGCATGAGAACACTGTCAGTCATGGGACAAGAATTTGTCCTGTTTTCTTCTTATATATTTCTTGTAAATCCTAATATTTGCCATTTCTATATTCTGTCATGGCATGTGATAAACACTGAACTGGTGGTATGGTTCAGGATTTTTCTGTCAGCAGTTGATTAATTTAAGCCAAGTAATATGCCTTACTCTGCAGTTGCCTCTTAGTTGTGTGCTCACCTTTTATATTAGCACTGAAAATGTTGGATCCAATTAGCAGCACTGGAAATGGCCGTTTTTGCAGCGTGCTTGCGAACTTTCTGTGCTATGCACCCTTTTAATTAGATCACAGATTGTGTACACTTTGAAAAATTCTTGCTCACTCTTTGCTCAAATTACTTGCAGTAGCAAAGTGAAAAATGTTATGGAAATAATGGAAGCCACAGAGTGTACAATCATCTAAGTCTTCCCTGCAGAAGAACAAGCTTATGGACTCCAACATTTACAACAGTTTTCTGTGCCATAATTGCTGTTTCAGTAAACTCATTGAAGTGTGAAAACCCAGTACATCTGTTTTGCAGGATAAATAATCTTGAATACTAAGTGCAGATTTGTTATATAATTTGTGTTCCCTTGAAATTAAATGAATAACTCAAAATAGCTATTGCTGTTAAAATCTTAAAGGTGAGGTTGACAATGTGATTAAGTTGAATCCCCTCCTTGCACTTTAATTGGGGCATTTGAAATCTTACTAACAGCTTGCATTTGGAATAAAATAAGTAAATGCACTAATGCCATAGCTTTTATACGTTGATAGAAACTGCTATTTCTGTGGTATCTTTTTTCAACACAGTAGCTGCTTTACTGGTGATTTTACACATTTTAAAATTCTGTAAGGATTGATAGGACTGATTGGAAACAAAAGTTAACCCAGCTTATATGAATAGTAAATGCTATTTGGAAAATGTGTCCTTGATTGCTAGTTCACTGTTTTAATATTATGCTGCTTTTTGGTGCTTCCTTCAGATAAATTACTTAAACACAAATCATTCAAACTGTGCAAGTAACCCGTTTTCTTGATGTTTGTTTTGTTTTCCAGTCTCACACAATTCTACTTGTCCAGCCTACCAAGAGGCCAGAAGGCAGAACATACGCTGATTATGAATCAGTGAATGAGTGCATGGAAGGTGGGTGAAGACATGGGGTTTTAAACACCAGTTTTTAACTACCATTTTTGACATACTGTCAAACTTACTCAGTAAGAAAATGAATTGCTCTTCATGTTTTTCAAAGGTAATTCACAAAAAAAAAAATTGAAAAAGTGTCTCATGCTTTTAGTTTGCTAATGTTCTAGCAAACTAACAACTAGTTGTTATTTGTTCCTAAAACTTTCTTTTAATCTTAGATATTTGTTTTTGATTTAACTAGATGAAGTCACATTCATTTTGTGAGAGTATGCAATATTGTTGGCGGGGCCATGCAGCAGACTTGCTTCAGTTCATTTTATTGCAGGATCAGCACCTAATTCTCACCAATCTTTGTGGTAGCACTGTAAAGGAAAGATTACTACTGGATATAATATATTAAATAAAAGATTGTGTGCAGTTGATACATAACTTACAGCCTCTTGGTGTATGTGCCAGAGTAAAGATCCTGAGGGACTTTGAGTCACCTAATGAGCTTGGAAAGAAGATTGACATACTAGAGCTGTAGTTCACTTAACATTAATGTTCCAGGAAGTTTTGCGAGGCAAACAAAAGCATATTAAAGACTGTGTAAAGCCTCTATGCTCACATTAACATTACATTCTTCTCAAATGTATCTGAACTATTTGTGGGCTAGCTTAAATAAATAAAACTGATTTAAATTAATTAAACTATTTAGGTTTGTGCTGTCAGTCTTACCTTAGTAGTCCTGTTTGACTCTGTGATCAATAATGATCATTCTTATGAGTTCTTCTGTTTCTCAGGTGTTTTGTACAGTAGAAATATATGTTGTAATTGCTGTCTTAAAATTATTAGAAGGAGTTCTAGGTGTCCACTGGAGCTTACTGCATGGAAAGGTATATATTTGATAGAGCTAAAACTTTCTCCTCTACATGACGAAAACTCTTCTTTCCGTGCATCTTACCTGATTTTATAGTATTATGTTTCAATGCAAATAGCTAGAACAAAAGAATTTCAACTCTGCAAAATCTTGACTGTCTCTCTGTTTTTATGGTATTCATCTCTAAACTTTCCTTATATTTGTGGATCAATAGCTGAAGAAGTTTCAGCAAATACAGTTTTTAACATTGCATTGTTAAACTTGTTTCTCTGTAGGAGTCTGTAAAATGTATGAAGAGCATCTGAAGAGAATGAATCCCAACAGTCCATCCATTACATACGATATCAGCCAATTGTTTGACTTCATTGATGACTTGGCAGACCTCAGCTGTCTTGTGTAAGTTCAGTTGTATAAATCCATTTCACTGACTCAGGGAAGTCACAAGTCTTCCCTCTAAACTCTTACATTTTCTTATTTGAGTGTTTTTTGCAGTAACTGTAGTGCAGCAGTATTGTAGCTGCCATAACATGTTGCCCGCTCCAATTATCTGCATTGAAATCTCTAAGGAAGGCTTAGAAAATGACAATTCCAGTTGGATTTTAGTCACATTGAAGCTTACAGCATTTCAGATACTGAAATCCAACAGTTTAATACAGCTGCTTATTTTATTACTGCTAGAATCTGTTTAAATTGGGGCTGTATGTGCCTTTGTGATGTTGGTCTGATTCCTAAGGAGGCAGAATAGTTACAGAACTTTTTCCAGCTGAGAGCAGTACTAGTGGTACAGTAGCAGTCTACAGAAGTGCATTAGAGCCAACTGTTTATTTTGAGCACGATACAGCAAGATGGAAGTTTCTGTAAATGCTAATGAAGTGCCCGAGGAACAGATGAATCTTCTAGAGAGCCTAGCTAATTGTTTACATGCTCTCGTGAAAACATTATCTCCAGTTCTCATTTGTGTGTCGGACTTGTGGGCAAGCAAAGATGGTCTCGAGTACTTTCCATTCTGACTGCACTGTGAAATCAAATGTTAAATTTCACTGTTCAGAACAAAACTTAGTGTTAGGTTGAGTACTTTCCATACCATAAATATCAAGGTAATGGTTTGGTATGACAGTGGTATCAACTTTGCAGAAATTCCGTAGGAATAAGGATACAAATCTCATATTCAAGTAACAAAAGACATAGTATTAGGCTTTTGAATCTCAAAATTCCAGAACATTTTTAAACCAGTGAGTTTCTGGTATAGACATTCCTGCAACTGTACTGCTGTGGCTGAAATCCTGGTGCAAGTACTTGTGTAGCTGCACAGTGAACAGACTTTGCCAGTTAATTCCAGTTTAAAATAATAATTTATTAAAAAAACCCTGAGCATCAAATTGTTTTCCTTTGTGTTCTGATGGACAGTACAAAATTTCTTACTGATAATGACTTATTACAAATGCCATTTGCTAAAGTTTTGAGTAGAATAAGTAAAATGGGCTTACAGGTTCTGCAGTTAGCTTGACCCTAGACATTCTGCCACCTTTGATTTTCAAGTGTCATATTGCTGGGCTGATGCAGGTTTTGAAAACCACAGTTTATCTAACAGACTAAAGCTCGCCAGTTGCTTTAGGAGGTAGCAGCTGTTTTCTAGTACAGTCTTGTGCCTTTGTTAATTAGGCTCGTTAACTCAGTGTCCTGCCAAATTCTACTTCAGCTTTTAGTTTTCCACCAGATGGCATACTTAGCAAGAGGTGTATCAGACATGTCCTGTGTTCATGGAGATTCCTGAAGTACTTGCTGTCTGATCTTGTGGTATAGCATTGTGAGTGGATTTGGGGGTGGGGGATAGAAATCAATAACTTTTCCTGAAACTAACATTTCTTACACTGCACAAGAACTACTGCTCTATCAACATAAATTCTTTCTTTGGCCTTGAACAAGTCATGCTGAGGTTTAAATAACAAGGCTTTCTTAGAAACAGTGTGCTTAGGGTGTTTTCCTTAGGTAAGAACTGTAAATTGTTCTGGATTGAGCTAACTTCAGATTTTTATTCAGGTTCTTACCAATGACCATCTCACCTTTCTTACCTGGTCAGAAGTATGTGTACCAGGATTTAAAGACTGATCAGAATTTTAGTAGTTCTTGAAGTATTCACTGAAAGTACCATATTCATGAACAAAATATTCAACTTTAATGAATGAGGGAGAAAGAAAGGCATGAATCTACACAGATGCAATTTCAGGCAATTTGCTTTCATTTTTCAGTCTCATTCTGCTTCGATTCAGCAGTGTTCTGGGTAACTGAATTCTCTGGCCCCTGCTGGTCTTGCTAGGAAACTGCTTTTATCAACTATCCCTGAGCAGCAAAGAAGACATGTGGAGTTTTGTTTTCAGTTTGCTTTTTATGAAGTGTCCTTGTTAGATGCAAGCCTGTCCTCACTGGCAGGAAATTCTTTGTCATCCATCTCTGAGTCTACCTTTGCTCCTGGAAAATTTTGGGTTTATAAATTTTCAGGAAATTCCAGACAAAAGTTGAACACTCGAAAACTTAATAAAGAAGTGTAGAAGTGTTTGGCTCCTTAAGACAAATTTGATCGTTCCCTGGTGGAACTATTCTTCATTCTGAGCTCTAGAATACTAAGATTCTCCATTAGTTGTTTCCCATAAGTAATTGTATTCATGAATTAAAATGTGAACACACTGTGATCCAGTCACTCGATAATAATCCTTGGAACATATAGTTTTATTTCAGGGTCAGACTGATCTGCTGCGTAACTTTTTTAGGGAACAGGATAAATCCATTTGATAAGTGGCAGTTCCCATCTACTTCTGATATTACTTATGATCTGTACACAGCTTTCTGCTTCATACACTTGAGGACACTTAATTGTTTGTGAAGTTCTTCTGGTAAATGTACTGCAGGGCAGATTATCATTCATTTTTTTTTTCTTTCTAGTTACCGTGCTGACACTCAGACATACCAACCGTACAATAAAGACTGGATAAAGGAGAAGATCTACGTCCTCCTTCGCAGGCAGGCCCAGCAAGCAAGCAAATGATGGGGGCACCATCATCACGTGGGTTTGGGGGAGGGCTTGGACAACAGGTGTGTACAGAGTGTAGTAGTGAACGTTTTGTATTATAGTCATCCTGTTGCCATCTTGATAAACTCTTTAGTCAGGACTGAATGTATTGTTAGAGATACAAGGATTTTGTTGGATTTGTCTCTTTTTTTCAGTGTAAATGGAGAAGAAAGTACAACATCTTCTGCGGAGATTTAATTTGGGTTTTTTCCTCCAGTTAGCTAATAGTCCTACTTTATTTGAACCCTTGGGGCTGTTCACATTGTACTTCACCACATTTGCTGTATGTGCCCTTCTGTGGGCTTTCCAACATTCGGTTACATCCTTGAGATGGTCCTAATGGGAAATAAAACTACCCTTTGGTTAAATTTGAGTGCTGAATTTTATGGATTTTGCCAAAAAACACAAATCTTTTTTCCCTGTTATCTGAGGAATAGGGCTTGAAACGTCACGTGGACTGAACCAACATGTACAGTCTGTACAACCAGGATTGGCAGTTCCAGGATTGACACAGGAATGCAATTCTCTCCAATGTACTTCAGTTCCTAGTACACATCAGTAGTTTCTGATGGATCTCACAGCAAATGCACTGGCTTAAAAGAATCTGAGGTCAAATTGACTGTCTATAATAAGCTTTCACGAAAATAACTTCATTTAAGTGGTAAGTAATAGCTGCTGAAGACTGGGAATTGAATTATTGAAGAGACACAAGTTCTTAGAAAGATACTCGGGAGAGGGTGTTAAACTTTTCTGTCAACACAAATACAGGTTGAAGATTAGACTACTAGCTCTAGAATTATAGTGACCAGGAATAAATTCAATCTGCTAACATCAAAACATGCTTCCTTTATAATAAATAGTGATTTTCAAAATGTAGTAAGTCAGAAGTATATTAATCCATCAATGGTTACTTAAATCTATAAATACTTTGGCATGGAAGTTCTATATCCAGCTTGACACAGTAAGTAATACTTAAAAGATTCACTATTGCCCCTCTAATAGCAATCTGGTTTAATATAAGCAATGTTATTTAAACAGCTTGTGTATCTTATCCTCCTAGATAGCATATAGTGGAATAACGTGTCTTTCCTAGCATGTTTGAGGTTATCTTCATTTTTTTTTTTGGTAAAAATTCCAATATTCTCATGCTGGATTATTCAAGGTGCTAAGTTTTGCAGTCTTTAACTGCAAAGACTGCCATTTTGCAGTCTTTAAATTAAGCCAAATAAACATCCCTTGACAGTACCTATCACAAAATAGTGATTTAATATTTTCCTCATTTTGTGAACTTGTTTTCAGTTCAAGGAAAAGCAGCAATTTGGGCTCTTTCCTTATTGTGAAATGTGCAAGGAGCATGCTGAATCCCTAGTAATCAGGAATTGGAACATAACATAGCTCTTCCTTCAAAGGTAACCTAAATTTGGTCTGATTAAAAAATATCTTCCTTGATTTTGGCTCTAGTGTAGTAACTGCAAACTAAGACCAGTAAACAAGTATAAAATATGAATTTCTTATGTTAGAGCAGAAAATAGGAAGAAGGAACTTCAAAGCAGGTGGTAATAAACCTTTTTGCTTTTTGAAAGGGACTTTGTGAAGGTATGTTTTTTAGTTTTTTGGAAAGTAGAAGGTGGTAAGCAAGCTTTAACTTCAAGGTTAATTCACTTTGGTTTTTCTAGCAGACAAAGTTCTGTGAAAGTCATCTCTGTGAAACTGAAGTTTTCACAGAATTGGAAAATGCAAGTAAATGTTCCTTTTATACCTCTGGAGCCAGAGTTGGCCTTCTGCTGATAAAAAAGTACAGTCTGTAGGCTACTTTAAGACAAGGCACTTGGGCATCACCTCTTTTCCCCCTTGTCACCCGGCTACAAGGCTTTTTTTCTTTTCTGAAATAAGCTACTAGTTAAAACTCTGTAGTACGTAGTTCTTCAGCTGATGTTTTCCACAGTCCTTTAGTTGTGCTTTACTTGATAAACTATTCATGAAACAATGGGATTTGTTGCTTAACTGAGCAGCTGACCAAATACAATGAAAGGAAGAAAAAAATGCTGCAGCATCTACCCGATGTGCAACTAGCTAGAAAGAAGAATCTGGAAAGCTGTCTCCAACTAATCACTGCCTTCAGAAATACAGTGGAGAGGGTTATGAACCCTTGGAAACTTATTACATGCCAGTAGGCTGGCACTCTAGTAAGGTAGTCTGCTCTAGCAGGCCAGGTGAAAAATGACTCTCCAGTTTGCTTCTTGGCTCCTACTGAGTAAGGGATGACAGCAGGGCATTTACTACTTTTTGCAGTTTTACCTCTCCTTAGAGGCATCAGACAGCACTTTGATATTTGATATTGATCATTTTCCCAAGTTCAGCTGCTTTAAAAGTGAGGCTCAACAGCAGCATTTTACAAGTAAAGCCATAAAAAATGGCATGATTACAGAAAGTATGTCAGAAAAGAATCTGCCATCCCATGCGTGCTTTGCCTGCAGCGAATTGTCTGGCGTTTCTTGTATACGGATAGGCACAAGTAGCAGTGCTGGTCATGCCTGCTACAGTGTGGGAGTAAATGATAGAGGAAATTATATTGGCTGTTTCTGTAGGAGAGTGGTATGGTATTGTAAAACAGGGATAAAGAATGGAATCCAGAGACCTAGTATTTCCAAGTGTGGAAATAATATTAAAAGCAAGTTCATTAAGCAAGCCTAGCCTCAGGCCAAGGAGATGTATGAGCCCTCATCCATTTGCCAGGAGTGCAGAGGTGCTTGCCTGACTTCTGCTTGTCTTATGGAGCCAGGAATCACGCTGCTTCTTTGCTTATCATGGAATAGGGAAGTCCTTCCACAGTCTCTGGACTGCCTGTTATGGATTTCAAGTTGATGCATGACTGGACCAGTACAACTAATTTCTTGGCATGGCTGTTCACTAAATAGTAGGGTGAAGTTCTGTGTGATGGCTGAGCTGATCTAGCAGTTCCCTGCTGTTGAAAGGCATAATGCTACTTCATACTGTGTACAAAAGAGAGACTGGATGTTGTGGGGAAGGGGAGAACAGGACTGCCAATCAGCACTGACAAGCAGAGTAGCTGGTCACTTAAAAACCAAAAAACAACCTGAGATTTTGAGAACAAGCAAGCATGGTAGATAAATTGGTGGATATATATCAGGGACTAGTTTATCTACCACTGCATGCTTCTGCCAGTCAGTAATGCACTGGATCAGGGAGTAACCTCACTAAGATTAGAATTTGAATTCTATTTGACACCACAATAATATTAGGATCTCTCTCTTACAGGAATCCCTTTCTGCAGCCTCTGTAGTCAGTATGCTGAAGGGGAATCGTGAAAAGCAAAAGTGAGTTTGTATTCCTGCTTTGATGGTGAAATAAGCTAGGTAGTTAAAATACTTGTCTACTGCTGTGCTGGTTTAAAGGTAAACCAGCAGGGGAAATGAACTCAACTCAAAGGAGAGATTATAAGTCAGAATAACAATTTAATAAAATAATACAATAAATACGATTATACAGACAAACAGTTGGTTTTAACCCACAAAACCCAAATGTATAACCCAGCACCCTGGGGCATGAACAGAGTGGTGTTCATTGGGCCCCCTGAGTCCAAAGTAAAAGGAGAAGGAAAAACCTGCTGGTAAGAGTGCTGTTGCAGTCTGGTCAAGAGTGGTGGTTGCAGTCTGGTTGAGAATGATGGTCTGCAGTCTTCCTCTGGATCCCACGAGTGGTTAAAAAAGTCCCAAGACTCCAAGATTATATATTCTCCAGTTCAGGCAGGAATGCCCAGTACCTCCCTCAGGGTGGGGAGTTCCACAATGGGTGTGAGGACAAGGGGCACCCTCCTCTCTCCCAGGCCTCTTAACACCCAGTTTATAGCCTGAGGAGTCAGGCTGCTCTGGGCAGATGGTGTAAATGGTTCATCGATAACAGTTTCTGGGAAATGGCATGGAAGGCTATAGAATACACAGTTTTGTGTTACACCCATACAGTGATGAACTGCTCCCAGCTGTTCTAACTAGGACAACTGCTATTTCTATGATCGTGTTCTTTTAAAATAGACCAAAATCTTGACATCCATCACGGTGCATCATAAGCAGAGCAGGAAAGTAGCAGCATCCCCATTGTTAGATCAGTTGGCTCTTGTGTTTAACACTGCTGTCATGTACAGGGGAGAAAAGCTAAGTAGTAGCAAGACCACCTTGTTATCTTTGTTAGTAACTAATAAACCTGTTATAGGAAAAGGAGACTTGACTACCCATAGTATTTTTTAGGTTGAAAGAACCACTAGATTTTTCACTTGCATTAGAAAAGCGTAAGTTGCAAATTTGCTGGTTGTAATCCCATTACAGTATGCCAAGCAATTTGTGCTAGTTTGTGATGCGCTGCTCCAGCTGCTTTGCTTTAGAGTATATAAACAGTTACATATATTTGCAATCCCCACTGAGTAAGGGCATGATTGTACTAAAACTCAGCTACATTGAAAACTCAAACAATCCATCAAGAACAGTAATAAACAGTAAAATCGAGGGTAGCTGGGTTACAAGTACAGAGTAATTTCAAGCTCCTGCTTTTGACTGCTATGAAGCTGTTAAGTGTCTTCTAGACCATGGTGAGCGTTGAAACAAATTGTTTTACCATTATCATAAGTTGAGGGGGCGGGGAGTATTTGGGGGATCAGGTAGCATAATTTAGCAATTCTCCAGCATGAGACAGGCTATGGATGAGGCTGGAGATTCTCAGCATCTTTCTCAGCCTCACTGAGCATCTGAGCAACTTGCCTTAGGTACCTACTTGCCTCTGAAGTCCAGAAGTGTTGACTTCAGCATTTGCCTCAAGGTAAAATGATAAATAACTTGTACTAGCTATACATAAACTGCAAGAGTAAATCTGTTGAAAGAGAAAATTTTTTTACACCTGTTGTATTAGTCAATTCTCTCAAGTTTTCTACACTGAATGTATTGTCTGCTATAATGTTACTTAGTGTTGGCCAAATATAATGTACCATTCATGGCAATAGCAAGGGAATTAATCTGCCACTGAAATTCACTGAATGGAGGTGTTTGGGTTTGCGTAGAGCAAGGCAGCTCTCTATTCTCACCTATTAATAAATGCTTCTTCCTCCCTGTGTCTGAAAGAGATTAAAGGTAAAGTAAGACCTGTCTGGATTTGTTACAGAAAAACGTTGGATTCTAGCAATTAGTTTTCTGTAATCTGAACTATCTCTGTAGGAACAATTTATCTGGATGAAGTTTGGGCACAGGTCCAATTCATAGGTTTTATTTCAATTATTTGTGCTGAGTTTGCAAAGATATGCAAGTAAAATTTGCATGCTGCATATGCCATTCCTGGTGGAGCATTAGCAAGGGTTTTGTCAGCAATTCTGTACACACCCTAGTTGATCTGCTGCTGTACCTCTTGCAGTGTCTCCACAGTCCTCCCAACTAAGACTGTTACTATGGACTGTTGCCTTAGCATCAGCCATCAGTGACACAGACACAGCTTCTGGAACTCTGTAGTTGCTGCATGCCTTGTGTAAGTCAACAAGACCCAGAGAAGTGAAAAATTTGGCTGTGTACTTAGAGGCTTTGTTTCTGGACTCTACCACTGACTAAATACAGCAGTTATACAGCCCAGATCCCTAGTGCACCTGTGCTTCCATCTAGTGTATTTAATTCCTGTTTCTGCATTGCTTCATTAACTGTGCAGGAAACGGGCTCCTAAATTCAATTTTTTATCTTCTTAGTTACCTAGGGGATTGGGTTTCACACACACTGAACACAATCCTCTTGCTCTGAGAGTCTGGGAAATATCCATCCTTGGAGATGTTCAAGAGCTGACTGGACACAGCAGTGAGCAATCTGATCTGGTTAGACCCACTCTGAGTAGGATTTGACTAGATGACTTCTGGAGCTTTATTCCAACCTAAATTATCTGTCATTCTGTTGGAGTCATTACTGAAACATCCCATATCATGAAAAATGGGAAATCTAAGCTCTGAGTCCCTACTCTGACCGGTTTCATGCAGGCACTTGAAGTGTTCCCCAGGCCACCTAGAATAATGCTGGAAATGGCAGGCCATCAAGTATCCATGAGTGGATTTAGGTGACACAAGAATAGTATTCACTAGGCTACAGAAAGTGCAGCTGCTCCCCAGTGAAAAAGGCAGGGTGCAGAACAGTCACATTTGATTCTGTTTTGATACTCTCTTTGTATGAATGAAGGTTCATATGGGACTCTGAGAATAATGCCTTGTCACAGAGGTTTAGTCCCCAGAGGTCATCAGACTTGCCACCCAGATGCAACCATCCATACTCCCCCCTCTTTCCAGCCCTCAATAAATTAAAAAAGAAAAATCAGTGTAAGAGAGAAAAGACCTCAGGAATCTGTGATGTACTGCTGAGGAAAGCTGAAGGACGTTGCAAAATGCCAGGAGAAAGTAAGAAGTGGGCTACGTGTGGCAATGGAGAAGAAAAACAATCACACCTGTGCCTCCACCTCAATCCCCTGCAAATCTCATTGGAGACAAAGGCATCCTAATGCAGTAGCCAGTAATGTACTTGCAGGGGAAAGAGGAAAGTCAGCGCTGCTAGGACTAGACATAAATCTTGCTCCAAATTTCATTTTTAATTATGCCTTCTCTCAGGTTCTGAGCAGGAAGGAAATGGGGGCAGGGAGAATATCTCTCAGCACATTAACTTGGTCTCTGAGGTGATTCTTAGCTTGTTCATCTATTCCACTGGAATGTAGTAGAAGCACTAACCAGAGTGTAGCAAGCTGAGTCAGCATCCAAGTCTTCTCTTCAAAGAAGTTCATTTCTTGAATCCAGAATTGTTTCTTCTCCATTCTCATAATCTCTAGAAGTTTTGCCAGTGCCAAACCAATGCTGCTTTCCTTGCCTGGTTTGTAATGCTCTTCTACAACACACTTCTCAGCTCATTAGTATCCTTCTAGGTTCTGGGTCAAGTGAGTTTAATTTCAATTTCTATCCACTTTATGTTTGTTTCCTGCTCATCATGACAGTTTTCTGCAGGTTTTCCTATCTAAGTTTGTCTTTGATTGAACATAGTTCAATGAAACAACTGCACCTGTAGCTCTAAATGAAGATTACCAGTCTTTCATACTGTGGTAATGATATCTCAGTCTTAATCAGTAGTAAATCCTTTAATGCCTCCTAAAATTGTATTTGGGGTTTTTTGTGTTTACAACACAATTGTTTGTTGATCACTCTATTCCTTGCCTGTATCATCTCCAAGTAAAAGCATTTGTTATTCATACAAATTGAAATAACTTCAGCTAGAAAGCTTGAGGAAGAAACACATGGGAATAACTGAGTATTTGATCTTAATGAGGACACTCGCCTTGGATATTCCAGGGAACTCAAAGCCTGTCTGAAATAAGGAGGGCAGGAGCTACATTAACCACTATTGCTCTGCTTCTTGGCAGAACGGCACCAAATCAGGTCAGCTGTAGCTCCAGGAGGTATATAGGTACCTCCCTCCATCTTATAATTAATGGACTAAACATTTTGTTAGCATGTTGTATAACCTAAGCAGCTCTCTCCTCACATGCTGGCTCCACTGTCTGTCCCACTCCTCAGACCCCATTCTCCCTAGATACAGGATGCATAGGCAGCTCACTTAGAGGCCCAGATTCTTCTTGTAGGGGAATAGCAGCCAATAGAAATTTTATCAGCCTCCACCTGCCCCCAAAGACACCTCAAATAAAACATTTTAAGCTCCATAAATCTGACTTCTCTGTTTAAACTGTTCGTGTAGAAAATTCATTACTACCTCCAGGCATGCTGTCTTTAGATATTAGACATCACTTAAATCTAGTTGCAGAGAGAATGGAGGTCCAGCCTCAAAGGCATTTGGTACATAATTCAAATTGAAAAAAGCTACCTATGTGACTCGCCTAGACTCTCCTTTGGTAGTGTAATGTAAGAATAAAATGCAGGTCCCAGCCCAATACCAGCTGAGCACTTTGGTCCAGTTCCCCTTTTCCCTCCTCACACATGCACTGACCTAACTGATATCTCCTGTCCTACCTTCCATCAAAAACTGACACTCACCCTAAGTAAGTAGCGCTAATTAGTTGATACAGAGGATCCTCAGAGAATTGAAACACACCCTCTTCCTATTTACTTGGATAAGCCTTATAAAAAGAAATCCATCATGGCTGTTAAATCCAAGGATGAGGGTGTCAATGCATCAGAAGTTACTGAGGGCCCTGAGTGTGTTTTGGGAGAGCAGCACCATGCAATTGCCCTGTTCTCACATTTTTCCTTAGATACTTGGTGTGTGTCACTGACAGAACCAGGCGAACGGGCTACATAGCACTTGTATGTGATCAGATGCACATAAGCACTCTGATACTGGGGGTTTGTGTTGTATTTCTTTTTACTTAACAAACATCTTCCACAGATGTTTTGTAGGGAAGATGAAAGTGTCTATGTACACCTAAGGTAGATAAGGAGTTGCAATATGTAGTTTTTTTCTCCATGTATTTTGTACATATTTTCCTCATTGTTTCCAAGAGTTTGGTGTTTTGGGTACAAGTGTCATGAAAATGAGAGAACTGGAGATGGTATAACTCTAGCTGATACAGTTACTGTTTGGGAGCTGCTTACTCATGGGCTTCATGAAGACTCAGAAAATACTTGCCCCAGAATGCAAGAGGTACTACAAATCAGTTGAAATACCTATTTCATGGCACTGGGTGATTTTTAAAGTCACTCTTAACATGGCAGATAACTTTTTTTGGTAAACTTAAAAGTAATTAATAATACTGATTTAGCCATATCCACGCTTCTTTGAAATCTAACACTTCAGCGCTCTTGCAATTACTTCTCCGGATGAGTTCTAGGGGCCTTGGCAATTGCTTGCTGCTGCTATTTTGATCCTACGCCCTAGGAGTATAAACTTAGTTATAGAAACTCCAAGTCCATTTAATGAACTACATGAATCAGAGACCTGCAATAAAGCCCAATTAGAAATGAGTGCACAGGGAATATTGATCTCCTTAAAAGCTTTTACAGCTTTCAGGATCTGCTTGGTCACTCATTGCTGCAGCAGGCATCAAGCCTTTCCTGCCACTTTCCTTTCATTATCTTGCTGGGATTAT
Source organism: Corapipo altera (assembly GCF_003945725.1). NCBI lineage: Eukaryota > Metazoa > Chordata > Aves > Passeriformes > Pipridae > Corapipo > Corapipo altera. The sequence goes on along the minus strand of NW_020884885.1, from coordinate 4,251,658 downwards.
GGTCAGATTAAGATGTGATTGAACAGATCAGGTGGTGGGGACCCTGGGTTATGAGGGAGAGCCCCCAGATAACCCTTCTCACACATGCTCACAGTCACCTGGGTCAGGTTTTATTACTATCTAATTCAGAGGAAGTTCCTACAGCAGTGCTTGCTTTTCCTCTGAGAAACACCAAAAACCCCCTTTGAGATTTTATGATCTTTTTTACTAATGAACATGGTGTCTGGAGGCACTGAGTTCACAGAGGTCATAGATGATAGCATTACCATGCACAGCACAGTCATCAAAGGGTCCACTCACTTGAGACCTTCAGCCTTGTTTGCAGTATATTACAGGATAAGAATCCCTGTGGTAACAAAACACTCATTATTCAAATAAGACATTTGAATAAGAACTTTAAAAAGTGTCTGTGGCATCCTAGCCAAAACACAGCACTCAAAGTCAGATGATTTCAGACTCTTTTCTAGCTGTACCCCAGACAACATACGGTGTCCAAAAGCCCAGATCCAAAAGCTGTAGGTGCGACATGAATTGTTAGATCTCACACTGGAATCCAAAAAGCCTCTTTTCAACTGTTGTCCAAAGCTGGATTCACCTCAAATATGCACATCTCAGTCTTCACAATTCAGGATCTGCTTCAACACCTATCCAGAAGTGTTTTAATCTCAGCTGTGTTCAGACACCTCTGAGAGTAAGTGCTAAGGGAACTCATAAACAAGGTGTTCCTCCACTTTCCTTGATTTGATAAGCCTTCTCCAAACACAGCTATTGCAAATAAATGGAAAAATAAGAGTTGCTGCTTTCTCTATTTCCCCAAACAGTAAAGGCTTGTCTGGGGCTGGCAGGAAGGATTAAAGGCCAAAACACTGACTGTCTTATGGTGAGGATCTCTTGAAATCCTTGATACGGAATATCTGAGGATGGCCTGCACCAGTGTGAAAGTAATTATAGTTTTCTAGTAGCAGCTGAGGTATTTGCAGAAAGGTCCTGCATTCCATGCAGGACCTCCAAAGGTTGTTTATGAGCTTGAAATTAAATGGTTACTGAATAAAAATGCAAAGTAATTCCTGAAGCAATCTCAGGCTCCAGGCCTTGCTCCAAAGACACAAAGCTCTCCAACCACCAGGCTAGAATCATACATCCTTTGTTCAAAGCTCTATTATCACGTGAGCTGCAAAGTAGAACAGCTTTAGCAGGCAGAACTAAGAACAGCTCCACTTTGAGCAGTCCCAGTTTCCCAAAAAATCTGTTCCTTCATTGACATATTGCATTAGTACAAGGGTGGGAGTGATTCCTGACAGCCATATCAGGTACAGGGAGCAGACCCCTCCAATGGACTTCCCCCAGCAGGATGCTCTGCTTGAGGTGAGAAAGCTGCTCTACCAGCCTTGCAGCAGAATCCCGGTGGGATTCATAGTTCAGTGTGTGCTAGAGAGGTTCCTGGGCAAAGGGGCTACAGCTGTGCTGGCAGCTGCTGGTCCTGTCAAGGGCTCTTGGATGCTGCAAGCAGCCACCAGTGTCTCAGTTGTGTCCTGTTCTGAGCTGGGAAAGAGAAGCTGCAAAGACAAGCTGAAGCCAGCTTTTCTGCCACCCTACCCCTCCAGGCTGAGCTCATCTCTGATTTGGGGGCCTGCCTTATGCTGGTTCCAGGTTGGTGTAGTTCACTGGCACTATTTATTTTTAATAAGATCAAAATGAAGCTGGGAGTGGAGATAGGGAAGAGTTTTGCAGAAATCCAGACCCCTTCTCTCTCAGGACAAAGGATTTGTGCTCCAGAGGCTTCCCCAACTCTTCAGCATAGGCTCATTACTTGCAGATACCTAACAAACTTCTGCCACAAAAACTCAGAGTAAACAGAAGTGATGTGTGACAGTTAAATGTTGCTAATGAGCATCAGGTGTTTGCAGGGGAAAATGGATCCTCATCTTAGAGATGGTAATTATTTAAAATATCTATTTAGCATTTAGATTGCTTGGGGGGAAAAGAGCTTGGAACAGTTGATTGCCTTGAAAAATGCTAAGGTATTAAGTGGGTCTCTGAACATTGCTTTCATCTCCTCAGACAGAAAGCAGAGGTGACACTTCAGCTTTGGGTGATTAGAGGGACTTTGAGATCTTTGGTTGTCCTCCTCAGTAGCGTTGTAACAGTGCAGTCTCCAGCTGAAGAACTGCACACAACAAATCTCGGCCCAGTAGCATTTAAGAAAGAGAAAATACAAAAGACTGAACATGCTGCACTGAAGCCTGGAGACGAACTGTGAAAGACCCAGCTTGAACATTCACACTCCATAATTCCACCCCAAGCAGAAGACCCTTTGATATGCTTTTTTAATTCCCCGGTTTTCATTAACAAGTATGTTATGGTTTCTGCATCATCAGCTCTCACAGGCTGAGTGATTTAGACTAAACAAAACTCTTGGAGGTAAAGGCTCCATGAAAATCCTAGATATGGCAGGAGGTAAGAGTGAGGAACCCAACTCCCCTGCGGCAGCTGAATATCTCCACTCATAGTCAGGATGCACTATGCTAGCCTGTGCCAGTAAGCCTGGTCCGGGGGATGGTTTAAAACTACTAAGGCCTGGTTGAAAGGATAAAGCAGCCTGCAAACCCAATACACCAGGCTGAGCCAACCCAACAATTTAGAATCAAGTCTCTGCTACAATTTGCTACTTTTCCTCAAAAATCGGAGAAATTACTTGAAAAAAATTACTTCTGCCTCAAATAGATCCCTCCATACCTGAGTCGCTGAAACACCGACATGTTTCCCATCCTGCAGCATGCTGAGCTGCAGAGGCAGTCCAGATGGTAAGCCCACATAATCAAGCCTTCATCTACTGCTGTGATTAAGATGATTTTAATGGAGAGAAGTATCAGTGTATTAAGCAGTGTATTAACTTGAGATAGGTAGGGTGCGTCAAAGGGGAAGAGAGGTGATGCTGGATACTGAGGGAGGATCTGTACAGAGCATCCCCTGAACATTGTCAGTACAGAAGGCAAACCTGATTCAAGTATTAGCTGTATTTCTCTCCTTCCTAGTAGTTACTTCAAGATTTAAATGTTCTATCACAAGTTTCCTTGTGTTTGTTGCTGAAGAAATACAAAGGAGGATAACCACAAAGCTGCCCTCTAGCCCTCAGGCTCACATCTGCCTTTGTCCAGCTCTTTATTGGTGATCCTGCCACAAAGCCAGTGGCTGGCCAGCAGCATTCTCCCAGCCACTCACATTTCTTAAAGTCAACAGTATTAAAGTTCAGGAATTTAGTCCAAGCAGGAACAATTCTGATCAAGTCTGTTTCCCAAATGTGACAAGTGTACGCACAGTCTTGTCCTGGAAACACCCCCAGCCATCACAGGAAGACTTCTGTTCCTTTCACATTTCTTTCTTCTTCATCCTGTTGCTCTACTACTGATTGGGCTGAAAGGCACTCATCAGGCATCTTCCCACTTTTTCTACTCTAGAAACCATGGCCACATTTGTGTGTCTTCATAGCTATCTCAGTACTTCCCCTTCCACTGCTTTTCTGTTTGCCACAGCACTGGGAACAACACTGCTTCTCTTCAGCAAGGGTGAAATGCAAGCCATTACCTTCAAAATATACCAGCATTGATATGATTTCTGGTTTGCCCTCATTATATGTTGGGAAGACTGGGAAACAAGGTGTTTTGGTGGGTAAAGAAATACACACACACTCTGGTGAACTATAAAAAGATCACCTCTTCAAACAAGCTGTTCTCTGTGCTTTGTATGCAGCTGTCCCACTTCTTTGAAACCTTTGTGGGAACTTCCAAATACAGCTATACTGCAGGGCCAGTTCTGGTTATCCTGATGCTGAAGGGAAGCCAATAGCAGACAGCAGCAGGTTTACAAGTTAAAACTAAACAACCATCAGGAGACCCCATGGGGCAGTGACACGACATGCCAGGGCGTGAGGTGAAAAGGGATCTCAAGTTGGGATGAAGCCTGTGAGAGCTCAAAACCACCCCAGGAGGCAGAAGCCACCATGCTTACAAGAAGCTCAGGCTGCTACAGAGAGGGATACTGAGATACATTCATCAATTGAAACTGAGATGAGGAGAAGGAGGAAGAAGAGCTCTTGGAAAGAGAAGGTAGAGACAGATCTGGAGGTGCAAAGGGATCCACGGGTGGCCTTTTGGGTCAGTGAACCTACTTAGTTCACTTCATGGTCATGAATTTGTGCCTCCCCCAGGCACTGGCCAGCTCATCACCCAGTGCACTGCTGTTGTTGTTACTGCGAAGCTCAACTCTGCTGCAGGCAGTGGTAAGCAGTGTTGCTGTACTAGTTTCCATGGAAATCAAAACCAGAGAAGCTGGTTTCCAACAAAATCGTATTAAAACCACAATTTTGTCCCAAGTGGATTATTTTTGTTACTGTTTCTTTTACTCTTTTTTTTTTCTTTTTTTGCACCGTGCAGTACAGATGAAGCTGGATTTACTTTAATGACTCAGATTTATAAAGCACAAGTTTAATCAATATGTCAAGCAGAAGCCGCTATTTCCATTCAGATGGGATGCCTCAAAAATAGGTAAGTCTGAACACTTACCCAGTGACATTTTCAGCACAGAAATACTAACTTGTTCTGGTCTGGTTTTAATTACTGGTCAGTCACTGGTTAGATTTAAGTAGCATTTCTCAAACAGATGCAGATCAGTCAAAAAAGGAACAGGTTGTTCACTTAGCTCCTGTACTCAAGACTCCCATTGCCCAGTGGCTCCTTCGCAACATGTTGCAGCTCTGGGCTGTATCACAGACATTTGCAGAACACCTTACAGAAAAAAAGCCTTAGAAATGTGGATGGTTGCTACCTTGCACAGGGGCAATGCCTCCTGCCTGCACATGGGCACTGAGTTCTCCACTGGAGAAGCATAAGCCCAGCATGCTGCAAATATCCTGTTTATTTTCACAGGGCAGTGCTCTGCTGGCTTTTTGCTACTATAGCAGCAAAACAAACACACTGAAAACAAGGAGGTTTTTTAGGTATATCTAAACATCTAATTCCATTATTTGCAGTTCTCCAGGGCTCCTTTGCTTCTGTTTTAAGTGCTCACAAGTCACACTGAAGGACTAAATCTTAGGCCCCCTAAAAGAGAGGGATACAGGAGCTCTTCAGTTGTGTTCACCAAGCAGTAGAGAACAGACAAGAAAAGATGCAGGAAGCATATTAGGATGCTTGCCCAAAGGAAGAGCAGCAATCAGGTTTTCTGCACTTAGTATGTACTTCTAAAAGGCTGAAGAAGTCCAGTTAGAGGGATAGAGTTATCCCCTTCCACACACTCTGCAGCCCAGTAGCAGAGGGTTTTGAGAATGAAGAGACATTCCCACAAGGTCTCTGTATCGAGCAAATCCCTTTTAACAGACTGCAGAAAATGATGGTCTCTTAGCACCTAGATTTGTTACCGAATGTAGTTTGGAGAATACCTCTATTTTTAAGAAAATAATCTGCTTTGTGAGTGCTAAAATGAAGTATTTGAGTATTTGGTTTTTTAAAAAAACCCAAACCAACCAAACAAACATGCAACAAAAACAAATAACACATGATTTGCCTTGTTAGACAAACCATCTACCAAATTTGACCCAGCTGTATGACTGCTGGGGACATGGTGATTGTATGTTTTCAGGCTCCTGAAAAGAAGTTACTCCCCCATAATTTTCCCCACACTTGGTTCTAGTTCCTTTTGAGACACCTGTTTCTACTCCAAACTCAACTCTACTCTTCTCGAACTCAAACTCAACTCTACATACGTCATGCATGCGTCAGACCATTGCATGTTTGACCCTATCCTCCTCAGAGGGTAACTCATTCTTCACTCATTTCTCCTTCCCTCCAAGCCCCCCCCAACCCAGTCTGGCTCTTCAGAAGATCAGTATATCATTTTCCAAGACAGGACTAATTAAAGTATTCCCATCCATCATTACAGCCTAAGAACTTCCTGGTTTCTAGGACACTTCGGAGATCATCGCTCAGGGTGTGCATGGCAGGGCTCCAGGGACACAGCCCAACTGTGTTCTGCTACAGAAGCAGCACTAAGAGAGGAAGCCACAACTCCTTTTTATTGAGTTCCCACAGCACTCAAACACCAGATATACCACCGGGCTCCATGGGGGAGCACTGGTTCCCCCCACACCAGCTGACTTCCAGAATACCTTCCCGAGACAGATGCTCTAGCACAGCTGCTTTCTGTAGAAGCAGACCCAGCTGATCCTAGTTTGAAAAAGCCTAGCAGGCAGTTAAGTCCCGATTTTAAAGTCTCCAACTTGACATTTCTGGCTGGTTTGTTTTTTTTTTAATAATGTGAGGTTAGGAAAGCTTACTCAGCCTCCTTGGGGAATTACAGTATTTGAGGCTCAGCAACACGCATTCAAGGAGGCATCTGTGGGTGGTGATGCTTCTCTCCCCTCAAGCCAGAGGTAGAAGTAAGGTCTCTGGGAGGCTTATGTAAAAAATAGGCAGGCTGATAACCCGAGGAAAAGATCAAGTAACAGGAAGAATTAATTCTCCCCACCCCCACATATTTCTTTCAGCATGTAAGTCAGTCCATTAGTTGCCAGAAAGGATATTTGTCTTCCTATCCAGCTGAGAAGGACTTCTTCAGTCCTTTTCAACTGATATGCCATTGTATCCTAGAAGTATCTCTGCCAGCTCCAGCAGTATCCCTCTAGAAGCACCCCGGGAACCCATGCAAAGAACTGGGGTATGCATGTCTGGGGAACAAAACCAGTGAGAGACAGAGGAGAGGACCAGCAAGGAAGGATGCTCTTTTCCATTAGAGGAAGTTAGGGGGAATAATAACCGGCTGAAACACTTGTTTCAAAATGGATTTTATTCCAGGCATTAAACAGATTCTGGCACATGCTTTATGAAGAAAAAGGAAAACAAATCTGGGTTCCACATAAATTACATCTGGCAAAGAGCAACTTACAAGTGAGTGGGGAAAATAAACCTTTCGAAATTGATTTCTGTACAACAGTAGTTTCAGCTCCTCTTAAATAAACCCCCATTGGTTCACAGCACAGAAAATTACATTGGATATTCTGATACAAAACCAGCTGTCTTTAAAGGCATTACCAATGCAAATGCTCTGTCTTGACAGTGTAGGGGGCTGCTTAAAATAAACAGGAAAACAAGAGTGAGCAACTGCTTGTTCTAATTGTTAAAGAAACACAACAACTGGGACAAATCTGGGGACTCAGTCAAAAACCCTACCACAGTCCCGTTCCAAAACATGGCACTGCATGGACCTTGGAGAAGAAAGCAAGGGAAATGGAAAGCAAGCTAATAATGAGTTTGGACAAGACTTTGTTTATTCTGAGGAGTTCAGTTCGCCCACTTGAAAGCAGACTTTTGTAATGTACCTCCTTTTCAGGAATGGCTAAAATACATTGGAAACCAATGGCTTCCAAAAGTGTGGGGAGGTCTATGTCTAGATAGAGTAGTGGTTTGGCTGAAAGCATAGTGAGCAGTGGGGTGCTGACCTCAGGAGAACATGTCCAAAAACAGGTAGAGTTTTATTTTTTAACTCCTAACTCCAGAAATAATTTGAGTTATTGACATCTAGCATATTGACATCTAGCATGTCCACCTCTTCCCCTTTCTCCCCAAGGCCAGCTCACAGCACCAAACGGCTGCCAGTTTACTCTCTGTCAGGAGGAGAGCAGTAGCAAGAGAGGTACAAATCAACACAGCTAGTCCAGGTGTATCTGCTCCAGGAGCAGTCAGTAACCTCCAAAAGTGGAGCCAAACACACAGTCAAGGGCAGTAGCCATTGTGCTGACAAGAGCCCTTTGAATTAGGCCTGGCCCAGAGCTTGGAGACTGTATAAAAGCAGAGCTTCTGTGGTCTGCAGCAGTCAGGAGAACTGTCTGTAGAGGAGCTGGGTCCTAGTCCCAGAACAGTTATGAAGAAAGAACTGCAAGAAAGCCGCACATACAGTGGGAGCAAGGAGGAAGGAGCAGCACCTGGTGGAGGAGTGAACACGCTGTTAGCTGCAACACTTAAGCTGCTGGAGAGTAAAATGGGGGAAGCTCAGATGGTCCACTTAGGATGCATTTTGACAAAAATATGCAATCCTTTTGCACTTCATTGTATACAGAGCATCCGTACAGTACCTGCTCCGTGGCCCTTCATCTCTCTTTGCATCAACATTTTTCAATCCAGGTATGTGAGAATTTGGCTGTTCCTGTTTTCTGTTGTATAATGATGCCATTCTGGGAGTAGCATGTCACGTATATTCTTGATTAAAAATGCAATAGCTAATAGGATGGCATTTCTCCCTTTGATGGATCTGTCTGTCCTGCCCTCTTTCTATTCCTAGGCTATTTTTCTTCCTTCTCTGCTCTCTTCTGACCTCAGTGTTTCCATCCCAAAGCATCTCTATACAGGGAAAGAGAAATCACCACAGAGTCAGTGCCCCCATTCCAACACGGAAGAGCAGCTGCACCATTCTGTAATGACCAAAAGTTACTCCCTCATGAGTTTTCACAGTGCAGGCAGATCACTCTTCTAACTAATCAGTGCCAAGATAGTGAGCAAATGTCAAAGTGAAGGGGGAGACAGGAAAAGAGCTCCTGCCACGTGACAGATTTAAGTTTTTAAAACCAAGAAAAAAAAGCATTGTCCCGTTCTCACACAAGCACTTCTGAGCACATGCAACGTATGAAGAACAGTATCTGTTCTTTTGTCAACTGTTTGGGCTAATACTAAGCTAAGATAAAGAATTAAAAAGAGATACAAACATGATCAAAAGCAGCCAGCTGTTCAGAATCCAGATGAACAACCTGTTTCTTCTGCATCATATCATAAAGGACCCAGGCAAGCAATTGCCTAATGAAGGTGGTCCTACCATCTGGTTCCCCAGTCAGGCTCTTGAAAAAGAGGGTTAGTTTACAAAACCCAGCTCAAGAGGAAAATTTAACAGATTTGAGTAGGAAAAGGTAAGGCGGTGGGGAAGTTTTTATTTATTTGAATAGGTAAGTGTCACCTGGCAGGTCTGAAAACCCACACTCAGCTAGAGCTGACTGATAACTGGGAGCAAGACTGGGATGCTAGCTTGTCTTTGGTATTTCCAGAACACAAAGGAGAGATCTCTCGGGGGGGCCTGCACTGTGGCAGCATTTGTGCAGGGGACAGTTTAGGCTTCACCAGCTAACTAAGGTGCTCACTGGGAAGACAGAAGGGTGTCAAAAGTAGGGCAGCCACCAGCCTTTTTGCCTCCTCTTTCTTAGGGGGAAAAGCAACTAGATAGAGGGACTGGGTGGCTTGTCATGCCCTGTGTTCACAAGGGCTATGCAGAGCTAGAGAGCCAGCACAAGGACTGTGGTCCAGCCCAGCCAATAGCAGGAAGTCTGCTATGACCTAGGGGCTGTCCCCTTCTGCCTCTCGCAGCGGGGAACTGGGTGGATTCCTGCCACAGGCCTGAGCCATATGCAGTGTCACTGTCTGTGTGTGCTGCCCACATAGCTCTGTGCATCACCTGGGGTGTGGGGTGCAGTGGGCAGTGTCTGGTAACACCAGGAAGAGCAGCCAGAGAACAGTCTCAACTTCCCTGACATCCCAGAGTGCTGGCACCTGTTTCTGATTGGTTCCGTCAGAGCGTGGTACCCTGAACTTGCAGGCTGGGAGCACTCTGGGAGGCAGGGCTGGCCTTCCACATGTAAAAAAGCTGAAAGGAAGAATTCAACAGGGAATAGTCCCAAAACAATCCCTGGTAACGCTGCTAAAACAGACTGTCCCTTTTCCACCTCTCTTGTCAGCATTGTGCCAGCCTCAGCACATTTGGCTGCAGGGCAGCTACTGTGGGCAAAGGATGGAATGGGTCCACCACAAAGAGGTGACAAACCTGTTCCCAGGGTCTGCTAGTTCTTTCTCAGCCTGTCCACTCATCATGATGACTATTCTGGCCAGTCCTCACTGACAGTGAGGTAATGACAGAAAACATAAAGGATGCGCAATGTTAGAGCAAAAAGCCAGGGAAGCCAAAGAGCTACCCGTGTTTGTACAAGCATAGCCTAAGCTGCTGAACTGAAGGTCATGGAATCTGGATGCAGGAAAAGGAAAGGATGGGGACAGCTGCAAGGTACTTCTGGTCACTCCAAGTATTGGGCTGGGTCCTCCCCCATCTCTGAGTGCAGCTGTGCACGGGCATCAGCTACAAAGGAGAACTTAAGACAACAGATGGGAAGATTTCAGCAACTCTCCTGATCCATCTCACCCCCAGCTTTTTCTCTGAAAAGCTCAAAAACACCAAGTGCTCAGCTGAAATGGTGGCTTACTGATGGGCACAATGAAAATGTTTAGGGTCAGACATACAAAACCATTCCTCCCTTTCCAATGCCCCTCTGTTCCCAAAGTCTCATGCACAAAGAAACAAAGAGATCTCTGTGCTACCATCATGTTGCTTGTAGCAGCTCCCACTGTTGGCCAGGTACACCTGCTTGACAAGGGTTGGTAACCATTCTTCCAGATTTGTTTTCCAGGCAGAGACCACTGACAAAGTGTTGAATGAAACTGCCTTTCATCTTCCACTTCTGTGAGAAGACACAGAAAAAACATGCTGTTACTTCCATTTCACCACACAACTGTGCCTTCAAGCTGAAGGTTGAGCCTAAATATCAAGTAAACCTCAACAACTGGAGAGAGTGAAAATCTGGGTATGGACAGCATCTCCAAATCACTGGTTTCCTGTATTAACGACATGTGGAGTTAGGTAGGGTTAGGGTGTAGCTGAATTATAGGGCTAGATATTCAGAAGCATCTAGAAGGCAAACAACACTAGTGGTCACAGCACCAAGCCTGACAGATTTCAAAGAGTGTATGGACAATGCTCTTAGGCACATGGTGTGATTCTTGGGGTGTGCAGACCAGGAGCTGGACTTGATGATCATGATGGGTCCCTTCCAACTCAGCATATTCTGTGAACACGAGAATCAGCAAGTAGTGACATTTTCAAACGCATATTATATTTGCAGTTTCCCTGCTGTTCTCTGTCCTGCATCTCCATGCAGCCAGATACCTGTCAAAACCTGAAACCTCTCTATGGTTTCTTTCCAATCCACGGAGAGCAAAGCATTGAAAGGTCTCCCAAAACAGAAAGAAATACGTCCACACTTCCTACTGTTCACTGGATCTCTCTCTCTTCCATGTCCCCTCATCTCTTCTCAGAAAATTCAAGATTTTCGTGAGCACTACATTGAAAGCTCTTCATAGTTCTGCACCTTCTCAGCTGTCTCTTCTTCATAATTTTATTTGTCCTGCCAACATTTCAGTTTATAAGTGTGCATTTGACAGCTTCTCAGTGCATATTGCTCTGCTTTCTGCAGTGCTTTCCTCTGGGTCTGCTCCCCTCACAGGATATGCACAAGGTCCCACATGCAACCCTTTCCTGAAGGTCCACTTAGGTTGTGCTGCTTACCAGGAAACATAACATATGCTGTAACCTTGCACTGCAAATTCTGCTGAGAAAGGGCTGTACCTTCCATCCCTGCTAGAAAGAACTGGGAACATTGTGGCTAATAATGAAGACAAAAAAGTAAAAATGAATCTGTGGGTTTGGGATCTCCCAGGTGAGGCAGTGCCATTCACCTCCAGTGAGACACAGCTGAGATCAGGAGGTTATAGGATTGAGGGGTCCAGGCATCAGGGATTTTCCCATCATTCTTTTCAGTCACACAGATGACCCAGACAGAATTATGATCTGGGTGCTCAGTCAGAAAACGTCTTAGGAATATTATGAATATGTGTTGGTTAACCCATGAGACTGATGGAGAAAAATAAACAATTTGATAACACTAGTGGACTTCAAGGCTATTGCAGAAATGATATGCAAAGTGAATAAAAAAATTTCCTGCAATATCTGGACAATGTCAAAACCTACAAACATTTTAATTCTTGTGTAACATGGCAAAAACATTGCCACATGGTGTGTGGTTCAGATATCCAGTTAGGTTCATATATTGCTGGCAGCTGTCCTCCAAATGTGTGCACTGGTTATGTTTCTTGGAGGGCAGGGCAGTTGCAAAGCTCAGAGTAATCTGTTGCTCCTGTATCACATATTTCTTCAAGACTAAATACCAGAGGCAGCATCAATTTGCCAGTAGTGCTAGTCCTGTTTGACAGGATACTACTAAAGGAGAGCTGTTTGTGCAGCAGGAAAAATCTGGTTTTAACAGGTAAGGGGGCAGAGGAATGCAGTGATGGTGGACAGGAAGCTACAATGCAGTCTGTGCACTACAATGCCCTCACCAGCTGCTGCAACCCACTGTCTACACCCAGAGCCATCTGGCTCCCATCTGGCAGAAGTCTCCCTACAAAGAGCTGAGGAAGAGTTAATACCATAAGGCAGCAGCTGCAATGATGGAGTGTAAAGCAGGAGGTCTTCTCCCCTAGAAAGCTGCACACTCTGCCCAGCTGGTGCGATCACTGCATGACAGTGTTTCCCAGTGTCACAGACACCTCAGTGAAGAGTCTTTTGACCTTCTCCAAAGCCCACCTAGTTCCTTGTCCTCTACTCTCCCACCACCTCTCCGTGAATTCCCAGTCTCCTCCTTCATCTTTCCCTATGTGTTTGCTAAGGAATGCCTGCCAGCTGTCTCTCCCACACACCCCATAGCTCACCAAAAGACCTTGCTGTAAAAGAATATGCTGTTAAGAGATCTGAGATGGGTATGAGAGCAATTACTGAGGGACACTGGTTTTCTTCTTCCTTTTTGCTGTTCAGGAGAAAACTAGCACCAGGAGGCTTGCTCATTTTATTCCTCCAGATCAGAGACCTGCTGCTGTCCATGCTGAGCAGGTATCCACTGTGAAGTCTGTAGGGAGAGTCTACTGCCACAGCAGGACACCAGTAAACACTCACCAGAGCACATCTGCTGCTGCTAACAAACTACACTGAATCAATCAGCTTCTCAGTGAATAATACCACTGGAAAGCATAGCATTTCAAGTCACCCCAGGTTCAAAATAAAATGGGACAAGGATGGGGAAGGGGGAGGAGGAACACTGAGAAGGTGAGAGTTGAAGATAAGGCTTATCTGGGCTGCAGGGAGGTGCCACGTATGAAGCTGTTATAAAACACACCAACAGTAAAAGCCAAAGTAGGGCTCCTCATCTCACACAGAAGTGGTACATTCAGAATGATGGATTTTACCCTTTCTGGTCAGAAACTGTGCTTTGCTGCCCTTCATGAGATCCCAGAGCAACCCCCTCGACTTCACCTGAACCTTTCAGAAGACACCCCTGTCTGACTGTCAGACCACAGAATTACCAAACACAGCCCAACATCCTGCCCTGCAGGGACACATCATATCTCAGACCCTTGAGGAGGGTGGGCAGTAGGAATGGGTGGAAACAGGATGCTCATCTCCCACTGTCAGCCACCTCAGAACTGGGCAACTTAGTCTAAACTAGTTCCCTCGTGACATACTTATGGAGGAGTCCAAGGTACAAGAACCTTCTGGCACAGCCCAGCTTTCTCCACAGACCATACGGAGAGCCTGGACAGATAATTTTAAATGATGCCAATAATGCCCATCTTCAGCAAAAAATAAACAGAGCAGACACCTTCTGCATACACAGACAAATGTTACAAATGTAGGGAGTCCTCTACTCTCCTACACCAAGACATTATGACTTGGAAGTAAAGCTTTTGGAAGACACAAGCATTGCAAAATCTGAAAATTTTTGACGTGAAAATCCTCTTTGGTCTCCCTTTCTTGTGCAGATGAAGATAATACAGTTTACTAGTCAGAGTAGATTTGGAGTGAAGATGGAGGGGAAAAAAAAGAATCCAGATTTTCTTTGAAATATTGTGTCTTGATCCTCTTCCCCAGTGTCAACCAAAAATTTCCACACTTTTTTTGTAAATATCTGTCTCCATCTTTTTTCATCTATCATTTCAAAGTACTTTGAGGTGGCTGGATAGAAGCACTCTATGTGCAAATTACCAAGAGAAAAGTCAGAAACAGCCAGTCCTCTTCTACCCAATATATACAAGAGCTGAAGTTGTTTACACTAGTATAATTTTTCAGGGTAATCAAATGTTTTCTTTTAACTCCCAATAATCCAGGCAATCCAGGGGTTCTCTCAAGATCCTGACCATGAAACACAGCAGAGTTGGCCCAACTCAGGAAACACAGCTGAGAAAGGCAGATTTTGTTGATGAGGACTGAGATGCATCAGACAGAAATCTATGGAGAGCTGATAACTGGAGTAGCCAAGGATGCTACAAGTTGCAATTGAATGTATTTGCAGAGCCATGGGCAGCCTGAAGCTGGTCATGAAGATGACGAACAGTAAATTTTAAATATATGAGCAGACAATGTGATGGAAAAGCTCACACCAAGATCCAGCAACTGCTGTCTTCCTTTGAGCACCTAAATTTGTAAAACTAAGAATCACAACTGAGAGAAACTTTTGTCTCCTGAAAACTGCTTTCGAGCTGCAGCATACTGCCAGTAACCTACTTATTATCATGAAGACGCTGAGTCAGGTGCTTTCAGAATAAACAGGCTTTCACTCCTCTTTTCTGATACTCTATATAAAGTTGCATTAACCTTCACTTCAGATAACATGATACACTGAGAAGCAAAGTGGGAAAAATTTCCCAGTTGCATACAAAGGGATACAGGACTTCAAATACTGTTTGTCTCACAAGAAAACTTGGTGTCCTCATTTTCAGGGTGAGGTCGCATTCCTTCAGCACATTTTAATGAAATATAGTTGCTTAATAAGATTTCTCAGCATGCTTCTTGTTCCGTTGGGCAATACTGTGCCAATGTTTCTCATTTTCATTCTCTTATTTTAGTGTCTGACTCTTGCTTTGCCTTCTATTTGTCCTCACTACAATACAAATTAAAATGCCACTCCCACTGTCAGTCAGAGCCAAAAATAAAGCTAAAGGCAATAATTTATTGTGCATTCAACTAAAAATTCTATTCCCCAAATAACATTATGGATAACATCCATCTGGTTAGAAATCTAGTTCTGATTATGCAGAATAGCTTTTGGCTGGTCTTCTGCTAGCAGTGCCAGCTGTTGCTGTTGAATGATCAATGTGATCATGGTGCCAAATAGATTTAATTTCTGACTTCTTTCAACTCAAGGGAGAACAGTCTGACAGAACCAAAAACCATCTAAAATTTAACTATGTCTCATATCCTCCTGCTTGCAAAATTCCAGACTTATTTTGAGGTAACACCCTAGATACAACTCATAATAGTCTAAGGGCTCTGCTAGAGTATTAGCTATATGTTAGATGGGACTGTTGTCAGCACTCAAAATTAACAACAAAATTAGCTGCCCTGTGGACATGCTTACCGCACAACAGCTGTGTAGCATGGGCACAGATTCAGTATGATAGAAAGCAGAAACCAACTTTAGGAGCTGTATGGTGCTGTCATAAGGATCTAACCAATCTACTCCAGTGATACTAAAAAACAAAGTTATCACATCTCATCTTTTGTCAGAAATCTTGCTTTTTCATGACTCAGACACAGACATGAAATCCAGATCCAGAAAAGTCCAAACATCTTTCACCACAGATCTCTGATGACAATGACAGCAAAGATGTTCAAAGCCAGACTTTTATTATGCTGCCATCTCCTCTTAGGATATTGTCCATGTGATGCATGTTTTTCAGGTTCACCCTCTTCCACTTAGCCCACCTACTCAGGGCTCTTGCTTGTCACTTCCAGCTCTCTGAAGTAGCTCAACTCCCCTGCCTCCACCCTCACTCAGCTCCTCTGACTTTCTGAGAAGTTCGCTTGAACTGAGAAGTGGATACACCCATCTGCAGTTTGGAAACACTGCTCTCCCCCAGTACTTGCACTTTGGGCTGTGAGTATCCATGGGGAGATAGGCAAGTTGTAGGGCAGCTGAGGGCATTTGTTCCCTCCAGCTTTGCTCTTTCTTGAAAATCAACCTCTCAAATGTCAGGAGGAGAGAGAATGGGATAGTTTGCAGAATGACTGGCTTCTAGCTAATTAAAATCTAATGTCAGTGTGAGCAACGATTACTGTTGTGTTTATGGAAGGGAAGAACCATAACAACATTCCCCAGGAACCCAACAAACTTGAGCACCGCAAGTAGAACTGGCTTTGTAAGTACAAATCTGAAATGGGAGTTTGGGACTACAAAAAAGACCCCAACATTTAAAAGCATTTCAACCCAAATTAAATTAAAAATTCAAATGCATTTCTCCCACTTCATCCCTCCAGCTGCAAGATGGTTTGGGATGGCAGCTGTAATTCAAATCAGTCTGTAACTATTTGAAATGCTTAAACAAAATCCTTGCTTACAGTCAATTGGTTAAATCATCTGCTAGGTCAAGTCCTTGATTTAAATGCAGTTTGTTCACATAAGGTAATGGAAAACAACAGCTCATATCCTTAAGTATGTGTGCATGTCTTTATAATGAGCCTGTATATAATCAACACATCAAGACTCAATAAATCCTATTCCAACAGCAGAATAAGCCTGCTTGTGTTACTGTGAATTAATCTCTCTTCTGGCTGACAGGCCTTGGACTCTACCCTCCTTGAGGGACCCTTGTCCTTCCATGACAGGGGACAGGGAAAGACAGCTGATTTTGGCAGCTGCTAGAGTCCTTTCTGCTGCCAGGGAGGAAAATACTGCAAGGCACATAAGGGGAGGCTAAGTGACCTATTTACACAGCAAGGGGGTGAGTGATTACCACCAACAAAAAGAAGCAGGCAAGCACAGCCCACCTGGGATATCCTTGCAGACTAATCCGAACTTAAAGAGTTTTCCCTGTGTATTTATGGTGACAACTTTTAAAGACATTTTTGCATTAACCAATCCTCCAGAGGAAAGTCCACACAGGTTTCCTGTAAACAGGCATGACTGGATTTCAGTGCTTTCCTTCAGGAAGTATTAATTTCAAGGATTCATATTAGCATTAAAAAGTACTGACAAAAGAGGATACTACTGAGGACTGGTAGCAAGCTGAGCCCTCTCTTAACTTTGGGCTATCAAAATAACAGACACATCAGAAAGCACAAAGTCAGCATAGCCTTAGATGACAGAAAATTTTTTCTCTATTGGTGTAGAGGGAAGCACAGCAACTAGGAGTGAAAAAGCCCAATCTGCTGTCTGCCAGTGTTGTGCTGTCAACTTTTGTGTTTTGCCCAGTTCTGATAAAAAGGCATATCACATCTCTGTTGAGGGCGCCCTGGCCATTGCAGAGGCCATCTCTCACCTAATGTTGTAAGGCAAAATGATTGATTTGTCCTGACAGATCAGGGATGCACATCTTGGAAACACCATAAGTCACAGAGCAGCATTTTGTCAGGAACACTGCTGCTGTGTATTTTTCCTCTAGGGAGCAGTTTGGGTGGAACATACAGTGCTTTATGCCAGTCAGCATTTCTCAAGTGAGCTGCACACACTTAGTTTTAAAGGTCTGTTCACACGTCCAAAGACATCACAAAGAACACAGTTCTCTCACTTCTAAATAAATAAACAAACAAATGGTAGCACACACCACTGTTCCCTTAGGTTTCTCAAAGCATTTGCCTTACCTACCTCTCTCTGATGCTGTGCTCCATCCATGCACCAATGTGGCTGCACATTACCACATTCAAGAAGCAAGGTTAGGGTGCTACTGAGCTGGAGCTAACCATGCTGCTGAGGGCCCAGGCAGAGCAGACACATACATACTGCACGTCCTGCTCTGATTGCAAGCAATCTCATACATCCAAGCTTATGAAATACATCAGAGATGGAGATGGAAAGGACTTTTATATGCTTTGATAGTACTAGGTTTGTCCGGGCTGGCTGCACTGATGTAGGAACACCGGTATGTGGCAACAAAGGGATTAAAAACAGGTGCACCTACCTGTCTGCCATCTTTTTGATTGCAGGCTTCCACTGTGATTTGAGAGCCAGTAGAGAAGGAGGTAATGGAAAGACACTTGTCCTGCTGTCTAATTAAAGGGTCACTGAATACCCACTCCTTTGGAATAAGAAAAAGAAAGGTTCCATTAGGATCACAACAGCGATCAGATGAGGGAGAGAGTTTTTTCTATCAGATATTAAAAAAACCTCTATCCTTTGTTCTATTCTTATCAAAGGCTCCCTGGGAAGACTACCACAGCAGTCTTCACCTGATCAGAAGTTTATGCTCAGGCTTGGTGCACCATGACCATTTCAAAGCCTGCAGTTAGCTCCCCTCACCATCTGACGTGTCAGATTAACCTTGGATCCCATGCAACTCTTTGCTCTGCAGCTTGACAGATTCAGGACTACAAAGCAAGGAGGATCCTGAGCCCTGACTTACAAGACATGCAACTGCTTCTGCACATTTTACAGCAGACATGTTCTGTAACAGGTATCCTGGACCTATAGATTGTCAAGCGAAGTAAAACACATGCAAGTATATCCATGTATCATCAGCACACATAAAGGACAAGCTGCTTCATTTCTCCCTCTGACTAGAGGGATGCCTGACCCAATCAACTATTATTACTGTACTTTCCCCAAGGAAGAAATACAAAATGCAGTAAATTTCAGAGATTTCAAATGGTAATGACATGGAACAATGAGTCAGATTAAATGGCATATTGAATGCTGGCTGCAAACTAGTTTCTAACACTTAACAGATGTGAATATGTGTTTTCTGGCATAAAATATCCTACTGTGACCCTTAACTTTCTCAAGCTGCTTCCCTGCTGCTTTTAATCACCAAAAGAAGAGGTTGAGTGCAGATCTTCAGCTCACATAAACCAGTACAGTTCCACTGCAGTTAGGAGAGCTGCACCATATTACTGCAGCTGGGATCTTAGCTATTTAAACTCTATTTGAGTTTTAAACTGAAACACATCCGTAAAACAGCACAATTCAAGTTATCTGCAGCTACAGTTAAACTGGCAGACCAAGGAATGTTTCTGATCCTGGGAAAATCTCTTACCCACATGCTAAAGTACTAGCCAAGCACAGCCATGGAACGATTCTGGTGGGTTGGACAATGAAGCAGAGCACATCCAAGCAACGATCTGAGTGGGAACAGCTACATGACTTAAACCCTGGTCACACATCTACTGCACAACTTGTCACCCCTGGGGCATTCAAGCACTACCTTTCGTCTTTGAGTGATGGAACTTCATACTCTATGCCTGACTGCTGAGCCTGTTGAGCCAACAAAGGTCTAAGAGATGGGCACAGCTTGTTCTTCTGCTTGTGATTAAAATCATTCTTCCAAATGGCCAAATTCTTCCTTCATTCACCTCCATACAAACCCACCAAGGACAGAAATGCCTTTTCAATCTCAGGTAATAAAAAGGGTAGAAGCAGGAGCAAAGCAGCAAACTGAAGCCTGCCTTACCTGAGTGACAGGTGGATTGTTCACTGTCCCTTTACAGTTTCCCATGACAGCCAATATATTCCCTGTGGTATCCTGTGCCTGAGACTCCAGGCAGTTTCCTCCTTGTTTAATTATTCCTGGAATCAACTCCTTTTCAGGAATCCTTGAAGTAAAATGACAGTTGCATGATACTTCATATACAGAAATGTCCAAAGCACTTTCACATTTATAAGGGCTTAACAGGCCCCTGACTGAAACACAGTCTCCTATATTTGACAGAAAACGAACAATATTATGCTATCCATTTGAAATATATGGAGGAGGCAAAAGTCAAGGGAGAACTTGGTCAAGGACTGGTATCTTTTTGTTTCAGAAGGCATATCAGGATCTTTAGGTATACCCCAAGCTGTTTAATGTGTTGATTCTGAAATTCTGAAAGAGGCCATTTCCAGCAAAAAGCTATATCCACACTGATTTACCCCGCTTCTGCCTCCCCCTTTTTCAGTCTTCTCCCTACTGCTAACACATACTCATTGTCTCAATGGTAGGAATACAGGTAAGGTCTGTCAAAGCCAGACTACAGCTGGATGTTTTAGCCTCCACTCATGTTAGCCACAGACTGAGATGTAAAGGTGTGTTGGATAGCATGTGCCAACAAACACAGACCTATCCAGGCTACCTTCCAGCTGAGCAAGGGCACAAACACTGCTGAGTCCTGACCCAGGGCAGGTGAAGCCACAGGCATTCATCAGAGCTTTCTCTGAATCACCCACACCTCTGCACTGAGGCTGTCCAGCTCTACTTGGCTCAACTACCTCCAGGTAGAGCATCCAATGGGCAGAGACCAAGTCATAACTGGGAGGGATGTAGTGCTCTGGCACTCATCCGCATCCTGCACCTCTGAAAACACCACTGTTGCACATCTCCAAGGGACAGCTGTGCAGGGCAGAGCAGAAGGCTCCCAGAGGCAGGAGCAACAAACCTTTTGCAGAGTTGTGATGATATATGCCTGGAAAACACAGGAGGTTTCTCACCAAAAAGAAGAATTGAGGAAAACCTTTTCCAAGCGTAACTTTTTCCTTTGTCCACTGCCGTCAAGGCTCAGCTTCTCATTGTGACCCACCTCCCAAATCCTTCAGAGATTTCTCGAAGTGAAAAACTGACTCACTTGAGCTCAGGGTAGACGTTCTCCAGATACCACTGGAAGGATTTACAGTTCAATTTGCGTCGCTGCTCCATTCGGTCTGCAACACTGGAAACACAAGCAGTTGTTGAGGATAAGGCAGTGAACAGGAGGGAGGGGAACAATGAAGATTAGCCAGGAGGTTTGAGGGAGATTATATGACTTTTTGCCATTACTCATTCTCCCACAAAGCTGTTGCTGGGTTCAGAGCACTAGCAGTGACCTGAGATGAAAAGGAGAGAGGCAAGTGGCAAGAAACAAAAATGGAAGAAAGCTGTTCTTGCAGAAAGCTGTTCTTTCACTTCCTTTAGCTCAGAGTGATGGCAGGGCCCGTCCTACCTTGTTAAATAATACGTTGCAGTAAAACTACTGTAGGATCAGGAAAGCACTTCTGCCTCTGAGTGCCCCTGTAGAGGCATATCATGAAAGTTGCACAATGATCAGCTGCTGAAAAGGCCTAGAAAGTGTTTGTGCTCAGGTATGCACATATGATTAATCTGTGCGTGCTAAAGAGTGTCTCTAGCTCATGGCAGCAGCTCTAGGCTCAGGCTGGGTTTCAGACCTGGAGAACTTAGTTATTTGTTCTTAAGCTGTTTGGGGAAAGGGAATAGTATAAGGGGAGACTAACTCAACATCTCAGTAACTGTCTGCTGCACCAGTCCTCACATTGCTGATTTGCTTGGCTTTAGCTGGCTGAACAAGAGAATTTCTCTCAAGCAGTCACTCTCAAGTGGGGTTCTGCAGGGCTCCATCTTAGGCCCTGTGCTCTTCAACATCTTCATAAATGACTCGGATGCAGGATTGGAGTGGATACTGAGCAAGTTTGCAGATGACACAAAACTCGGAGGACCCGTTGACTCCCTCAAAGGCAGGGAGGCCCTGTAGAGAGACCTCGACAAATTAGAGAACTGGGCAATCACCAACCATATGAAGTTCAATAAGGGAAAGTGCTGGATATTGCACCTGGGATGGGGCAACCCTGTATGCTCCTACAGACTGGGGAATGAGATGCTGGAGAGCAGTACCACAGAAAGGGACCTGGGGGTCCTGGTCAATGGCAAGCTGAATATGAGTCAGCAGTGCCCTGGCAGCCAGGGTGGCCAACCCTGTCCTGGGGGGCATCAGGCAAAGCATCGCAAGCCGGTCAAGGGAGGGGATTGTCCCACTCTGCTCTGCACTGGGGCGGCCTCACCTTGAATATTGTGGCAGTTTTGGGCACCACAATATAAGAAAGACATTAAGCTGTTAGAGAGAGTCCAAAGGAGGGTAATGAAGATGGTGAAGGGCCTTGAGGGGAAGCCATATAAGGAGTGGCTGAGGTCACTTGGTCTGTTCAGCCTGGAGAACAGGAGACTAAAGGGAGACCTCATTGCAGTCTACAACTCTTTGTGAGGGGAAGAGGAAGGGCAGGCAGTGATCTCTTCTCTGTGGGGACCAGTGACAGGACCCGAAGGAATGGCCTGAAGTTGTGTCAGGGGAGGTTTAGGTTGGATATTAGAAAAAGGTTCTTCACCCAGAGGGTGGTTGGGCACTGGAACAGGCTCCCCAGGGAAGTGGTCACAGCACCAAGGCTGACAGAGTTCAAGAAGCGTTTAGATGATACCCTCAGGCACAGGGTGTGACTCCTGGATATGCTTCTGTGCAGGGCCAGGAGTTGGACTCAGTGATCCTTGTGTGTCCCTTCCAACTCAGCATATTCTGTGATTCTGTGAGCAGTGAAACTAGGAGCTCTTGTCTTCAAGCTGTAACACTACATTTGTGTGTTGGAACAAATTTCAACTGTACTTATGCACCTTGCCATCCTCAGCCCCCAGAGGCCACTGTACATATATACATGAGGCCACACACCTCAGGAAAATGTACTTAGATTCTATATCTACCAAAATTGTGGGGAAGGAGGGTCCATTATAGGCCCCGTTGTCAGTGATGGTGTCAAAAGCATTTGCATTCTAAAATCTAGATTTAATGGTTCTAGATTAAAGTTCACAGGATTGTTACTACAGGTCAAGAAATTGCCTGAAATCAAAAAGCCTTACACTTTGCTCCAGCTCTTATTCAGCCAATGCTACTAGTAAAGTCACTAGGAAGTCTGTGTGAACAAGAGCTGCAGGTTTGGCCCCTAAAACACATGAGCAATATATCCATGTACAAAATGCAATAGTCCGATTTCCCTCACAAGCAGCAGGGTTACTTGCTATTTGGCCCCAGTCCAGCTGCTGCAGTCAGCTCAAGGACAGATAAATTAGGCAGGCAAAGCTATTTGTACCAAGATATGTAATGCATCATGATAATAAAGCACAATGTACAGCAAAAAAAGTGACCTGCTTGTCATCAAATAAGAAGGACATGCATCATTACCCAGTGCACATAGCTACACATTTGAGATACAACCACATTTGCCAAGTCCTTACACCGATACAATAGCCATTTGTTCACAGGGCAGGTACAACCCACAGGTATACAGCACTCCTGGGATTTTTACATTTATTTGGGATTCAAAGGGGTTTGATAGCACAGAGAGCAAGCTCTCCTCTCATCCCAGGTTTTGGTGTCCATCACTGATTTCTGGGTCACAGAGAACGGTTAAGCCTGTAACAACGAATCCCATGTGGCCTGAAGATAGCTTTAGGAAAGGTGCTGTAAGGAGCACAGTTCTGCAGAGATTCTGTTTCTGAATGACACGTCTCACCACTGGCCGTGTTCTCTCCTGCCCTACAAACCAGGCAAACTACCCATTCACTCATCAGGAAAGAGGGGAGTGCACCAAGTGCAACCTGCCCCATGTGACAGCCAGCTGTGCTTGCCCTGAGATTCTATCCACACAGGAACTTCAGGTCAAGCTCTAGTAACTGCATAGCTTGCATTTCTAGAACAGCTGCATGTTGTGTTAAAAAAATATTCCTATCAATCCACTTAAAATGTTTGGTCTTTTAATTTCATTACAGATCCCTCTGGCCTTCTGCTAACAGACGATTTATGCAAAGTTACTGGGGGAAAAATAAAGGGAATTAGAAGCAAACCTCATTAGCCAGACACTCAAGCTACAACCTCCCCGGTAAGCTAGCCTTTTAGAGCATCTCTGTTTCTCACACTTAGCCCCAGAGAAGATCTAAAAACTATTTGTTGCTACCAAGCGTTTTACCAGAGCCTCTTACCAAGGTCTGGGGGCAGCTTACCTTCCAAACGACTTCCCAATAGCAGATGGCCGGGCCTCATAGTAGTACTGCTTGTATTCATCCATCCACACCTCTGCTGTGCGCTTGGTGTTCCTGCAGGGGGATGAGGAGATGATTTGCTGAGTGCTGTTGGAGAACCTGCCCTCCCAGTGAGCAGGTACTGACTGGGTGAGCAGAACTAAGGCCTGTCTGCCAGGAGGGAGTGGGGGATGGTCCCAAATATGAAACACACTGGGCAGTATGGATGGATAGAGATTGAATGTGTTAAGTCTACAAAGCCTTGCAGGAACGCTTCTGTTTGGAAGTTAAAATTTTAATAGCCATAGTTTACCACGACTTTTTCACATATACTCCCTCTGCAGAGACACCTGGACTGACTGTCACCATCCCACTCATTTACAGTATTCCTTTCCCCAGATTAGAATAACACTATTGGATAATTCAGCTTGGAATGCACTTCTGTCTAACATCTAACATTCTGCCCAAAGCAGACTAGCTTCATATTAGCTCATGTTGTTCAGCGTCTTGACTAGTTGAGTTTTGAAATCTCCAAGGATGGATATTTCACTGCCTTTCTGGGGCCCTGACACAATTGTCAAACACTTTGTCTCAACAGTCTTCCCTTCCCATCTATCCTGCAGTAGAAGTCGTCCTCAGGGCTTATCTCAGAGCACATACAGCTCAGAGACAACAGAGATAACTAAGGACTGCCAATACACAGGCACATGTCATAAGGCAGTATCCACGAACAGCCATTGTCTCACTCTGGGGTACTGTTCCCCCCTCCACTGCAGACTGAGGAGGAACAAGACACACTAATACAAACAGAGAAGGGAACAGGTTTTGTTCACAGAAAACAGCAACTCATCCTTCCCTTGAGAACAGATGCTCAGCCACAAGCTGTTCTCTGTTACCAGGCAGAAAGACAACAAAGAATTCAGGCTTATTTAGACATATCCAACACAAAGGTGATCTGGCTGCTACCAGGAACTACTCAACACCTACTTGATGTAAGTCAGTGCATTGCCCTCAGGAAAGTCATAGGGATGGCGCTTCCTGAACACGTGTCCCACTCGACTGCAGGGAACGATCTCCAAGCTGCCACCACACATCCACACTCGGAAAGAGAGCTCTGGAAGAGACCCCAAGAGTCATACAGATACAGGCAGATCAGCAGCAGTTCCAAAAAGGGCAACTTCCTTGCCCCTCTGCTCTAGATGTATTGCCTGCAACAGCAAAATCGGGAAAAGCGATGCCATGGTGAGAGCAGAGAAACTGTTCTCCCTTTGTTAAAATGGAGGCAACCCTTGTGGCTCAGAGACTTCCTAGCCTTCTCCAGTCCTGCTCCTCTTTAGTTCCCTGAGCATTTCAGTGAGACACCTTTGCATCTGACCAGGTCATTGAGGTTTCTGTCAGGCCTTCAGGATGGCATTTGTCAACAGTGAGATCATTGACACACCCACCTTGCTTTGGACTCCTGTAACATTCCTCCCTGCATATAGATGGAATTAAAAAAGAAGAATTACTGTGTAAAGCAAATCATGTGAGGAAGAAAGGGAGTTTAGAAGACAAAGAGAAAGAAGAGAACAAGATGAGGGCATAGAGATTCAACATCTAGAGCAAAGTCCTCTCCCTTATACCTCTAGGTTATCCACCCTACAATGGCTTCTTGTTCTGGTTGGGTCTATTTCTAATTTAACAAAAAATAAATAAAAAAAAAAAGAAAATAAATGGATGACTGTGTTACAGTTTGTCAACAGTTGCCTCTGCTGGGGAAGCTGCTCAGAGCAGATATGAGTCTAATAATAGTATGACTATAAAAATATGGAGAGAATCCTGCTACTTGAAGAAATCCACCCTATCCTGAAGCTAAATTCAACATTTTGGTAAAGGATTAGAAGAACATGGAGCTTTGATGTACAGGCACTTATTTGCATCACAGAAGATATGTGACCTTGCTCAAGCTTATGAGTCTGTCCTTGCAAATTTAATCACTGCCACACCAAAGGGGTTTTCCACTCACATTTCATGTGGTGATGAGAAGAGAAGACGGAAGACGGAAAATGAAAATTAGCTGGGTAGTTTGGTAGTCCTTACTAAAAGGGCTTCAGATTGTATAGACTAATTACTTCAAAAATTTTACGCAGTTGGGATCTCCCTCCAGTAATGCCTGAAGTATGTGGCTCTGATGTTTAGAAATTAAAAAGAAATTATGCATCCAGATCTAATGGATGTTTGAAAGCATACATACACACTAACATCTTCCCAACCTTCATCTTTGTCCGTTGCTTTCCTCTCTGCACACTGAGAGAGGTTGTTAAACAGTAAGTTGCAGGGTGGGGGAAGGTGGTGCATTTAATCTAGCTTCTAAGTAAAAAACCGCATTTTACTATACCGTATTTTGTGGCATTTCTTACTGTTTCTTGTCTCTCCTTGTCTCTTTTCCTGAGCTTATTATTTTCAGTTTCTTTTCAACAGGGAGTTCCAGATTTGAATAGAGGAAGGGTTTTAAAACAAAGAAAAAAAAAGCCCAAGACATAAGTTTATGTCTGGTGGTGTGTCCACCTGGCATTTGCTCTCTTGGAATGAGGTTCTGACTCACTCTGGCCTACAACAAAAATATAACTCTCAGTCTAGCATGTGTAACTTAAAGTCTTGTCCATTTCCCAAAAGAGGATTTCTCATGCCATCTTAGACACACAGACAGACTGCATGTCCAGGTTTGTAAATGATAAAAAACTCTTTAAAGAAGAGGCAAAAGAATGCAGATTTTGGACACATCAGAGAAAATGAAGACCAAACATAACTTATTAAGGACTTTCATCCATCCTCTGATGAAAAACAGAACTTTTTGCTGTACATTTTTCAGGACATGACCTAGTCTATATGTGTTTTAAATTACTTAATCACTGTGTTTTTTCCCCATCACAGTGGAAAAAGGGGGATTTACCAGCTCACATCCAGCTGGAAGGATATTTAAGCAGCTGGTAATTGCTGCCTGATCATTTTTGTGTACCTGTTGTGTGTGTAGAGCTCATCCAGCTCTGTGCCCTTCCCATACATTCTCTTATCCTGTTTCCTCACACAAAAAATGTTTCAAAGTAGTTCGTTAAAAATGACCTTTGTGAGCAGAGAATGGCCCATCCCACCCACCCAAATTAGTCAGAAACCCTCTTCCACCTCATCTAAAATGATGACCTAATTCAAACAGTTTCTTTCCACTCAAAACTGTAATTTTAAGTAAAAACAGTGTTTCAGAATATTATTAATAGTTTTCCTTAATCAGAAAACCCAGTTTTCAATTAAGTATGGTTAACATGTTTTTATAGAGGCTAAATTAACCATTCTGAATTATTCAGGGAAAATTAATATTTCTTGTTGTCAAATACAGGTTGGTTTCTATCCCTCTGCATTCAACAGCAACAGGCTCAACAGAGGATAAGAGACAAGTGATGGTAGACACAGAATTTACAGGAAAACCACGTAACAAGGCAAAGCTGGCAAGCCCTGTACATGTTGCTGAGTCTCACACAGCCTGGCCCAGCCACTGCCAGGCTTTACAAGAGCAATTTCAAGGAGAATGAACCAATTCTGTGGAGGTTTTGAACAGCTCTACCTGTAAGAATGGCTGTGAGTGTGTAGATAATTTACTGCTACTTATGGCAGAGAGCTCTGCTTATTATCATGCTACTGATATCATACAGACTAAAAAATAACACTGGGCTCCCAGGTGGGCAGAAGCAGACAAACAAAAACCTAAAGAAATATTCTTTCTCCCTCCTTGAGGCTTACACCTTTTACAGAGCTGCAGCTCAGAGGTAGGCAGAATGTCCAAGTAGCTGGCTCTGCAGCTGAAGCAGGGCTAGTGACAGCAAGGAGCTGAATCTGGCTGTGCAGAGGAGTCCAAGGGACAAAGGAGAGGGGATCTTCATGCCTGAGTAAAGGCTTCCTGGCACAGTGCTTAGCTGATGCTACTAGCACTGTTGAGATCCCAATGCCAGCCCCATGTAATATCTCTTTTTAATATAATGAATATCATAAAACTGAAGCAAGACCTGAGAAAACAGAGGACACAAGCACTTATTATCAGATATTTTGCTTTTGAAATGTGGTACTTTGATATTCTACTATCAGCCCAAAATATTATTTCCTGGTTTCAGAAAGCATTTCAGAAACAAGCAGTTCTCCCAGCTGTGTTCAGATAAACAAAAGTTTCCTCTTCCTGACTATTTTGTTCTTCCTAGTTGTTTCTCCAGGTGCTAGAAAACACCATACAAATTCTTCTTTAAAGGGTTTTATTTACAAATCTGTGACATTTATGCAAGCTGTAGAAATAGAATTTTCTTCAGCAGTGTTAGCTACAGAAAAATCTACTTAAGTTAGTGCAAGACAGCATAAGGCTTTTATCCCTTCAGCTCCACCTGCACCATTTCTAAATGAATGCCCCAAATATTTGAGGTCTCCATGAACCTCTCCTTGCATCTTCTTGCGTTTGTCACTAACATCTGGTGACATTGCAGCACCCCTTCACACAGATCAAAGAGAGATTCCTGGAATATCTGTGCCACCATTAAGTGCAAGGACACAGGTTTAAGCACCACGCCCTATAACAGCACTACAGTGGACAGACTACACTGGGCCTCTGAATGCTTTACATGTTTGTGATGCCCTAGTCTGCTTCTAAATGTTTGCATTCTGAATCTATTTGTAATCAAATTTTGTTTACAAAGACATTTGTTTTATTAGGAAAAATATCTTTCTGACCTGTCAAACTGGAAGACCAACTCAGACTTATCTACGAGAGAGGAACAGGTATAAGAGACTGTAGGAGGGGCTGTCCACTTCAGAGCTGGAGCAACACAGACTGTCATGTGAAGAACTGGGGGAATATTCTCCAAAAAGAAGCAACCATTTAAATTTCAGGAGGTTCCTCCTTCTTTCTTGTACTGTGGAAGCACCTGTATAATAGCACATATGCCTGTAAGGGACTGTAGCCCCGATTGCAGAATGTCTCCACTTTATGCTGACAGCAATAATAGCTCCGACCACCATGGGGATTACCTGGCCATGTCCCTAACCTTACACTGACATACAGATCAGATCTCTCAGAAGAAGAATTCTGGTAAGTGATGAAGACTGGGAAGAGGTTCTGCATTAGTGTGCCATTCCCTACACTTACCAAAATTTTCTCCTCCCCAGATGTCCATTTGAGTATCATATTTTCCCAGGTGGTTAAACCAGGACTTGTCAATCACAAAGATGCCTCCTGCTATAACAGGGGTTCTGGAAGAGAAAACAGAAGCCCACAAAATAATCACAAGTATATGTAGCATCACAAGCTTAATTTTAGAGGGCAGACAATTTATCCAGGTCTGACAAATTTTACCTCATGTAAAAGAGAAAAAGAGGAGAGTTGGGAAGTGAACCTGCAGCAGGTTTCTGAGATCCCCCTCACTATATCATTCTCCTGCCTTTGTTAGATGGTCCTGCAAGCACTACAGGAGTAATGCTGTGTCTTTTGCATTTATACAAATATTCACAGTATGAAGGAATGACAGAGGCACTGTCTGATGATTGTGTTCACCAATTAGACACAGTGTGACAGGCTGTTGCGTTTATTGCTCTGCTGTTACCAAGCTGGTTGCCTCTGGTGTGCAAAACAGAGGCTCACAAATCACACAGAGGAGTTAAATGATACTTTTATATTACAAATAGGGAGCTTTCTGCCTATATGGACAAGCACCGTGACTTTTCATTTCAGGATTTGTTACATTCTACATGTTTCAGAGCCATGTACACAGCAGTGAGGCTGGCAACAACTGCCTCATCTGTCCATCAACATGCAGATTTAGGAGGCGAAAGTAATTCTGTGCCCACATTATTAAGTAAGATTCAGTTTTCCAATCTACTTTACACCTGCTGGATGACTGTTTATCTGCTTCATTTCATAAGTTTTCACTTGAAAGGCAGAGGTAATTAAAAAACCCCAAAGGGATTTCTGAGGCATTCAGTGTGTTGAGTGAGGGAGACCACAAGAACAAACATATAGAAGAGGTGGCTTGTAGAGGCGGCATGCATGACAGCATGTCATTCCTGTTCTTACAATATTCAGAGGGTATTGACCTCAGTGCATTCAAAAAATAACATGAAGAGTTTGTCATCATCAAGTGAACTCTCTGGCATTTTGTCCTCAGCAAGGCAGTCTCTGTACCCTCCTTGCCATACAGGTGAAGGCTTGGTAAAGGCATTTGGAGGACTGTACCCTGTCCATCAGAGACAGTTACCTTATAGACTGAGTTGGGTCTGTTCTGGACATTTTCTGCTCTATAGGAATCTGCTCCCACTTAAAGTGAAGGCTCCAGTCAAACCCTGAGAAGGAAAAAGACACATCAAATTGGTTTTGTTATTGTAAAAACAATACTACTAGCTTCAGTGATAGTCTCTACCTTTACATCACAAGCTATCCCTTTGTTCCTTCCCTGACCACCCTCACAGTCTACCCAAAATGGCAATAGTCTACCCTAATATAGATGTTACCAGCTTCTGTCTTGGCACTGTCACCCCTTGGCATTACAGACCCCTCCTCAATTTAATTCCACATCTTCAGGAGAGTGTTGTCGGTGTAAAACGTAATTGTATTTCGGCCACTCTGTCTTACACTTCTCTGTCTGCCAAAGTTATGAGGTTTAATAAAGTGGGATGTGATGTATTCTGGTAACAAAGGCCCGAAGATGATGGTAAATATCACCTCTTTCAAGGCTACTTATAGTTGGCCTGTGTGGGTAGTTGAGCACAGCACAGTCACTAACTTCATATCATTGCTGAGGGTAGCCAGAGAAGAGGTAGCCCTTGGCTGCAAGCAGGGCAGAAGTGAACCCCAGCCACAGAACAGGTAGAAGGGCATCAGGCACTGAGGTGACTACAAGAACAGCTGCAGGGGGTTCAGCTGCAGAGCAGAGGTGAAAACGCTTTGAAGAAGATGCCATGAGATAGTCTGGCAGATCAAAGCAGCAACTGGAAGTGCCTGTCAAGACTCCAGTGTACATGTAGCATAGGGATGGCATGGTGAGACATCTAATCAATTAACTAAGTCCTGAAATTGCAAAATGTTATGACAGTGATGCAAGCTCAAGCGGAAAACACTAGTTTTGTTCTAACTCTGCAAAAGACTTTGCAAGTTGCAGAGAAAAAAGGACAGAGAATCCATCAGGAAAGATCATCACTGTTTTCTTGGAAAGCTGAAGAGAATGTAACTTATTTTTCATGCACCATCCCTCAGGCCTAACTTACACAAGCCATTCATTATACCCACCTCCCCTCAAATCGGCTGATGCTGCCAGGTAGGCAAAATTATCCAGGCTGATAACATCAATAATTGGACTCACCACTCGGGTATAATCCTGAGGGAGAGAGAGCAAGGGAGAAAAAAAGGAATCAGGCTTTTCTTGAATGTCTGGCAAAGCTGCCAGAGATTAGAAAACATAAAATGTGCCACACAAAGCTGCACATGTAAATCTTTGTCTGGTTTCTCCAGTATGGTTTTGGTAGCTGCACAAGGGAACCGTGGCCACTACATCCAAACGTGGAGACAGTGGGTAGTAGCCAGTTGCACTCCATGGATGTGGGAAATGGAGTCAGACTCCAATACCCAGCAGTGCTGCTAAGAAACAGCTATTTACTTCCTGCCCAAGTCACAAGGCTTGAATCACGGTCCCAAAAGTTTTGTGCTTGTTTTTGATATCTACCAACAGCATACTTTCTGTTAAGCCATCCTTGGATTAACTCATTATCATCAGTTTAGAAATTATCAAACCCTTAATAAAGTATCTTCATAAGAAATACTATGAATCAAGACCCTACACTTAAAAATCATATTGCAAACATTATAATACATATAATACATTACATAAATTACAATATTAAGATATTGTGAGTACTTTATCACCACTGAGGGGTATAGATATTTACAGTTTTCCTTTGCAATCCTTTTAGTAAGTAGAAGTTGAATAGTTTTTCAACATCATAGCACAGGGCATTAAAGACAGTCTTGTGACAGCTGACACATAAGATGAAACTGAGCTGCCAATGCCACAAACAGCACCTTGGTATCAAACAGCTGCCAACATCCATGCCTTTCCTACCAAACCTTCATTTGGTGCCTTGCAGTAGTTCCTCCTGATGTTGCACACTTGTTCAGGATGGGGCATCCTAGGTGAGAGTTATCATTCATGTTTATTCCCCTCTGTGCTGTGATGGTTGCCCAGTGAGAGTGTGTTTGCCCAGCCTGAACCCCTCAGCATGCACCTGGCAGCCTGGTGCACCAGCCTCTACTCCACCAGTCAATACCAGGACTGGGTAGGGAAAGACTGAAATCTGAACTAGGGTGCATATCAGAAATGTAGGATGTATGTCAGAAATAGGCTGATTTGAAATCTGCTCACTAAAAAAATTAGTATATTAGAGTCAGCACCCAAGATTTTGCAATTTAGATCCTTCACTGAAGAAACTAGTGAGGTTCTTTCTGCTTAGGGACACCTATGCTGCTGCTGCAGCTTAACTTAAAGACCAATAGTAAAGTAAACATTTATGGGCTTCAGAGACAGGAATTGAACAGGAATAAAAAGCAGAAGCTTTTTTAGTTATCAATCCTGGAGTTTCACCTTCTTCTGCTCCTTCATATTAAGCCAAGTAGACATGGACAAAAAGCATCAATAAAGTCTCCATCCCTTCTCCTGGGGCTCATTACTCCATGGTATCCACCTTTCAGAGGGGATCAATTACAGGCACTTGCAAGCATGGCTTGACTTTTCCCATCACCTCTCTCCTGCCTTCTCTTATAGCAGAGCTGTATGTCTCTCCCTCCAGCTCTCCAGGGCAGTCAGGGTGACAGCTGCTAATATTTCCGCCTCATTTTCACTCTTCCAGCCTCACATCTATCTTTTGCCAAGTGAACCATCAAAAGGACATCCCTGAACTTGCAGGCAGGTCTTCTGTGCTAGGAAGCTGCTGCACGCACGTTGTGTATGTTGGCGGCTCAGTAGGAACATTAATGGAAGGAAAATTGTGGCAGTGACAAGGCAGAGGGGAGGGTCCAGCAGCAAGAAGGGAGGTGGAAACCATGGAAAAGTCACAGAGTGTATGCTGTCAAAGTGGGTGTCCTATGTACAGGTGAACAGGACTAGGAAGCACGATGCCTGCAGGACACATGAGATACAAGTTGATGGTTCCAGAGTTCACCTTTGCATCCCATCACTCTGCACCTCCTGCCTTGGCACACTATCAGAATGTAGAAGCCCATTAGGGATCTCTTGCCCATGTAGCTCAGGCTGTACTTTCCTCTGTAAGAGCCTGCCTGCCTTGGCAGGCTTTGTCCTCACCAGCACTGCTAATGGCATGTGAGGGCAGAGGATCCACCAGCACAAGTCAGGCAAGCTCCATCCATCCCAGAGGAGGACGTGGTGCTCACCTCTTTCACTCTCTGAAGCATTGGCTGCAGCCACTCACTGTTGACTTCACAGTGACTGTCCAAGAAGGTAAGAATGTCAGCAGTAGCCACTTCAGCTCCTCGCACCCGAGAGCGAATCAGCCCTACAGTGAAGAAAGGAGCAGGAAGGTTAGGAAGGGAAACAGTTGAGCCTCCTTCAGAATAAATATTTTGTGTGGCCATTACAAGGGAAGAGCAGGCGAATCTCCTATATCACATCTCCATCAGGAACAGAGAGCAGTTTTAGCAGGGCATCCTCTGGGGGCAGTCAGCTGAGCCCCCCCAGCACACCAAGAATGACTTCTCCTATTGCTTCTCTCCATGACATAGAACTTTCATCTGCCTCCTCTTCCAGCTGTCCCTACAGATACCTTGCTGCTGCCTGCTTACTGTCTCTTCCACTGAGCACCCTGCTCCCTCTCTTACCAATTCCCCATGACCAAATTCTACTTTCTCTTTCTGCCTTTCTTACTGCTTATCTGCTTTATTCCCATTTGTCCTTTATTCTGCCCTGCAGTCAGAGATATCAGCCTGGCTCTCAGATGTCTCCTTACTTCCTTACAGACCATCCCACTATGTGGGAACACTCTTTGTGAACTAAACAGTGGTTCCTGTCTCTCCTTCTAGATGCTCACTCCAGGCCTGCTGTTCGCTGACAGCTTTAGAAATAAACCAGCACATGTGAGTCAAACTAAAGGGCAGCTGGGAAAGTCAGAGTTACAATTTATGCATGCAGGAGACATATGAGAAAAAGCTTTCCTTAATTGTACCTCCTTATGATAGATATATCATTGTTTTTCCTTCTCCCACATCCCTACATGGCTTGTTATCTTGCACTCTGAGTTTAAAAGGACAGGAGTTACACCTACATCTTTATTCCTAAAGATCTTAAAATATGGTCTTTGTTCTAGCCAGGCCTCTGGACTCCACTTCTCATTATTTAAAGTGTGAAATGAGAGCCCTGAAGTCTGAGAGTTGATAAGCCCCATTCTCCCTCCACAGAGCCTCCAAACTAGAATACCAAAACAAACTGCAACTATAAGAAATAACATGTAAGCAGTTGTCAGGCAAACAGGGTCATGTGGGAAAATATGCAAAATCTTTGTATGTACAAAGCTTTCCACACTCACCTTCTCGACGCATGTTTCGTAGACATTTGACCTTTGGGATCTTGGTAAGGAGCTGGCAATCCTCAGCTTAGAGAAGGCAAAAAAACACATTTGGCACACATGCATGAATTATTTGCCTTCAGCAGAGAGCCCCAATTAGCTGTTCTCCTGCTTCTCCACGGGAGGGGAAATTCTACTTTCATTTAGCATCACATTAATCAACCTGATGGCCTTAATCCTGTTGTCTAAAGAGTACACAGAAGAGCACTGCCTGCTTGCTGTCCTTAGACAGCTGGGCCTATGTTTCCCAATCCTCTGAGCAGCCAGGCCTCCAAGAACAATGAGCATGTGCTGGCAGTGTGGCACTGGGCACCGATGAAACGGAGGGAACACAGGGAGCCGGGAATGTAAATGACCAGAGTGACAAGGATAAGAGAGTTCTGTCATATAAAGTGATCTTATCCTCTCTCTTCGCCTTCCGTGGCTCATCTGGGCATTTCCTGCCATTTGTTCTCAGGGCACTTTCTGCTTGACTTTGTTTAATAAAGACCAAAGGGATGTGACCCGTTTCCTTGGAGACACTATTACATTAACACATGGATGCCTGACCGAGGGCTCTGCTGGCAGCTTGCCAGAAGCTCTTGGTATCTCTTATTTACATTGGCCAGGGGAGATGACAGAGAGGAACAGTTACCTGCTCCAGCCCAGCTGTACCAATGAGCACTGAGTTGTTAGTTCTCTGCCATCTGCTCTCTATTCCTGCCCTAGTAGAGGTCATAACAATTTCTAACTTGCTCTTTTATCTTGCTCCAAGTTCACCCCAGTTTCCACATTTATTCCACATTCCTTTTCATGTCTCATGCCCCCCTTTCCCGCTGTCATATTCCCACAGACTGAGCACTCTGGGGAGAATGCAAGACCCTTAGCCAAAGTGCATCTTTTAGCATGTTCCTGTACAAGCATTTCCATTCTCAAGGACATATGCAATCTGAAATTCTGCTCTAATGTGGGCATTTTAGCAGCTGCTACACTATCCAAGGGAAGTTGCAGGTGCTCTGAATTACAGAGTATCACGATTTTGCTGGACCTCTGCTACAAGGGAAGGCAATGATCTCATCTTGGCCAAGTCACAACTTCAGGTATGAGAATCCTTATTAACTCGTTCACTCTGCAGGAGCGGAGCACATCACTCTGCCTGCAGCTACTTGCAAGAGAAGACAGACTCTCAATATCTTTGGAGAAACTGAGGTGGGTATTAAAGCAAAGTGTCCGACCTCAAACATGCGCTAAAGTACCTCCATGGAGGTGTCTCGGAGGAGTGGCTATATCCATAAATATCCAGTTACCAGTGAAAAAATGAGAGCTGTCATAGGATGAAGCTTTGTTAAAATCTTTCTATTTAGCTAGGAGCCTAAACGCAATTTTTTGGATGAGCCCTGTGCAGAATGGGTACCAGAAATATATCAGTTTTGATCTGGTACACTTTGCCCATTGAGAACTGAATTTTTAGGTGCTGAGTGTAGGACACTTAGGATTGTTTGCTGGAAGTACTCAGAAACATCGAGCTTCTACAGCTGGACACAGCTCAGTACTTATTCAAATCACACTGTAAGGCCCTCAGAAAGTTAAATTCCTCATCTCAGCATCCACCTTTAAAAATGTTTTTTTTTTTGGCCAAAGCTATGTAAAGTATTTAGCTGCAAAATCAAAAGAGCATTGCTTCCTTACCTCAGCAGGCCAAGGTGGGCATTCGCAGCTATCTGTAAAGTGTTCTGAAGGAGTAATTATCAATTATTATAAATGGTACATAACTAGATTGTCCTTGAATCTAGTACACATCATGGGAGAAGCAAGAAGGCTTCTATACCCACCACCTCACCACTACTACACAACAGCCAGGAGCAAGAGCAACTGTACAGATGGAAAGAGTACACAGCCTCCAGTCTGCAGATCTGGTGGAACTCATGCAGTAGACACTCCATCCCTATGACAAGCTGCAGAAGAAGGTATGGTGCTGCCCAAAGCACTAACTTTCCACAGCTTCCCACAGGGACACCTGGGATCCTAAACATATGAGGGCAGGCAGGCAGTCTTGCCCTGGTCTGCCTGCAGGACCACAGGCAGCAATTTTCTGTAGGTTCCACTGCATCCTCTTGTTCTCTCTTGGTCTGTAATTACCCACTCTGCACATGTACAGCATTGCTGCATATATATCTGTGCTAATCAGCTCACCAAATGGTGCATAATGAAACTAGACAGAGATCTCTGGCAACCTAGGCCAAACTGCCAAGCTGACAAAAAAGGAAGACCCAATGTAAAGAAAAAGAGAGGAAGACGCTCTGGCCTCTGCCATGCATGGACCTTAAACACAGAAAACTTCCTTCTTTTCTTTTTCTCTTGCATACAGACAAGAGGAGATCTGTGAGAGAGAGGGTCGAGCTCAGGGAGGATGGAAACCTCCCACAGAGCAGAAGGGAAAAAGCTCGCTTGATTTTGATTTTCAGTACAAATACAAAAACAAGGCAGGAAAACAGGAGGGAAGAAATCAGTGCAAATCCATACTTACAATCTGAGCTGAAGTCATCTACCAAAATGATCTCCTGGATGAGACTGGGAGGGGTGCGGTTCAGAACACTGCAAGAACCCAGGGAGGAAAAAAACACACTTTGTGAGCTGCCATAATAATAACAACAACGTTAAGACTGATAAAAATCTGCTATGCTATGCATTACAACAGCAATACCAAACTCCAGTAAAGTGGAAGTGGTGACCTTGCCCTTGTAGCAGGATTCATTGATAGGAACCAAACTCCAAGTAGGAGTATCGCGGAGAGCTGTGGCATCTCGGTGGTACCTTACAAGGACCCACGGACAGGAAGCTGACTGGGGACTTGCCAGCCAGCAAAGGATGCTGCTGCATGCTCTCTGACTCCAAACAGAGAGGAGAAATGCAGAGCCTGATGGCCATTACCATTTGCCAGGCTCTGGGCAAAGTTCACCATTGCTGGAGAGCAAAAAGAGCAGCCACTTTCCCCCATAAGGAGCTCTATCTTAATGCCACAGATGAGCCCTGCTCAAGCTTTCTCACCAATTCCCCTCTTTGGACGGGAATATTGTCAATACTGCCTTGGCAATATTCTGGATTTGGATTTTTTTTTCCTCTTTTGCTTGTTACTTCTTTCAAACCAGCCCTACACTTGCTGAAAGCATCCTCTTTCCTAGGGTGGTTGCACCACACCCTGCAATACCCTCAGGACTGCAGTGAGTTTGCATCTGCAGGATACAGGAGCTTTCACACACAGGGTGAGATAGAAGCTTCTGCCCTCCTCAGAGGTCGAAGAACTCTAGTACCCTGGAGTCTGAGCAGTTTGGTTCTGACCTCTTAATCGCTCTCATTTCTTTAAAACGCTTGAACTCATTTTCCATGAACTTTAACTCTCTCCCCTGGCTTTACTACCATCACTCAGCGTATTCCCCCTTCAAGCCTCCTCCAATGCCTCTATGAACAGGCAGGTCCTCATTAACTTCAACAAGATTGCTCAGTAATGCTTAGGCACCCCAGTGTAGAGGACAGTTATGCAAATTTAAGTATCAAAAACAGAGGTAAACACTATTCTCCTAGTTCTAGCAACCTGTCTCATTTCAGTGACACCTGCTCTTCTATTTTGAGCAATTCTGCAGAAAGATTGCTGGCTTTTTTTCTCTTCTGTGGGCTTTTTTGTTTTATAGAGGAAACAGATAGCAAAACTAATCCCATACTCTCAGGTATGAAGAAGTAGAGAAACAAATTATCATCTTGCTAAGTAACATCACTAATGCCTTTGCATACAGAGCCAAAGTTTCTTCAGTTTGTGAGTTTTCTGCTGTCTCTCACAGCAAAATTCTGACTGTTCTGCTGCTTAGTATCACATCCCACTCTATTTCAGATTTATGCTGCTTTATATGCTTCTGATAGTATTTGTATTTTAAACTTACATGTCCCTAGATGACTGAGTTTGCATTTTTTAAAGCTGAATCTCATTTGCTTCACTTGGCACATACCTCTCTGAATCCTCTCATATGGTGGGGTGGGAGGTGGAGGGGATGCTCCTCTTTGCCATTTTAAGCACAGATTCTCCCAGCACAGCCATCATCTGCATATTTTATAGACAAGGTTGCCCTGCACTGAAATTCTTGTTTGTGCAAACCCAATGCAAAACAATCCAGACAGACTGCATCCTGCAGTATAATGGCTGTAAACCAGTATTCTACACATTCTCCCACTAGCCTGGCTACTGGCAATGCTCACATTTTCTTCAAAAGTTTCAGGTCTTTCAACTCAACACATCTGGGGAAAAAACCCCAAACATTTTGTTCTCTCTTCCTTGCCTGTCCACTGATTCCCCAGTAGAGAGAACACACTTCTTGAGGAGTTCACAGCTCATTGTACAATGTCCAGTTCTTCTCTCTACAATAATTTGCTGTGGATTCTTGGGAAAGGTAATTAATGTTCTTTGCACTTTGTTTTGCTTGTCTTTTTAGCAAGGAACACAATAATCCTAGTATTCCTCTTCAGTGAGGTGCAGAGACTGGCATGACAATCAATTACTTCTAGGCACAAAAATGCATTATTAGGATTCCAAAATTCAAATGACAA
Organism: Corapipo altera; assembly: GCF_003945725.1. Lineage (NCBI taxonomy): Eukaryota > Metazoa > Chordata > Aves > Passeriformes > Pipridae > Corapipo > Corapipo altera. The sequence goes on along the minus strand of NW_020884885.1, from coordinate 4,212,740 downwards.
TTGCATTTTACAGCAGAAACACCAGCTGTTCTCCCTTCATCTCATGGACTCTCTTCTTACTTTGTTTTTTCTCACAGCTTCCTTCTTCTTTTTGTATCAGTGTCCTTACTCTCTTGCATGACATGACATCGCATCAGCATTGCCAATGACTTTCTCTCCTCTGCTGATCTGTCCATCCCCCATCAGCTCACAGATAATCCTGTTTATTCCAGATGTTAGCAGAAGAGCATCCTTTTTCCCTTTGCTCTAAAATAATCTCCTCTTTTGCCATCATCTCAATTGTCATTGTAATGAAATGCTACACCAAGCGCTCTAGCATTGCAATAGCATCCTTTTAATCAGAATTTTTACAGGCTGTCTGCATAGGCACTGAACCACTGGCAGCCGTTCGAGTCCATTGACTTAGAGCCTGACCATTCACCTTTACATTTGCACCAAAATCAAACAGTCCTTGCAATAGTGACTGAAATCAGAAAAGGAAAGAAAGGGACCAGATAACAAAGCAGTTGACTTTCCCTTCTGTGGGAATGGTCACTGCAGCTGAGGTGATGGTATCGCTTAATGACTAATCACACATAGACATCAATCACAGAAAATGAGAAAGAGAACAGGATGCCAAGCAAGTAACTGGTTTGAGAGTGACAGCTATGTCCTACCTAGTAAGAGAGATCCCAACAAAGACTTGAAAAATGGATGACCTATCTGTTCAGATTGGACCCTGCAATACTGCTGCCACTGGAGGGGGTGCTGTTGTGAAGAACTGTCTGTACTCTGCTGTGAATGGTATAGTGGATGGAATTTCCTCCCAGACCTTTGGCTACAGCTGTACTCTTCATTGCCAGATGGTTTACAGCCAGTGTACGTGACTGATTTACTCCTTCCTTAAATCACGTCAGAAGTGTCAATAATTTATCCCTATCTGGTGAGGGATCCCGACAGCTGAGTTCCTCTTGAGCTCTACAGTATTTGGAGTGTCCAACAACCAAGCATTGGCTAGGAGCCTTGCCTTTGAGGCACTGGAGGTTTGACAACCATACACAAAGGTAAAGGCTCAGGTCATGGCTGCACTGTTAGAAGAGGCATAGAGCTGTCCCATTTGCAGGCTGACAGTGATGTTATAGAAAGGGAGTTGAAGACTTCACAGTGCTCTTCAGGGCCTCTTCTGTAACCTGAGGGTCCTGTCTTTCAGCAGAACTCATCTGAATGTGCCAGGCTGAATTACTGCTGTGAGTGTAATTTTTGCTCAATTTACATACACAGTCAATGCACCAATACTATGTAATTACATTGCATCCCTTGCACTTTGGGATAAGTCAACTATCAAAGGAACAGGGCTGTTCTGTTCTGTTGGGTTTATGACCTGGCTGTGAGTCTGCGAAGGACCACAGTGATACTAAGCAACAGGAACCATAAAATTGCATTGCTTGCTTGCCTGTTTACCTGCTGACTAGTCAGACTTGCAGCTTGTCATTATTTCTGTATCTGTTAGAGCTTTCTTAAGCTAGGTAGGGCATGATTATTTAGAGAATTAGAATGAACCATTTGAAATGTATCCTGTGAAAGTTAAATATGATTCCACTGTTATTATGGGCCTTTTCTCAAGTTCTGTTATCATAATTACACTGTGAGGATGCTATAAGAGAAGTAGGGGTGAAAGAGGACAACTGAGTGGACATGAGCAGCACTAAACCAAAAATTTTCTATGTCTGAAAACATTTTGAGAGGTCTAATCTTTTGAGGTGAGTAGAATATGTATTACTAGTTGAGGTTTTCATACTTGAGATCTTTGCAAGTCTGGCTGTTGAGTGCCTGAACTTAGGCACTCAAAGATCAGCCAAAAAACTTTGGGAAATTCTAGGAAGAAATATATGAAAAGGGTACTGGGATTGAACTGTTCTTAAATTATAACTAGAAGGAGCCTAAATGCACTCCCCTGGGCCAGATACTGGCTTACTGTGTTATTCTGTCAGCTCTGCAGGATAACTCAACAAAGTGGTGATGCTGGTACCATAATGCCTTGGGAAGTGACCCAGGGATGAGACTCCTGCACTACAGTATATTTCAGGATCATTTAAACATGGCAGCTGTAGGGGCCAGATCCTGATCTGCAGACCTTTCTTGCTAACCCCACCTGCATGTATCGCACATGGACTTGCACAAACATTTCTGGTAGCTCAGCAGTTGCCAAGCTCTGCTTGCTGTCTCTGGGATCTCTGTTGCTGGATGGAGGCAATGGGAATGATGTGCCATTGTTGCCCCTTGAGGATGGGAGAAATGTTTGTATATGAGGGAGAGGGGGAAACAGAGGAGTGACTGTGAGGATGAGTAACTTACTCCCTCCAGCATGCTGTTGCTTGTCCCTCCTGGTCTCCAGAGGCAGCATGGGCTGGATGCCTGCCTTCTGCTGTGGGCTCCAGCCATTTTCCTCCTCTGTTCTAGGTAAAGGCAACAGTCAACTGGACCTGCTGCCCAACCTGCAAGCTGCCAAAGGGACCAGGCCAGCACACCAATAGGCCATTCTGCCCCAAATCTGACTAGTACCATGCAGAGAGTCCTTCAGACAAATTTTGTTTATTTGTTTTCAATGTAGACTGAGACAACTGGCTAAAAATATCCAGCAAGAGACTAAGAAGGGGAATAGGGAAAAAAATGGGAAATAGGCTATCAGACAGAACCTGTGAACATGCCAGTTCAAATGGCTTCTTGCTGGCATCCTCAGTCCCATTGCCCTAGCAGCACCATGGTTTCAAACAACTCTGCTCATTTTCTGAACAGTGACTCTGTAGAACTCACAGCATAGTTCAAATGAAAAGGAAATGATACAATTAAGAAGAAAAAAACATTTTAATGCAATATATACAGGTCTCTGGAAACATAGTAGCATCAAACTTGGCAGACAGAAACCTAGCCTTCTAGCCATGAGGCTAACTTGGAAAGGCCTGTTATTTATTCACATAGCACATTCACATAGGTCCACAGGACCTGTCAGGGGAAAGAAGTGGCAATGATGAATAATGCACTCCTGCTAGTGATATCACCAGCTCAACCTTCTACACAGACAATTCACTCTTCCTTCAGCCTCCACAGGCTGTTCCTGGACCTGCATACAGGCTTCAGAGACCCTTTGAGAAATGACTTGGTAAGTCAGAAAAGGCAGAGGGCATTTTTTTCTGTGAAAACTAAAAGGAAAGGAGCCTACCTGGGTTCTGTGGGGGTGATGGAAGAGGGGGGTGAAGGAGCAGCTGGAGCATTGCTTTTTAGTACAGATGACTGCATGCTTCCATCTACCTGGGGATGCTGACAGGCCCTATGCCACCTATTTACATAGTTAGATTTGGCCACTGCTGATACTCAGATATGAAGAGACACTGGTACAAGATAGCAAGTGTCCTGCAGGCTCAGCAGGGTCTGCGTGCAAAGCCCCAGGGAGGATCTGGTGGGCCATCAGGTTCAGCAACTGTTTACCAGCAAGCGATTCTGAGCACCTGCTCAGACCACAAGAGCTCGGTCTCTACAAGACTTGTCCATCACATTCTGCTTGAAAGACTTATAAGCTGTGCTCCCACCCACACTGAGCCAGTCCCAGCTTCTGGAACACGTGCCCTAGCAGGAAGCTGACTGCTTTTTTCTGGTTATGAAACATAGTCCCTCCTAAGCCTCCATCACTCATTGCATCAGGCAACACACAGTGTTCTCTTTGGTCCCTTTTCACTCTTCCAAACCAAGCTCACACAGACTCTTCTTACCTGCGGATGCAAGCCCAGCAGCCTGTTCCTGCTGCTCGTGATGCCCCCCCAAGGAGCCATATAGTGGGTAACTGTAGATATGCTCTGTATTTGAAAATATGCCCACACTGTCAATCCAAGCCCTTGGCTTGTCCTAGTGGGCCAGCTGAAGGCTAGAACACTAGCACTTGGGGAACTGCAGTCACCCTGCTTGTCTAACTGCTGGAAAACTCCTATTTCTCCACCAGTACCCTTCCTGACTCCACCATCCAGGCCCAGCATCCCTTGCTAAACTCACCTCTTCACCGTGCGGAGCAGAGTAGATCGCGCCTCATTGTGGAAGGTGATGATGAGACTGGTAGCTGGCAAGTCAGTGTCATAGCGTACAGAAGTGCACCTGCAACACAGGAGAGCAGAAGTGTAAGACAAACATTACTCAGCAGCAGCCACTGCAGCAATGTACCTAGAACTCCTAAGAAGAGAGTAATATACTAAAATTAGAAACAGCACAATTGAGCTGCAGCAAGGGAGGCCTCAGCAGATCTTGTACCAAGGTTGGCAGAGCTTAAAAAGACATGTGCCTGTTGAAAGGCAGTTTTGAGGCTGTGATACCTAAGCCTGCAAAGGTGCACACTAAGGAGGGCATGTGGGTTTTACAGTGAGAAAAGATTCAACAGCATGGACTCTAGTCCCTGCATTTACCTGTGATTCACATAAAATCTTGTTTATTCATGCATAGGACATGCATATGCTGAGGATGCATGGAGCTGGTACGCCCAGGCATCACCGCATAAAGCACTTCAAATTCTTTGGATATTGAACTTTACAGAAAGGAAAACACAAGCTAGTGCTGTAATCTGCATTGGGGAGTTGCTGAGGTTCAACACTAACAGCTCAGCGGGCAGTGAAGAGCAATTCCTTATGTCTTCCCATCTGACTTTGTAATGTTAGGTACATACATACATTCTCACACTCAGAACTAAGGATTAATATGCACCAGGGCTGTTCATACCCTGTGGAGAACAAAGTTTCTGTGAGGGGAACAACTCACAAATGTGAATCCTGAATCCAGTTCTGGCAGATGCTAAGTATGGCAGATTTGGGCTGATCTGCTCCTCCAAAGTGTCTGCCTTCTTAACTTCCAGCCAGGGTAAAACTGCAGTCAGCCAGCACTAATTCCCTGTCTGATGAAGAGTCCACACCTGTTCTTAACAATTCAAGGCCACGCATAGACTGAATCCATCCTGGGAGGGAATACAAATCACTTCTTAGAGCCACTAGTTGTATTTCCACATTTACTTAGTATTCTTTTATGGTTGTTGCTAAACTGTTACTGTTTTTATCATCACATTTGATCCTACTGGTTTATGACTTTTTCATTTTAATGTTTTATTAAGGGGACAGCAGCTTCATACAACAGTTTATAAACATATGAAGAAACCTTTGATAAAGACTCAAGTAGAAAATGTGAGACCAGACATGAGACATACCATATTTATTATTGTTTCAAAATAACTCTATGATGTAATGCATACAAAATGTATTGAGGAATCAGGAATGTGTGTGTTATTTGAGGAAGTCATCCAAAGAATTCAGCATTACTACAGCACCACAGAGGACAAGGACAAGGTTTGCACTCGAAAGTTGACCCTGTCTTTGCTTTGGATCAAAGAAACAGCTACATACTAAGGCAGAAGGAACTTGTAGGATATGGAGTCAAGTATGTCCATGCTCTGCTTGGGTGCCTGAAGAAAAATTAGCAAGTTAGTGACCTACTGACTCCCCCGATTCCTTAAACACAGAGCCAGGTCCACAATCTAACTTCTATCAGCTGAAATAAGTCTTCATCCTGAGTTGCCATCCCAGTAACTATTCCAATATCGTTATAAGGCAAGATACTCAAACACAGTTCCCTCATTCTCCAACTGCCACTCCTTTAAAGGGTAGGAACACGGAAATAGGTTTATTTGTTCTGATTATATACTACTTTGGACTCTCCATTGCTCAAGGGGATCCTTGCAAAGCTGGGTCTGAAATGGCCATACATTTGCTGGGGATTACATATATGTTGCTCTTCAGACTGAAGTGCACAGATGAGGCTTTGCACAAAAAGCATGCTCTCTCTGCATGCTAATGCAGATCAAAATAAACAATAACTCACCTTTGAAGTGAGCTAGTTTTCGGCCAGAACATGACAGCAGATTAACAGAAAACAGCAATTCTGCATGGCAGAGAGACTTGTCAGTACCACAGGACATGGCACTGCTGCCTCCAAGTCACTAGAAAACCAATCCCAAGTACTATGCTGGGGAACAGGAGCACAAGATTTGGATCCTACAACCAAGGTCCCAACTGCTTCCCTTCATAAGAACTCTGATGGCTGTCAGTGCTGGCAGGCTTACAAAACTCCATGTCTCCTGACATCCCTTTCACAGTTTCAATCAAGTTAGATGGCTGGTTTCCTGTTCCCAGCAGCTGTGAAATGTTGCTTTGCAACTCCAGACAGGGTCTAGGACTTAAGGAGACTGTTTGACACTATCCTATCCCTATCAAACCTACACTTTTCAAGATACAGCATTACCTTTTTGTACTCCAGAAACTACATTACTTGAGCATATTAGCAATTTAAGGATGGGTTTATTCAGCTGAATAAATTCACCCCCATTGAAATAAGGACAGAACAACAGGACTTCACAAGCCATCAAACTGTAGTTGCACGTTAGTTTTATCCCCACCCCAGCAGCCTTCATCCAAACAGTAATGCTCAGACTGGAAAGAAGGCACCAAACCAGCTTCAGACAGCCAGGGCACAGCAGGTGATGAACACTAGAGCAAAGCAAGACTGCAACAAAGGTATACTTTGCAGCCAGGAGAGGGAAGCCATGATTGTGAGGGGAGTTGTGCAAAAAACAACTGTTAGATGAGTAATATGAGCTGCAAAGTTGATGCTTGGACCTGGAAAAAGAGATGCTAGAAAGGTCACAGGCTGGAGTTGAATTAGTCAAGGGTCTCAGAGCATTTGAGACCCTTCCAGATTAACCATCCAATTCAGTGAAGTAATGGACCAATGTTGGCAAAGAAAAACCCCAAACATCCTTGGTCAACATTGCAGAACAACACAGGAGGACAGTGGTCTCCCTGCTCCAAGCAGCAGCCATGGCTTAGAGCAAGGGCTGCAGGGTACCTGTAGTGCCTGGTGTCCCGAATGAGTCGATCGCTGCTGAGTCTGTCGCTCTCCAGCTGATTAAAAGCGTGCTGGCGGTAAGGGTCTTCTCCAGCCTTCAGCTGCTTTGAGGACAAATAAGCCTTTTCATCAAAACCCCTCCGGCTGTTCTTCTCTCCTTGGGGAGTCCGCGTCATCTAGAGCAGACACAAGCATCAGAGCATCAGGGAGAGCTGCCTACACATGGTTAGACAGATAATAAGTTCAGACATTGCTACACATCTGTAAGTGGCTCAGGTATGGAGAAAAGACACAATAGGCAAGAACTAAGAAATGAGAGCAGGAAACCCTCATAGACTGGGTTTTATAATTGCCTTCTCTGAGGAAAATTGCAGGCCTCACTATCCTTGCCGACTGGGTTTGGGACGAAAGCTGATGTTCCTGATAGCACAGGCAGAGCCAAATTCCCTTTAGCACTTGTTACAGAGAATGTGTGAGGCTGCAGACATTCGGAAATCCTTCCAGGAGATGCATGTTTGAGAACAGTCTCCAGCCAAGGTGGCTGAAACACAGTATTTTGAGGAAAAACAGTTTCAGCCTTTTGACAATCACTATTTCATACAAATACAGAGGCAGCTGATTTAACAAGTTCCCTGCTGTGCCTTGCCCAGATTTTCCCAATCTCACAGAAGTCCGTAATACAGTTGAAAGTTGCATGTGACTGTCCTCAGTACCCCACAAGAGTTAAAATGCCTGACCCATCCCTCTCCTCTCCTAATTTTCCTCTAGCTTTCTGAGGCCATAGAGTCAGTGCAAAACCAGCACCTAAAAACCATTCACTAGTGTCACCAGAGGAGAGGACAGGCACAGCTCTGGCCCATGCTGAACTCAGGAGATTTTGGTTGGAAAAAACATACAAACTCTAAAATATTGGATTATAAAGCAATCGGGATTGTTCATACAACAGAAGTAGTTTAACAAATTGTCTGTGGTAGCCGTTTGGTAGACCAAGTCATGAAGAAGCCATAAAATACTCCCAGCCTTGTGCAAGGGAGTGCTGGAGCTCCCTAAAACTGCTGCAAGAGGCAAATACTGGCACATACACGTCTCATTCAAAGCACTGGATAATCCTCAGATCCTGAGATCATTCTATGTAAAATAGTTTGGATACCCTCTAATACCAGCCTTGATCACATTTCTCCCTCTGCTAAAGAGCTCCTTTTAGGAGTTATAGAGGGTAAGAGAAAAGAGTGTGGTCCCCACTATCACACAACATTTTGCTTGAGCCATCTTAGTGGGCTGGGAAAGAATTCAAGAGACCCACCACCACAGCAAATTCCTTAAGCAAGAGAGTGCTTAGAAGAACCTACATATCTCCAACTTTCTCTGAGAAAGGCTACCTTGCAGTGCAGACAGCCCTAGGAGAACCAGAGTGTTGGATAAGAAGATGGTAAATGAAATTCAGCATGGAGAAGTGTAAGATAACAAACATTAGAAAAAAAAAATTGAACTACTCGTGTACATTGATGGATTTCAAATGAACCATGACCACTCAGGTTACAGATCTGAGCATCCCCACGAAATGAATGCTCAGATGAAACCCTGCACTCGGTCTGCCAAGATGGGAAATACAGCAAATTGAGTGCACTGCAAATGGAACAGAGAAAACTGAAACCATTGTGAGCAATTATTTGAATCAGTGACAACCCAGCAACCGTGGCCAGAGCACAGGTTTTGTCAAGCCTGTCTCTGGAAGGAAGCTACCGGAGGATGAAGAGAAATTAGAGGTTAGGACTATTCCATTTGGAGAGAAGATGAATGAAGTCAGAAAAAAAAATGAAGACGGCCCATAAAATTATGCCTAATACAGCTAAAGTCAGCCTGATGCTCATATTTCCCCTTCTTACCATACAAGAACGAGGGAAACGTCTTTTCGTAGGGAAAAAATGTGCTCCTATTTTCAACACAAAGAAACTCCTTCAACCACTGTACAACCAAGCCTATGTTTATGGTGTAGGACACACATAGGTATACTCCAGTGGATAAGTCTGCCTCTGTTCCGCTCCTCCAGGCAGAGAATGCCCTGCTCTGCCACCCCTTCTCAAGGCCACCATCCTCTCCCACCTCTTGCAGCCATCACCACCACAACCCCACCAACCAGGCATGTCACTGGGTTACAGTAACATCTCAGTTACTTTTATGGCTGGTTTCACAGCCTGCTACCTAGAATCTCCCTCAAAATCGTATTTTCAGGATGATGAGAAAAATAATTACTTTCATACCTCTAAAAACTGAAATGTTTTCTTTCTCTAAATCATACTAGGAGTTTTGTCAAACTTAGCTTCCATTTCTCTTTTTCCTTTCACCCTAGAAAACAATGCTGATTTGCAGCAAAAGCCTGGCTTATCACATGCCTTTAAATATTTTGCACTCACTCACTTGCCCTCTGCTACTTATGTCTCCCTGAGGTCCCTGAAAAGTAACACCTCGTTTTGGTTTATATTGCCAGGAACATACCAGAAAATGCTGGAACTGGCAATAAATTTTCAGGAGACATTTTTCTCAGGGCAGTGCAAAGGCTGGGGACTCCCCATAGTGTGGAGCAGGGTCTGGCAGCCAGGGACCATCCCACACCCCAGCCAGAAGTTGAGCACCAGCGAGGGGCACCAGGGCAGCCCCAGTCCCGGGTATTGGGCACCTCTCTGGGGACGGGATAGGATGGGGGCCCCAGGCAGGCAAGGCTGTTGGGAGGTGGAGACCAGCCCTGCTGCAGTGTCACTGGGGCAGGGGCTGAGAGACCCTGGGGTCCTGGCCATGGGCAGGGTGGGGAAAGTCTCAGGGGGCTGACATGGGGTCCTGGGCCATGGGCAAGGTGGGGAGAGTCCTGGGAAGTGAGCAGGGACATGACTAGTGACCTCAAGGCCATGATACGTTTAAACTTGAACTATCAGGGATAATTCCTCTAGATACTATGGTTCTTACATAGTTTATACATCAAACAGTGGTAGAAGAGCACTTGGAATTGATTGTCAGTTAAGAATTAAGTCCCACTTGTAGTTTATCTCAGACAGTATCACTTTGTGCTCTCTTCAAACAGGCAGAAGAGAAGTTGCAGGGGATGATAGGAGGGTCTGGCTTCAGCTTCCAGAAAGGCAGCTAATCAATAGATAATCAACAAGTAATCAAACATTCATCTATGAGCACCATGAAGATAACAAAGTAATAAATAACAGCCAACTGAGATTTGTCAAGACCGATCACATCAGATCAACATAATTTTCTCCTGTGATGGAGTAATCAGGCTCAAGGGTGTGGAAAAGTAAGAGATAAGATACTTCATGACTTTGATAAGGTTTTTGATATGGGCTGTTAAGATGTTGTCATTAGCGAGCTAGAAAAATAATAGTCTGGGTGAAACTACTGAAGAATGGGTGAAATGGTTTGGAAAACCACTGTCTGAGCAGAATTATTAGCTGTTCACTGCCAGAGCAGTGGTGAGGGCAGGTCTTAAGGGTTTGTTCTGGATTCAACACCATTCAGTATTTTCATAAGTACCTTGGATATTCAGAGTATGTATGTCAAATCCATAGGAAATCCAGAAAAAATGTCAGACACATTAGGTAACAGGATGAGAATTCAAAATTATCTCAATATGTGGGAAAAAATTGTCTGAAAACAGTAAATGCAATTCAATAGGGGCACCACAGACCCCTACAGTTCATCAGGTAATGTAATTACACACTCTCTATATCCCTACGCTTGAGGTTGGGACTACAAGGTGGAGTTAGGGCAGTGGAAGACCCCAGTTCCTTATGACTGATGTTCTGTGATAGATCAAAAAAATAAAAAAAGTAGTGCTATACAAAAGCAGAAATAAAGATGAATAGGCACTGGAAATGTGAGTGTCTAGACTAGGGATTAGAAAACAGTTTGCACAAATTAAGTTTTGTCCCAAACATTGCTGAGGCATCCAACAAAATTTGCATATCAAAATTTCAGGAAATACTCTAAACCTTCTAATCTTATTCTGCCCTTTTTCATTTTCATAAATGCTTTTCCCTTTCAGTGACAGAATGGACTCATATGCTTGTCTGCTGTTGAAAGTGTGTTCTTATTTGTGTTTTGAGATGGTTCAATAGACCAGACACTAGTTAAATAGTGAAATTAACTTTGTTAGCAAGGGATTAAGGGTAAGGAATGAATGCCATGCACATCTATGAAAACTTGAGAAACTCATTTCTTGACTAACACAGAGATATTCCTCTAGGCCTGATTCCTTGTTAAATAGTAAGACTATAATACAGACTGTGCCATTCACCTCTGTGCATTGTCACTGTCTGCCACCAGACACAGGCACACCAACTGCCACATTGTGCTAACAGCCACTAAAACCAGAGCTGGGGAATTCAGGACCCCAAGATGCATTTTTTTAACAGCAGGTTTGGTCAAATTCAAAAAGAATAACTGTGCTGGTTTAAAGGTAAACCAGCAGGGGAAATGAATCCAACTCAAAAGAGAGATTATAAATCAGAATAACAATTTAATAAAATAATACAATAAGTACGGTTATACAGACAAACAATTGGTTTTAACCCACAAAACCCAAATGTATAACCCAGCACCCTGGGGCATGAACAAGAGTGGTGTTTGTTGGGCCCCCTGAGTCCAAAGTTAAAGGAGAGGGGAAAACCAGCTGGTGAGAGTGCTGTTGCAGTCTGGTCAAGAGTGGTGATTGCAGTCCGGTCGAGGGTGGTGGTTGCAGTCCAGTCGAGAGTGGTGGTCTGCAGTCTGGTTGAAGAGTGGTGGTTGCAGTCTAGTTGAGAATGATGGTCTGCAGTCTTCCTCTGGATCCCACGAGTGGTTAAAAAAGTCCCAAGACTCCAAGATTATATATTCTCCAGTTCAGGCAGGAATGCCCAGTACCTCCCTCAGGGTGGGGAGTTCCACAATGGGTGTGAGGACAGGGGGCACCCTCCTATCTCACTGGCCTCTTAACACCCAGTTTATAGCCTGAGGAGTCAGGCTGCTCTGGGCAGATGGTGTAAATGGTTCATCGATAACAGTTTCTGGGAAATGGCATGGAAGGCTATAGAATACATAGTTTTGTGTTACACCCATACAGTGATGAACTGGTCACAGCTGTTCTAACTAGGACAATAACCACACCCCACAGGTCACGAAGAATTGTTACCTAATTAGAGTAAGGTATGCAAAACTCTCAGAGGTAAATGCAATTAATAATTTTACAGTTACTGTAAACTTAGTCCAATAGCAGTTTTATGTGACACGATGTATACTTTGCAGTTCTTGCACTTCTTACAAATATTTAGTGCCAGTACAACAAATGGAGCAGGGGTTGCCATGCTTCTCCTTTGTTCTAAGCTCATTTTCATGACTGTGTCAGCTCTGCCAAATCCCCAGAAATGCAAAGCATCAATTCCAAGCCATCCCCAGTAAGTGTCTCTCTCTGGAAGACCTAACTGATCAATTGATCAATATGGACACAAAGCAAAGAGTAATAACTTCACCAAATCTTCTTCCCTTTCCAGGCCCCCCCTTCAACTTATCCCACTGCTGCAGCCTCACATTCTGCCACTGACATGATCCCCAACCCTGCCAGCATCTCCCTCCCACCAGTTCCACAGGTCTCAGCAGATTCCTCCCCTCTGAACTGGTTTAATGCCAGTTTCAACCCACTGGATTGAGATACAACCTTGCTGGCTGAGCAGATCCTCTTCTTTCAGAGCAAAGGTCAGAGCCAAGTCACCTCTGCAAACCACAGTGGAGTTGCTGGGGCCTGCATGGTGTGAAATTTTTCTCTGGAAAAATCTAGTTTATTCCACATGCTCCATATGCTGTCCCAGTGACCTGAAGACAAGTTCCAGAGTGGACAAGATGGCACAGCACCACAACCAGCAATGAGATGCTGGGAAGCACAGCAGTGCTTGGGGATGCTACAGAGACAAGTGCTGCTCAGTTCTGTAACCCATATGGTGGCACATGGATGGGCTATGAATGGCTCAGATCACAGGCAGAGCAGGACTGAGAGCTACAGCAACACCCCAGAAATTCCCAGGCAGCAAGCTACTCTCTATGGGCTGAACCTGCAAGATAAGGTGAGCTGAATACCTGTAGCCAAAAGCACTTGTTTTAGAGGGTCTGTTGCATTTCCAGTCGGGGTTAGGAACCTCAGTGCGCACATGGCTTTTGTTATGTCTCATGAAATAGTGTGTACACTTCTCCAAAAAATTTCTCATAGTACTTAGAGAGAAAAGCCTGTGCCTGACAGCATAGGGCCTATTTTATTCATGCTTTGTTTAACTGTGTAAAGCATTGTAAATGTGGTTTAGGAACCATGCTCTTATGGAACTTCTACTAAGAAATGTTAATAAAAATTACCACAGTTAAATAGAACCATCTCTGTTCTTCAGAAGTGCTGACAGAGGAGCTCAGAGACCAATTTGAATGTTTCATTTGTAGCTCGCACAAACTGGAGCAACACAATGGAAGCAGTAGAGCTACTTGATCAGCTATCACAGCAGCTAATTGGTCACAAAAGAATTTCTACCACCATCAACACCGGACAGCCAGCTGCCATTTCCAAATTGGGCTGGAGACACGAGTGGTGGGCTCCCAGCAGAGGCTATTACCAACACTCTCCGAGAAAAGGCCATGGTCACCAGCAAACAGCACTTCTCCAGGCCCTGTGACAGAGCTGTAGTTGCCAAGGGATGGTAAGAGTGAGAAGCAGAGAAGGTCTACTGGGGCTTGCTTTCCAGTCTTTATGCTTGCCCAAAGGCTTCTCCATCTCCCTATTCTTTTCCACAGTCTCCTGGCATGTATTGCCTTCTGTGCAATTCTCTGTCAACTCTGCAACACTGCATGTCTACACTCTTCTGTTTCAGTCCTGAAAAACCCTTTCTTTCCATCCCTGCCTCATGGCTAGGAAGTCATGTGATTCCACTAAACATTTTCTGTTTTGTTCTTTTCTTCCCTCATAGTTTTGCCAGACATTGAATTGTTGACAAGGAAAGTGTCCTCAAGAATCTGGCCTGTAAAGGTGGAAATCCTGTGCAAGACAAGAAAGGAGATGCAACTACCTTTCTGTATTTGTTTTCCATGGCAACTGGTTTTCCACACCCATCAATTTTGGATGTTACTTTCAGAGCCTCCTCCAAGAGATACAGAAGATGGCACAGTGTTTTCCATGTTAATCCCTACAGCATGGGATAGGTGAACATCACACTCTCCTATGATGTCTGTTACAAGAAGACATGGGTTGTTAGTGAGAAGAATTTAGAAACAGGATGTTGCTGACTTACAGGTCACAACCTTGTCTTGATAGACAAGGCTTGGTCACTAACTTTCAAGCAGACTTGCTGTGGTCTGACAGTGTTGGGAAGTTTACAGGGAGAGCAGCAAAAAAAAAACACACCAAAAAAACCAAGAGCAATTAAATTACTGCCTCTGTCACAAACAGTCGTTCTCTGATAGCTTCACACACCACTACTGTCATCCAACTTCTCAGTATACAAAAAGGTGCAGTCCCAGCTCCTCGTTAAGTACACACAGACTTGCTTCTGAGGCAGCCATGTGGCCTCTGCCTAATGATCCTACTTAGCCATCTCTTTAGTGACTCTGTGGAAAAGCAACCTTGTGATACTTCATCCAGACCCTGCCTGTCCTTGTCTACAGGAGAGAAGAGATGCTTCCAGGAAGCACATATGGATCACTTTGCCCAGGCCTCAAAGGTATGCAAAGCAGCATGGATTGACAACTGGAGGATGGCCAAAAGTAACACACATTGCACAAGCGCCAGCACTACAGCAGAAATCAGTCTCATTCATTCTGCAAATAGAAGCCCTAAAGAGCGTGGAGTACCCGCTGCCTACTGGTTATACTAGGTCAGCATAACACTGCACCAGTTTCACATGCAGGCATTGGCTTCAGCACCAACTAACCCCTCTCCATGCCCACATAGATTAACAATCAATGCATAAATCATGCCAACTTGGACTCCCCTCTGAATACAGTCCTGATGTATATTCATTGTAGAATGATAACCTGAGAAGCTGGAATTTATTATACCTCACGTGTTACAGGTGCACAATACTACTGTTCATCATTCTCTATGGCTGGCCAAGGCAGATATAGCATATATAGATATAACATATAGCAGGAGATTACTTCTGTAAAGTATGTCCATCTTTGATCTAGCTAGGTAATCCTGAATAGACTATGAGTAGTTAGCAAGAGCTAGATCCTATAAAGTCTTGTGGCCCAGTTGCCCAGAGGCAGGAAGATATTGACCATAACTGGAGAGAGGGGACATGATGCCCTAAGGTATCCTTCTGGACATTTGTTTTTAGGAGCCATTGAATAAAGCAAAAGCAGTGGAAGCCAGAAGGGCTTCAAAGACAGATGCCTGAGGGCACTCTCTTCCAAATAGCTCAGAGGAAATGAGGCTGTTTGGAACCAGAGAAAATCAGGCTCCTCAGAACCATAGAGATCCAGATCCCAGATGAGGTAAGGCTGTTGCCAAAGCCCATTTCTCCCCTCAGTTTGAAGTCTAATGCACACAAATGTCCATTATGAAAATGTGAAAAATTATATTACTATTTTTGGGTTTAATATATTTATGACATTCACATACATTGATTTTGTATAAATACCCACATGTCAAGACTCACATACATCTGGCTTCTGTGTTCATTCAGTCTTCATCTCATATCCTGGAGTAAAGCCATTTGTTTCCCATTTGGCAAACTTTGTTGTGATATGCCATTTTTACTCATATAAATCTTCATGCTTTTGTATTTCACTTCAGGAGAAAACCAGTGTGGAACACCCCATGAAAAACAGTGAGTGGATGGTCTTCAAAATTGCTGAGTTCCAAAATGAGAAGGGAGTGTGAGGTCTCTGGGGTTGCTGTTCCCTGAAATAGCACTTGTTTTCCAAGCACACCTCTCTATATCTGTAAATATCCACGACAACATCTGGTGCCAGAGAGAAGACAGACAGGACAGTACACTATTTGAATATCTAAAGAACTTGACCATTTATGCTGGCACCCACACCAAAACAGCAGCATTGTCAGAAAGAGGTCTTAGTGGGTAGCTGGGGACACTGTGCCGCTGGGCATGAAGGTTTTCCACAGAGAAGATGGTCACATGGACATGAAGCTGTCTGCATTCAGACATCTGTTTAGTATCACACAGGAAACCTCCTTAGTAAAAGCCATCTAGGTTACTTACTGTATATAGGAATCATCATGACTAGGCTTCGCGAACAAAGATTTGGGAAGGGCTCTACCCACATTTGCTACAAGCACGTTAAAAAGGCCAATGTGAGATAGATAGGTCAGGAATACTGCTCTGCTAAAGGTCATACATATACAGTTTGTATTCAGAGTAAAAAAGGCACTATGAGAAGCTGCATTTTTTCTTTTGGAAAAATATCCCAGTCTTCATAAGCATTTAAATATGCAAAGGACGCCCCTGGTTTCCCAGTGATTTTGAATTGGGAAAACAAGGAAGAAAAAGGAACATTGTTTTGTTATTTGTCTTCTAAGTGTTAGATGCTCAGTGGCCTCTTAGCTTCTACCTGAACCCTGATTTATAGCACCTGTATCACAACAGACTGACATACAGCATTCTGTATCAAGATAGATGATGTCCCCACGTTCACCTGGTAGCACCCACAAAACCAATAAGACAGTTCAAATGAAGGTGGTCTAGGTCTTCATAAAACATCAGTCACATGAACTGTGTCTCTCTATGCCCACTCCCCCACCTACGCTGTCTGCACAGATGTGTACGTGCCTTCTGCACTGATGTACTAATCTATTCCCTTTGAACTCAAGTGACCTACATTTAGTCCTTTCCTCCCAGTGAATCACAACTGTCTAGAGTGACAGATGCCGACACACATATTTTCACAGAAAAGGACAAAGCAACTTTAGGCCTCATAAGCTGCTAACGTAGTAAGCAGTGAACTAGTTACCTAAGAGATGAGCAGAGGTCAGCTAGCACTGAGAAGTGGGCACCGCTCATTCAAAGCATTTAAGTATTTAAATACATTAAGATTAGGGCTCATTTTCTTTGCCTTCAAGATCACGCTGCAAGGGCTTTTTAGTAAGGCTAGAGAAAGGAAGCTGAAGTACCTTTTTAATCATTCATCCTCAAGGGTTAGAGCTTTAAATGGAGATTAGAAGATTAAGAATAAAATAGCGTGGTTTTGCAAGTAGCCAACGGTCACACTCCAAAGAAACACTGTGCCCATGCACAGCTGAGCCAGAAAGACAAGGGGACATTTCAGGACACTTCATAACCCTACCAGGGACAAACCCAGCAGGACACGAGAATTTCTCCCCATCTTCCAGCAAGGAAAGACTTTTCTCGAATGTGTTTTTGTTAGCAGGTCTTCCTCAAACAATCATGATTTTAAATATCATTCAATTCCACATCAACTTTCTCCTCTCTTTCCATGTTAATTACCAGATAGATTCTGTTACAGCCTTTCACAGGTAGCTGCAGCAGGCAGGTGGGAAACACTGCACATCCTTCAGACAGAGCCAGGTGGCAGTCTGGCCTCTGGAGCCACATTCCTGCCTTTGTGCCAGCTGGGCCCAGTACTATGCTGCCTCTGGAGGCTAGCCCACAGCCCCAGAGCCTGCACAGACCTTGTCTTCCCAGGAAATAACACCTGAGCAGGACATGACTTTGATGAGTCAGGTAATTTACCACGATGCTCCACATAGCTCTTCCTCACATTAGCTTTTAAACATCACAGAGAAAGGCTTTTGGCAGGACCCATTGGCTGGGAGTCAGACAAGCCCAATATGAAAATGCAACCAAGCTGACATTAAACAGAGTGACTTAATATAACTCCCCATGTTGCCACTGAATTATGACCTGATTTCTTAGAGAAGTTCAAGAACAACCTTCAGCTCACAAAGTAGACTTGTATTTTGGAGGTTTGAAGCCGTGAGATCTATTCCCAAGGACTGTACTGATATTTCTTCTGTAGTGACAATAGCAATGGTGCATATAGATCCATAATTTATTACAAAAATGAGTCCTTTTGAGTGAAGGGTGTTCCTTCACTCCTTCTGAGTGAAGACCTTCTTCACTCAGACATCTCCTCTGCCATGCACTCAGTCCTGCAGCATGCAACATTGTTTTCTAACAGTGGAAAAACTCACTGTCTATTTGTCCATGAAGATTTGAAAATATCAGGTTGTTGCCATTTTGTTTAGGAGCCAAATGATATTCCATTATAATTGATTAATTTTTCAGTTACTGCACTGCTCCAATTCCAGGACTCAGCAATCAAACTGAACTGACAAAACCCTCAGAGCCACATTCTGCTCCTGCTTGGATCCCCATTTGCAAAGGCATTAAATTCACTTCCCCAATAGCAAATTTAATCAAGGATGCATACCAATGAAGAATAATGCAATGGGCTCCTATATGCCTGTCAAATACAAAAAACACCTGTGTTCTGCTATGCAGGCCTCTGTCATTCTAGACTTCAATCACATTTTTAATAGAGGCCTCTTCAACAGCCTCTCAGTTCTGCCATTTAATCACTGTCAACCAGGAAAGAGTTGGGCATATAAGGAAGAACAGAACCACTGAAGCAGGCATCACAAAGATACACTCAGGACAGGTATGGCACAAACACTGCTCATGGAAACATGCCTGTGCACAAAGTGCCGCAGTCCCTTACACAGCCACTTGTCTCATTCTGCAGGTGCAAACTGCAGCAAAACAAAGTCAGTGATAGCAAGGATCTTCAAAATCCATTACTCAATCAATCCCTGTCCAATACAAAGGCCAGCCATTGTCTGACTCTGCACACACAGTTCTCACAGGTCCATACTGTACGATCATCTTGTAAAGATGCAACTCCTGGGTTATGTTGTTAGGAGAACTCACAGCTTTCCTATTAATAAGATAATTTTTTTGCCTTCATAGTTGCAGAAGAGAAAAAGGTGGATATATAGAAATTAAAAATCCAGAAGGTAAAGAACACAACACTTAATTTTCAAATCAAGTAATGTTTGAATGTTTGTGGTCAGCAATAACAGTGCTACAGAAACCTTGGGCTATAGCTGTTTCCTTGGCCTGGCTTAGCCATAAATTTGATCAGGCTGACTTTGGGAGCTGTTGTTTTTGAGTTCATTTATGAAAAGATATGTCTGACATTTTTCTCCACATATTCATTCACTTTCAGAATGCTCTCAGAGTCCTGCAACCTGGTCCCATTTCCCTCTCATCACACAAAACCTGCACTCCTGACATAACCCCCTCCCTCCCTGACACCCAGATGGCTCCAATCCAGTTGCCAGCTCAGCAGTTTTCACTCTGTGAGCAAGCTTTCACTCTTCAAAGCTCATGTATGGGTCATAGCAAAAACTTGGGTGTCTGTTTCTGGTAGGTGGGGCTGTGATCCTAAACTTTGGCTTCCATAGGAGCATTGTGTGAGAGTAACCAATACTGTCAAGAAGACAGTTTTCCCTTCTCGAGATCCACAGGATGCTTTTTAAAAATTCTCCTCTTCCAAAGTACGATGGCTGAGTATAGCCAGTAGGACTGAGTGACCTCTATTCACATCTTGGGGCAACATAACAGCCTTGCTACCTCCCATGGCCCAAGGAACACCACGCAGATCTGTTTCCCCAAAGAGAGAGCACAGCCTCAAAAAGCCACCAGTGCTGTGATGGTCAAAGAATCTTGGCCACACCTTCAGGAACCTTCCTAAAGATGAATGAAAAATAAACCTAGACATGTCCAGTCCTGTCACTGTTCCATGAAGCCCACAGGGTTGCTCATGAGGATGAGCTCTCTTCAGTGAGTTCTGCTTTCTTCTCTCAGCACGGAGCTGCATGAAGCACACAGGCTTTATTTGTGTTCAGAAGAACACAATAGGAAAGTCTGAGTGTCTGTAAATGACTAGGGAAATTCAGTGGCAAAACTCCCAGTGACATCAGCAGGACAGAATTTTCACCACAACAAAAATATAAACAATGAGAAACAAACACACACAGTACTCATCCAAGACTCAGTTTTCTATTACCTTTCAGTCGTTTGGAAAAATCAAACTGCTTAACACACTGAACTTCCCTTTCTTACAACTCTCTATTTGCCCTGGAAAATGGCTTGTGTTTAGAAACCATTTTAACTAACATGTTATAAATGGCCCTCATTACCCAGAAGACAAATAATGTATAAATTTCTAGCTGGAGGTTGCAATGGCAAGATAAAGGTTAAAAGCAAAACAGCTTGTTGGGAGACATGGCGTCTGTAACAGAACTCATTTTCTCCCAAACAGAAAAAGATGTTGAGACATTCTTCACATTTCTGGCTTGCTCTTGTTGGGTTTCTGCATTTCTGACTCCACAAGGGAATGTAGAGATTACCAAACATGAACAAAAGAAATGTGCTGACAGGTTTGTTCAAAGTAGATGTAAAAACCCCAAAAAAACTAAAAGCAGAGCTGTGGTTGCAAGCGCAGGGACAGACAGCACCAGATGTGAGAGGCCTTTCCTTAGACTACAAAAAGTGAATAAGAAAGAGAAACTGGCTTGTAATTCTGCATTACACAGTCTGGAATAAGTATTTTTTACTGTAGCTGGTTAGATGTAAAAGGTATTCTGTATAATGAGTTTAAACATGGCAGAACTATGGACCCAGGCAGTGTATTCACTGGCAGTGTATTCACTGGATCCAGAACAGCACCCAGGTAGTGTATTCACTGGCATGCCCTATTCCAGACAGTCTGTCCCTGCCAATGCTAAAGGTGCTTGGACCAGCAACACACCCAATGTCAAGAAAGAGCAATATTCTAAATATTGCTCTTCTAATGAATAAAATATATTTAACTGTTCAAACCTTACTTTTTATTATCACAAAGGCAGCTGCCAGTGAGGTCTCTACAGCTGCAGGGTGTGAGCCAGAGTGTGCATGGCAGCTCTCATGTCCTGAGTAACACTCACTGCTCAAGAACCAGCCAACTGTCAGGATAGCATTTTTCAATCTTTTTCCCTAATTAATAGATGTTTAAGCAACATGTACTGATGCTCTTCACAATCTGTCAATACATACAGCTTTTTATACAGTTCTCTCTCTCTTGCCCTTTCTTCCCCAAAGCAATATTAAAAGGCATATCTAAGGTTGTAGAGTTAGGCACTCAGCAAAAAGGGCAGTCCTGAATTACAAGTGTCAAGCAAAGCTACTTCTACCATGCATGCCCACTACAAGCATTAATTGGCACAACTGCACATAATTACATGCCAATGTGTGTCCTGATGCAGGAGACCAATCTCCCTGGAGTTCTTCCTCTGCTTCCCTGCAATCACATACAAAGTAGAACAGAAACAAGTGGCATGACAAAAGTGTCCAGATCAATTCCCCAGTGATACCTCACGGTCAGTAGCTTTAATAAATTTGAAGCCTGAAATGGTAGTCAGGCCTGCGACTTGGTCCCAAGGGGAGCCAGAGCAGCAGTAAGCCAGAGAAGTCCTTGTTTTCCAAGAGGTGGCTTCCTTTTCACATGCCAGGATCCCTTCAGGATCATCCTCAGAAAGGGTTGCAGAATAAAAAACAAGACCTTTCTAAGGAGGCAGCATTTTCACAGAATCACAGAGTGGGTAAGGCTGGAAGGACCACAATGGGTCATCTGGTCCAACCTTCCTGCTCGAGCACATTGCATAGGATTGCGCCCAGATGGTTCTTGAATATCTCCAGAGAGGGAGACTCCACAACCTCTCTGGGCAATCTGTTCCAGGGCACAGTCACCTGCACTGTAAAGAAGTTTTTCCTCATATTCAGGTGGAACTTCCTGTGCGTCAGTTTCTGTCCATTCCCTTTTGTTCTATTGCTCCGCACCACCAAGCGGAGCCTGGATCCATCTCCTTGTCACCCTCCCTTCAGATACTTATATACATTGATAAGGTCCCCTCTCAGTCATCTCTTCTCAAGGCTGAATAGGCCCAGCTCCCTGAGCCTTTCCTCGTAAGAGAGGTGCTCCAGTCCTCTCATCATCCAGGCCTCCAGGTGCATCAGGCCTCTCATCAGAACAGGTCTTTTCCTCTTCTAACATCAGTCTCCACAATTATAGCAGGGTCCCCTACATCTCTGTAATTGCCCTGGTGGAAGTTTCTTCCCTTTTTCTCCTTACCTATTGCCCAGTCCTGCCATACTTCCCGGGAGATGCTTGTGGAGAGGAAGATGGCTTTAGGGGTGCTTTGGAAGAACCTGCTCCATCTCTGCCAGAAACAAAATGCGCTCTGCTGCTGGCACCTTCTGTCTAGTGGGATTTTAACACTGCCCAAAACAGTGTGGAACTGGAAAACAAGAATGAAAACAAAGCAAAACGCAGAACCACTGCACGCACGACTAAGCACCATACCAGCTGAGCTCCCTTTGCCTTCTCCCAGGTCTGCCTTTGAATGTGTTGCTGGAAGCTGCAAATGATACCCGTTTTATCCAACTAGTTTAAGCTCTCTCAAAGCCTGATACAAGGCCAAGGTGTTCATAAACTCAAACTGCTGGATATTGCAGTGCCAATCCCATAATCAGCCATTTTTGCTTAGCCATAACAGTGCTGCTAAGTGCATTTGGCCGCTCACCTCTCATCGCCTGGGTGGGTAGTGACAGACACACACCAACAGCCTGCTCCTAGCCTGCCTCAAGCATAGGGAGCAGTAGGTCTCATATTTGAAAAGATCCCGAGGTATCATAAACATGCTGCTGTTTCCCTTTACAGCAACATTTCTGTCTCTGATTGCATATGCAACCACCAGGGCACAGGCTATAAAGCCCAAGCCTGCAGTTAATACAGAGATCTGTCTGCATTTCTAGATGTTTGTTACCATAGCAGCATCACAGTACTTTTTAGCTTGTTTTGTTGCTTTTGTTTTTTTTTTTTAAAGCTGGGTTCTTAGCCAGTGCAAACAGAGCCAGTTCCCCGTTATGCTAGAAGGAAACCTCACAGTGTGCTTGTAGATGTGGCAGGGCCTCCTACCTGGGAGCAGGGTGCTAAGAGAAGATGCTCAGCTCCTGCCTTGGTCCCTCTGTGATTGAAGGACTCTGCCACTTCACTCACCAAAGCCATTTCTGATGCTTGCACCCACCATGGTGTTGCTTCCTACCCACACTGATGAGCACCACACCTCTGCACCACTTACCTCCTGAGGAGCCCTTGTGATAACTTTTCTCAGAACACCCATCAGATTGCTATGAGCATCCACTTTCAGCTTCTCCCTTAAACAGCTCAGCCAAAAGCAGCTTACATGACCAGCACAAATAACGTAAAGCAAACTTTTCCATCTATCCTAGAGTCTGCTCCAGGGTCTGGTAATGATCTACAGTAGCCTTAAAACACCTATCATAAGAGTGTTTTCCCAATCTGCCATATCAACAAACATTGGTTTTCAGCATGTCATTCACAGGCTACTCCAATGAATGTGAAAAAGACGAAAAAAGTTGATGGCCAGACATTTACTCCTCAAAAATAACTAACCGTTATCATGTTCAGAGCCAAGGGTATCCAAAGGAAAATCCTTCCAGAAGCAGAAAGAAAGGTATCGTTTTGCAAGAAGATTTCCTTTATCTTTTTTAAGAGTCAAACACTTGGTCCATTTAAGTAATCTTGGAAAGCTGACTCTTTCTCAACCAATGCCTCAACTAGGTGGAGCAGAAAAGCTTTGCAGCACACTTCATTAGAAATCAGTTAAGTTAAACAGCAGAAAAGCCTCACACCATCAAATTTTTGGAAGTTAGATCCATAATGAAATGGAGCAATTTTTGCACACCTATCTTGCTGATGTGCTACAACTGCACACTACCCATTTCTGTGTGACTGTTCATGGGGGATTACTGCCTGGTACTGTTCCTGCAAATGAATGAATTGCTTAAATGCATGCAGCAGAGGTTTGTACTGCAACACTAAAGGCCTGGAGTTGATAGATATCTGTCAGTCATGAAGAACAAGAGAATGAATAGTTTCCTTAGAGGAAAGTAAAAAGGTATTTTTCAAAAGTCCACTGGTCTTTAATCACAGATTAGGGAAGAAATAATTTTTCTCATCACAGAAATGTAAGTAATTTTTCCTCACTGAAAGCAAAATTGTAGCATGAGAAGGACTGCTTCAGAAATGGCTGGCTTTGAGAGGGAAAACTGACACAGACCACACACCACAGCAAAAGTAATAGCAATTTATATCTCTGCATTAAGCAGTCTCAACAGTTCAAATCCTACTCTGCCAGGTCTAAGACATGATGATAGGCGTCAAGAGAAAAGACATACCTATCTCAAGGAAGCTCATTAACTTGGGAACACTAAAATATCTAAAAAAATCTCATAGGCTGCGGTACTACAACTTCACTTAGCCATCACAAGTAAATGCTCATTTACTGTGGTTTTAATCAAAGAAGTTGAAAGTGCTTCACTAGCTTTTGCTGGTGGAGTCTCTGTTGCAAGGCTCAGAGACCATCTCCAGCTAAACAGGGTCTACCTGCTCCACATCACTGCTGCCCTGGTGACTTCACCAAAGGATGTACACATGAGTGAACCCATCGTGACCAAGCCCACCCTGACAGAGGAGAGTAACCTGGCTTGTCTCCAGCTCTTGGATGTCCCAAGTCCTGCTGAGGGATCCCCCAGACAAGAGAAGCTCGAGAGGAAGGAAGGCAGCTGGGTCCTGCAGCCCTCTGCTCCATCATTCATTTCTGCAGGATGGTTCTGAGAATTTTAAATTAAAGGTGTTCAAGATGAACCTTTACTTGGTGGGGACAGAAGTGCATCAGCCAAATTGATCAGGTTTGGTCTCTTAGTAGGTATGTCAATTCCACTGGCAAATACAGGCATTCTGGCATCCAGTGCTTTTGCTCAGGCATCCAAATGGCTCATCACTATTTCCTTTGTACCATTCAGAGCTGTAGGAGAAAAACTAGATATGAATTACTACTTTAAACAAAATAGGAAAATAAATACAAAGATGCTGAAAATCCTCTGTACTGAAAAAGTCTCTGCAGAACAAGGCTGTCAGTATATACCCACAGAAATAACGCATACATATCTCCCAGACAACTCAACTCAGAAACTGTGCATGTACTCACACCTCAGGTTTCCTAAAAAAATATTGTCCCTTTTTTGCCTCATATAAAAGGGAGGAAGATCTATGGGGATGTTTAAATAGCTGCTGTTCTCTGCAGTCTAGAGCCAGGGGCAAAAGCACAAGGAAACAGAGTTGGTCTTATCTTACCACAGTGCAATATGCTTCCCAGCCAAATTAGCTTTCTTTATCCATCCTGTCAACCCCCCTACAAGCTCTCCCCATTCCATGCCACTTAGATGCACTGAGTCAGAGGCTGTGAGACTTCTCTATTTCCATGTTAATATTCACTCTCTGGCCTATGGAGCCATATAGGGCATTGGCTCAAACTGCAAGGATATTTCCAGCAAGGCTGCTCCAGCAGCCCTTGGAGCTGAACTGCAGGTTGCTAGTCCAAATGGCACCTTTCCAACTTGTCCTCCACTCAGTGCTCACCTAGAGCTGGGGATGTAACAACTACTCCCGAAAACGACCACCTGGTAACATCTTAACAGATGAAAACTCATACAAGTACTCCATCACCCATCAGATACACCTTTAACAGACTCCTCCTATTACAACATAAAGACCAATATTGCCAGAACCAATTTCCAAATGACTGATAAATTTTGGAGGGAAGCAGCAAACGGAAAAAGTATATAGAGAACACCCATCCCCACCCTCTCTCTTCCTATACACATCCACCCCTTCGATTTCTTCCCAGAGCACTGTGTTAACCTGTGTGAAGAAGTAAGTTTTTAACCAAGAGGGAAAGGAACTCCCTCAACTTCTTTTAGTTAATAATGGCATTATGTTATCCTTCATTGCACACTTTCACATTACCAGGCAAGTAACAGTCATCATCCCTCTCATAGCCCCTGGTTAATACGAGGCTAACAAAAGGAATTCTCTTTGTAATCAACCCATCTGAAGCAAAACATTCCCAGAATGATGTCTTCACCTCCACTCAGGTGCTTTAACCTTGAGTACAAACACCAGTGGCAAAAAAATTAGATTTTGTAGAGCAAAATTAGATTTCCTCAGGGACCACAGTCAGCATCCAGCTAAGATGGTTTTTTGCTTCTCCTGTTTCCCCCTACAGTCCTTCCAAACACAACTCACATCCCACAGTGTCTTCTCAGTCCAGTTACTGGAAGATGACCTCTGTCTCTAGACCAATCATAACCTAGCAGGGCCCCCATCTCCTGCAGGTATGGGGCTGTACTGGCTCAGCCTCTGCCTCTCTCACAGCCCAAAGGGGAGGCAGTACCCAGGGACAAGAAAATGCAGGCATCCTTTGCAGACAGATGGAGTGATAACTTGTTAAGACTACTTTCTTCTGTATTTCTTGCCCTCCCAAGCACTGTCTCCACTGGCAGTTGGCAAAATCTGGAAAAACGGCATAGTCGTTTATTGTAACTCGCAGAGCAAAATACAGTATTAGTGCCTTATCAGAGCAAGAGGAGCAGTAATAATTGCCTGCAGGCTCTCAAATCAAATATTCTTGTTTCGTTCAGCAAGCTACCAGAGCTGCCAGTTGCATGGCCCCAGCAAGATCTTTCAGAGGACACAAACAATTATGTACACAAGACTGAAGCAATGTCTTGAGGAGCCCTTGAGAAGTGATTAACACTCCCTTTCCATCTCAGCTGAAAGCGAAAACCGCAAAGCAGAAAACAGCTTCATCAAACACCCACTTCCACATCTACCCAAGTCCTTCTCCCAAAAGACGTTTCAATTCTATAACCCACAGTGTTTATTTAATTAACTGCTTCCAGCAGTGCAAAGCACTCATAGATGAGCAGATCTTCATTAAACACATGGACAAATATTCATCTCCAGTAATACCACTGATCACCTAGCTTTTGTGCTTAAAGGACAGAAGCAGCTGAAAACCCCAACTTCTACATACTGTGAGAGACAGAGTGGGAAGTGGCCCAGTGCAGCAGAAGTGTGCCCAACTGTTACACGCTGGTCTCCTCAAAACACACTCTGTTTGTTCTTCCTGTAAGCCCTGTCTGCCTCTGACTCACTGGCATTTTTTCCCAGGGCTCCAGGGTCGAGAGCAAAATCTTAGCCGAGTTAAAAGAGGGCTCAAAACTCATCTCTGAGACAGCTTCCATACATTCACTTCCTTTTTAGTCAGAGAAGGAGACATTTCTCCTTAGCAATCTGTTTATACCATGATATCCATTCGGAGAGGAAGAAAGGAGACAAACCAGCTAAAAGAAAATTTCCCCAAGGAGATAGACGGGGATTATTGACTGAAAAAACTAGCAAAATCAATTCTTCAGTAGTCCAATAGTTCCTGCTAGCTTAAGAGGACTCTGCTGTACCCCCCCGGCAAGCATTTCAAATAACGCTTATGTGATTTACAGCCAGCAAGATATTCTTGCTTTATTCTCTACGAAAGACACAGACCCTTAAAAACCCGAAGGTGAACAATTAATCCTCAGCACTAGAAGCTAAGCTTCACACAGAAGAACCCAATAAGCAATTTTTAATCTCAAATTATTGAGCTTTGCAAACAATGGACTTTCAATGTTTTCAAACTGGTATCCCTTAGTCATCTGAGAGAGCAGAAAGGAGAGAAAGCAGGGTGCCCCAAACCAAGCTGTTCATTTTGAAATTATCATAGTAAATTATTTCCTTGCACTCTATGCCTTTGTTTGCTAGTGTCAGTATGGGAGAAGAGAAAACAGATATTTTAGGAGAGGGCTGCTATTAAAAATTTAAACATGCCATTATTTTCCCCTGCATATCTAGATATTTTTGAATATTCAAGTTTTAAGCATCTCCTAATCAACAGATAACAATCCTTATGGAGCTACTTCAACTCAAAAATCAGTAGTTCATTAAGTAATTAAAAGCATAATAGTGGCAGCACAACAATATCATATGGAACCTCATCTCTTTCTGCAGACATCAAGGATTGCCACATTTCATATAGTAAAAAACAACAGATATGTTTCTGTTGATGTAATTAATCTGTATTCCCTGACATAATAACAAGAGAACGATGCCCATGTTTATGATGAATTCTTCTAATTAAGAACGCTGTGCAAATGCCATGTGTTTCACATGAGGGATTTTGTCTGAACCAGGAATCCAGTTCAAGGATAAAATTCAGCTGCGTAGCTAGGTAAGCACAAATCACAGGGACACTTTTCCTTCTGCCAGGCAGGAGCCAATGAACCGTTCCCAGACAACTCGTTACTATCTGCAGCATTTGAGCCACTCATTCCAAGGGCCTTCACCTCGCAGCACTGCAAGATGTCCCACTTGCAAACAGAGACCTGAGCACTCTCAATGCTGCATCCTAAAGACACCCAAGAGGAGATGTGTCATCCTTTGGGGGCAAAGAATGCTATCACTGTGCATCAGAGGGGTATATTCACTTCAATTTTCCTTATTACCCTTGCCCTCCCTGCAAAAAAGCCATGGCTATTTAAACATGCACTGAAGCTCTAAGGAAGGTGATGTCAGTTAAATGCCCAGTGGGAAAGACATTCAAAGAGAAAGTCAATGGAGAATGAGCAATCAGGATAAATCAAGACTTTAACCTTTCTGAGCCTTCCTCAGACTCTTGATCTGTAAAAGAAGATACTTAAGCATCTACCACATTTCTGAAGAGTCAAGTGCCCATGACCCGTCAATGTAAAAAATGTTTATTACCAAAAGTACCAAATGATGTATTTCAATCTTATTGTCTGTGGACTGTTTTCCCTGTAAAAACCTTTTGATGCTGCTACAAATCTGTTTAATGTAGATATACAGGTTTGCTTTCAACCTGTACATTTCTAGTATACAGATCCTTGGCTTGGTGCAATATCCAAGTCCTAACTAATCTGACACTAGTAATTAAGTCATAACTATAGCAGCCAGTACCCCAGTTTCTGGTGCATAAAACAGCAGTTTCTGTTTATTGACCAGCAGAGAGAAATCTGGCTGCCTAGCAGCTGAATCAGATGGGAGCAGCCCCTTCCCAATGCAGCAAAGAAAACTTTCAAGGACAGTCATCCTCTACCCGCTGCCCTCTGGGGTAACACAAGTAAGCCATGACATACAGCCAGGTCACTTAATACAATAGGAAAAAATCCATTGATAGGACTTCCCTTGCTTGAATGGAAGGCAGGATGTTAATTTAGCTCTGGAGTAGCAGATAGGCCTCTCTAACAGCAGCCCTCTCCTCCTAAATCACACTTCTTTAAAAAGGGGGTTGGGGCCAAGTTCCTTGTACAGCAGGGAGAAGCCAGCTCCAGCCCCATCCCATTGAATCCTACTCTGTAATCCCAGCATTCTTAAGGTAATCTTTCCTTCTGGTTCCAGACATTGAGCATTCAAACTAGCTCAATATAGACTAAAACCACACTGTTGTACATCCTGCATATTATATTATCAACCTATTTAACAGGACAGAGGAAGGAAGAGCTATTGGATGGTTTCTGTGTCTCCTAAAACAAGTCAGAAGCTCCAAGAGCTTCTTCATGGGCCATTTCTACAGGAGGCAGTCAGCATCTGCAGGGAGGCTGCAGTTATTTTAACATCTCCACTTTCTGTGACCTATGCAACCACCAAAATACTTGTAAAGAGGAAATAAATTAAAAAACCCAACTTCTTGTTTAATACACTCAAATAGCTGAAGTGACGAGTTAAGAAAGACAATATTAAGAGCCTACATTTCAGCAAACATTTAATTGTTTTAAATACATATTTTAGTACTTCCACACCCCCTCTGTACTAGGAGAACATACTAAAGAAAAAAAAGTCCTTGCACCCCATGCTTCTTTGCACACCTTTCTCATCCCAAGGAAGCACCAAGAAAGCTCCTCAAATTCAGATAAGCTAGTCCAGCAAACCAAGAAGAATATTGCTGATCACCATCACACTCTCAGAAATGTACCAAATCAATTTAATTAAAGCTAAGAGAGTTTTTTTAAAGCAGGTTTTTGAGAAATGCACTGTAACAAGTTCTTTTAGGTCAACACTTACTTAAAGAACAGTATAAATACCTTCATCCTTGTCAGACTTGATGTCTGTCCTGAGGACAGATAGCTGAGCTATCCTCTAATATCAAAGACATTCCCATACAGTTGCTTTTCACATACACTTTGGTAAGGCTGGAGGTACTGAACTGGTAGAAGCATTGCACATAGTTCTTCTGGAACCAAAGCCTACAGGGAGCCTGAACGGCCCTACCAAGTAGGTGGGAATTTTTGTCTTACCCTTCTCAGGAGCAAAGGTATTTCCTTTAGATCATCAGGGGTTTTGATCTATTTTGGCCATTTTTTCCCCTCAAGTAAGTCTAAAGAGCCATTTCTCTTACAGTGCAGAGCCATTCTGAAGAACCAGTTCTGCAGAACCACTTCTGTCCCACAGCCATCACCCCAATAGAACCATATGGAGATATTCAAGAAGCAACAGCAAGCCTTTGTCAAACAGGACAGACTTACCCAAGGACTCTGAGCTGCTTGCAGCTGTCAGGAGCTTCCTTGAGGTGGCATGTTGCTGCTGACCTAGAAACAATACTCGTCACCTCTGATCAGGAGAGATGTTCTTCAGCATGCCTCACAGAGTGGGTTATCCAGCCCAGATGCAGACTATACCCCAGGAGCCCTTGCAAAGTTTCACCTGCTGCAGAATTACTGGCAACAAATATTACCCAATACCACTTGCCAAAGCAATGGGGGTAAATGCCTGGTCATCCATTCATAACTTCTCATCATCTATCTGATGTTGTTCAGACTGCTAGAGTCTGAACTTGTTAAGTACCCCTTCTCAACACAAAGTTGGGTATGCAGTAGCAGCAGTGGATGCCCTACACTGAGACTCCTATTTGAAGGGAAATGAGTACAGTCAGCTGAATTCACCCCAGTAAAATTCTGCTGCTACAAAAGTAGACATTGCTGGTTTTGCTTGCATTTGACTATTAATAACCTGTGGGGAAAAGGCCATATGCCCAGTCAGATGGCATTGCCCGTGACAACGTGTGCCACATGCCACTGGCCACGCATACAAGCATTTCAGCATCCAGGCTCTCATGTTGTTATCTATCTGTATAAAGAACTTAGTAGTAAGACAAAAAACAAGAACACACAAACACCAGGAACATAGATGCAGATGAAAACACACTTCTTCAGAGAGAACAATTAAAAGTGTTACAGTGTATTTTCCATCCAGAAGATCTAATTACAGAAGATACTGCTTTAAGCACTGAACTAGAAGCCAGACAATGGTTACAACGTCATGCAGCATTGAAAACAATATAACATGGGGAACCACACTTTACCCTGATTTAAGTTGAGAATTTAACTCTCCAAAAGCAGAATTGAGACTGAAGAAGCAGCATCAGCCCCAGGGAGCTCAGCTGGTTGCAACCTCAACCTGCTAAGGAGTGTTTCAACACCATTTAGTACTAGGGCTGAAGTGGGAAAACCTGAAGTCCACCTTCCAGAGCTTAATGAATCTGTCACAAGACTTAAGTTTAGCAATTTCCTGGATATTTAATAAATACCATGTGCAGCATTATTTCCTAATTTCTCAGATTCACTGCTATATAAACTAGAGAAGTTCAAATGGTCACCCTGCATTTCTGCTTTCTAACAGTTCTATGTATTCTTCCACAGTGAACAGCATCACCCACTTACACCCCTCTTCCCACCCCCTCCCCAAAAAGTCAAGATATTGCATTTAAAGTTTAGGTTTTGGATTCTGCTGAAGCTGAGCTGAAGGAACTGTGCAGATGAGTATTGGGTTTTCTGAACATGCAGCCCACTGGCAGCAGCAAGTTCCTTTCATGCACTCATCATCTGGGGAACTAGAAAACGTCTTACCAGGTTCCTGCTCTAATGGTGCAGGAGACATAGAAAAATAAGAAGGGAATCCCTTCATAAACCCAGTTCCATTTGAACTCTCCCCCCCTGCAGCTGTTGGTCCTGCCCAACTGACTGCCAGGAGTCCCTGCTCCTGCTTACCAGGCAATCTGTGGACACAGACTAATGCCAGTGTGTCAGGCAGCTGCCACAGCTCAGGAGGTCACAGAGCATCCTGTGCAGACTCTGCAATAGAGGCACAAAAGGGTAGGGAGAGTTTTCTCACCCCTTCTTCACCACTCGCAGTGCTGCTAATACCTATTTATCCATTCCTGGTCCTTCTTTATGATGTCTCTTAGAACATATTGGGCAAAAGTGGAAGAAAAATACAGAGCATTCCAATCCCCTTTAAGCTCAATGCAACAATTATAATCCTCTAAGTAAAAGGAAAGAGGGAAAAATGAGATGGACTGTGACAGGTTGGGAGGACTAAATTCCTGTTAACTAGGGCACCAAGATTTAAAGGGCTCAGCTTTGCACACATCAAATGTCTCTAACAAGGTCCTCACAGTACACTGTCCTTGACAATTCCTCGGTGCAAGCGAGAGTTGATAAGACCCACTGCCCTGAAGAAGCTGTCAGTGGGCAAGAGGACTCTATTGCCATGGCACTGCCATGCCATGACTAATGCATCCAAAACCATGGGGTTGGCAGAAGAACTCAGGTAGCCCTTTTGATTTCCAGATACAAGAGGCAGCAAAGGTTGGAGTGGTAACAATCACACAGGGTAGCACTACACAATTAACAGCTGAACAGCAGCAGAAAGAAGAACGTAGCAATAACCTATATTTCACATTAGCCCTGCCACATACAATGATTTGAATCACCCCATCATGTTTCCTTCAACTCCAGAATATCTTTCCTGAAGGTGAAACTTTGGGCCCAAGAAAATTAATGAGTAAATAATTTACAATTCATAATTTTTAATAATGCTGTAAGGAGATTGATGCAGGCAGATCAGCAGACTTTTCCTATTACCAGATGTGACTCAATCTGTATCCTGCGCTGTAAGGACAGTGTTTATTTTCATTGTAAACCCCCTCCTTGTGGGTCGCCTAACATGAGATTTGTATCTGTTCAAGGACTTGACTTAAAAAAACCCTTTCACGCTCAGACAAAGGCAGCTTTTGATAGGTGCTTGGGCCACCTCTCCAAGGCCAGAACTCACCTGACTGCATCTTATCATCATCGCCTGAACTGATAGCTTCATAGTTAGTCCTCAAGGAACACTGATTTCCCAGCTCTTCCCAAAGTATCTTCGGGACTGCCCAGCCAGTGTGGTCCAGTTTTCCCAGCACAGACTGCAAATGCCTGGAAATGCCCCCCAGGGTCACTCAACAAGCAGGCATGGCACAGCAATCTGGCATTTCAAGGTATGGCACAACCAGACTTAGACTACCTAAATGCAGAGAGGATGCAAATAGACACCAAGTTCACTCAGATTTGCTCCAACAGATTTTTTTGAAAGGGTTACCTCACTACAGAGCATCCATCCTTCTGGTGCCAACCCAAGCTCAGTATAAACACCACACTGCACTCTGACCTCAGCCTGCAGCTGGTACTGCCAGGGAAGCCAGTTCTGCAACTGTAGCGCCAGCAGGGATGTGGCAACTCAGCATCACTATGGCAGGGATAGGGTTGTGACCTACCTGTTTGTCAATGCTCCTATGAACCCACCCTGAGATCACTGTGAGAGACTGTATCCTATCTTTAGGCATAAAATAGGTAGTTCAGACTAACTGAGACATGTCAGAAGGTTGGGAGACACATACAGCCTACTCTAGCAGCAGCCTGGCGGCTGGTAATTCCTACTACTATCTGAAAAATCTCCTAGAAAGGAATAAAGAAAGAAAACTCACCAAAAATCACAAGTATATTATAGCACCTGGGAAACACAGCATGATCATGCGCACCAGGAGTCTACAATGAGCACTTGTAACATTCACATTTGCTAACTTCAATGCATTACTATTAATTTCTACAATTTCATAAGACTTTGGGAAACTACATAAGAAACACAGAATTTTTTCAACTTCATTGTGTGGATGTGATGGCTCCCATTTGCACTGCCACTCTATCCATATTCCTGCATTCAGAGACTAAGTGACCAGTTACCCAAGGAGCCACACTGCTTTTTGCAGCTCTTACACACTCTTCCTTATTTATTAGGCCTTTTACTGCATACTTGGTACCAAAAGGTACAATGTAACAGCATGGCATTACTGGGCATGACACACTCTGGCACGAGATACTTTGTTCAGGGCACTCAGCATGCAAGCAGATGGAAAGCATAATTTCTTACGATTTTGTCCTGCAGAAAGATTTTTTTCAGAGTGTGGCTTGAAAAACCACCACACAGAATCTCTGAAGACACCTTCATTTATTAGAAGCAGTTTTCCAGCCAAGCTCTAACTGTTTCAGGGCTGTTATCCAAAACAAAAAGGGAAGAAAAATATTCCTTTTTTTTCCTCACAGGCACACGAAATGGATGATGCAGGTTTCAGCACAGGTGCTTTCTCTCTCTGCTACGCTAAAACAAAGTCTCCTCAAAAGGATCATATTTCAGCTTATAAGAAAAAAAATTTGGAAAGTGGGAGAAGGAAAACAAGAGGTTAAATAAAGGAGATAATTTTCTGCAGCTTTAGCCAAATGTCATCAGTGACCGTTCTATAACAGTCAGAAGTTAGAGCACTATCCCAGCCTGAAGCCTTGAAGCCTGAAGTGCAAAGTCAACTCTACAGCTCCATCATGGCAGGACGACCAACCAAGCCTTATGTGACCAGCCAAAACAGCTTCCCGGCCCAGGGGCAGCCCCATGTGGCAGCTTCATTCGCATCCTGGGGATGCACAGGGCTCAGACACCAACAGTGCTGAGAGACCTGCACTGGCACAGCAGAGGGAGCTGAGGTAGGTCTCTGCAGACATGATGCCCCTGAAGTAGCAGAAACAAAGTAGCTCCAAAGGGAGCACACAGATGTCTATCAAAACCCCAGTCCCTACTAACACTGAGAAACTACCCATATGCTCAAAGCACATCACAACATAGGTAATTTCTCTGCAAAGATGAGGCCCAAGAGACCACTATATTTTTTCTTACTTTGTTTTTGATTTTGATTTAAATGTACTCCTATATATCTCAGTGTCTCCACATCCACCGGCACAACTGGGACCTGGAAATTTGAAGTGAACAGTCTCCCTACAGTCCTTTATCACTTTTATAAGTTGCAAGAATATATGCTTATAAAAACACAGTGGAAGACAGCAACAGGAAAGATACAAACTTTCCTAATAAACCCTGTTGTTCAGTGCACGGAGCAGTCCATGCTGTGCCTTTAACACCTTCCTCTTGCAGCAGATTGGCCCTGACCTGCTGCATTTCTGCTAATCCATTGCTGGTTCAAAGGTATACAAAGGGAGAACTCAACCAAATATTTTGCTAAGGTTATCTCTCTCATCTCCAGTCCTTTACAAAACTTGCAAGCTAAGCCTCCCAAAAGCCCTGTGAAGCAGATAAAATCTCCATTTTAGACTTTGGGGAAACTGAGGCATGTAAAGAGCCTGTAAGGAAGATGAGTTTGCAGCTCAGT
The DNA here is from genome assembly GCF_003945725.1 of Corapipo altera. NCBI lineage: Eukaryota > Metazoa > Chordata > Aves > Passeriformes > Pipridae > Corapipo > Corapipo altera. The sequence continues at coordinate 4,177,294 of NW_020884885.1, read as the reverse complement.
CAATAAGCCAGTTCAGCTCCCTATCCATGGGTTTCACTTTAGTTTTATCTTTCCCTTAATATGGTAGTATGGGGTGTGTTGTGGATCATGGCCTCTGAGCTAGGCCTGTACAGACAGAACAGCAGGGACAGGTGACATGACAACCCCAAAGAGCCGACAGCCCTACTGCAGGAGCTGGCAGGTAGGGCTAGAGGAGCACAAGGGACCTGCAAACGCGACTAAAACAGGAAAGAGAGCGTGAGGTCCTGGGACTGTCACTGAGGTGACACTGAATAGGAACAACCAGCTGACATCCTGTGGGGAGCCAAGGAAGAGCAAGAAATCCCACTTTGCCAGGCTCTGCCCTGGGGCTTCCCCTGCAGACGGGATGCAATGCACAGCACAAGTGAACTCCGCTGACCCACATGCTTCATACCCAGCACATTCACCTCTGTTTGTTTCATTGCCTTTGTGCTACTCTGCATGTTTTTCTATCAGGAGTAATTGTCATTTTTAGCACTCCAAAATGGGCAGTCCCAGTTCAGTGCCACAAAACCACAGTGAAACAAAACCACATTTTTCTCCCCTTGACTCAACCTGTTTGCCTCAGGATGAAGTGTCTGGACCAAGATTCAAACATCAAACAGCAACCTGAGATGTCTCCCAAAGCATTCTGTTTCCAGCAGCACTGCTAAATTTTTAGCTTTAAAATCTTAAGGCAATTTTGTATGTGCAAAGACAAATCTAACTGGGGAAGCAGCTGCATACTAAAGAATGCTTCAGCTAGCTAAAACTTGCAACTGTTTCACTCACTAGTTTAATGGAAAGGCTATAGTAAAATACATCATCTACACTTGCGCCCCCCTCACATCTACATCCTGTCCCAGGCTGCCCAGATCACCATGTTCTCCAAGCCCCAGCTACCTCACTGCAGCTACAGCATTCACTTTGATTAACAACTAAGGCCAGTGTTGCAAACTGGATTTTATCAGTATTACTATTGTGAACCATTTCTTTTATTTTATTTTTTAATGCACCACATGGGCCACTGGGATAAATTAATACAAAATAATTTTCTGTCATTTAGGCAAACAGCAGTCATTCCCACATTTTTAAAACATAAACACTGTAAATAAAATATTAAACTGTCAAACTGTCCTTGAATCTTCCTCCTGCAGTTATACCCTCAGAGAAACAGTTACCAAGTCATCCTTCCCCAGGGAGCTGGCACAGGCCTCTCACATGCCACAAGACAGATCCCACAGAGATCCAAAAAGAAATCAGTGTTGCAGGGGTCTTGCCACAGCAGGAATGGCTGCCACAAAACCCCAAGCATTAAGGGTTGTGTCCCCCACCCTAATATAAACTGGTAAGAGCAGAGGCCATACAGTTGCAGGGAAGAGCCAGGCAGGTGCTGAATTTTGGCAGGGGAATGGGCCAGGCTGAACATCACAGACAAACCCAGCAATTGGCAGGAGCACCTTCACCTACAAAAGCATTGGCACTGCAACCTACAGCTTCTTTCCCACCTCACTTCCAACACTCATGATATTTGCAGAGCCACAGAGAGCAGAACTGTTTTGCAGGTTGGTAGGATGGAGAGTTCACAAGTGTGTAAATTGACATGCAGTCACCCAGCATAAGAGCAGAAAGAAACCTATATAGCCACATTCCTGATCTTGGCCCCAAAAGGCTGGAGACTCAAGAGGGAGCAACCTGGTATGAGTAAAATGGTAAGGAGCTTGCTGAAATGGACTGTGGCATCTCATTAAATATTAGGCCTTCTCTTCCACAGCACAGGAGGACGTGAAATCAAGCCTGACAATATGTCAATGCAAGGAATTAGTGCTCTTGCCTCTCTTGTTGAGTTTGTTGGAGGTTTTTTATTTATTTAGGATCTACCTCAATTCCCAGAGTTACATGCCTGAGGCTACAAGACCTGCATCCAGGTAGGCACACATGCGGGAGCCTTAATGGGATACAAGTCCTTGAAAATGGTATCATTTAGCAAACCATGAAAGTTGCAGGATGTCCCAGTTGTTAGAAAAACAGCATCCTCTGAAAGCTATGCACAGAGGAAACGTGATGAAGGGATGAGAATAAAATCATTCATGAATACACGGTAAACATCAGCCAGCACCTGTTCCACAGGATTCAGATACCCACGGCCAAAGGCAACACAAAACAAATGCAGCAGAGCATACTGTTTGGCCAAGTTAGTTAGGTGTACCAGGGTCTGAAGAGCATATATCAAGGGGCTCTTACATGGTGCTTAAATGTGCTAGTTTGACAACTCAGAGAAGCAGGTAGACCCCAGCCACTGCTGATTTTCTAGCTAAATAAGATGGGGGAATCAAACAATTGACATCTTTCTTCACCAACTTGTTCGATGCCTTCAGATACCTCCTGTTCTCAGCAAAGCATCCCGAGGAGTCTCCTGCTCGCTGTCTCACCACAGGCAGCGATGTTTTGCAGAGCATTTAGAAAGCCTTTGCTATAAGGAAATAAGACGCCTTGATCTCATCTCCCCAGTGCTCATTTTATACGGCTGAGCAATGAGGCAGGCAACAGCCAGGAGGGCTGAGCCCAGGCAACCTGAGCCAGCATTATAATATAGGGTCTCTCCACTGCCAAACAGGCTCTAGTGGGGTCACAGAGGAAATACACAGGTCACAAAAGTTGGCAGGACAAACACAAGAGACAACATACCTGCTCCAAAGAGCAACTGCAAAGATAACAGGCATCATATCTGCTCCAAAGAGCAATTGGGCACCAGCCTAACAAAATTCAGAGTATTTAAATAACAGTACTCTTCTGTCTCCATCTTTCAGGCAAGTTGCTGCTTTCATGACACCCCAGAGAAATGAGCAAGATGGAGAAGCCTGTGGGCAGCCTCACGTCCAGCTTTTGACTGGGAAATGGGAGCCAATATTCTCACCCTTAGCTTATGGTCAGCCAACAGAAAAATTCCTCTTTCAAAGCTACTACTAACCACCCCTCTCACTAACAAGCTTTGCCCACATGGCAGCAATGGCCTTGCTCTCTTCAGCAGGGCACAAGTATGCTGGACAAGCTTCCCATGCCACAATCTTTAGAGGTGGAAGAACAGATGGACTCTGCCATCAGTGCCATACTAAAGCAGACAAGCAGTATAAGGTGAACAATGAATCACCTGTACATAGTGTGGGAATGATGCCAAAACCCTTCCAAAGACACACTGCAAAACTTCTGGTCCTCGGAAATTTCCTGGAGGACAGGACAACTTTTTGCCTGGGAGGGACAGAAAAGAGCTCAGGGAAGAAGTCTATCCTTCAGAAACACTCAACACACAAACCAACTGCCAGAGCTGTGCTCCAAAATAAAAATGCATTCCTGGGACTGTGGTAGTCACTTGTGTTTCCACCCTCCATGGCAAGTGGAAGGCGAAACATGCAGGGGCTCAGTGTGTCACCAAGTCAGTCCTGGCATTTACCAATTTCTGAATTTTTATTTCAGGCATCTCTAGGGCCTGTTTGTTTCAACACCATTTCAGAGAGACCACATGTCAAGATTTCTATGTATAAAGAAGAGATCTGTAGGATCACTTTCAATACATGAGCTGCTTCTGAGACACTGATTTCTGATAGCCCCACGCCCCAACTTAAATATTCAAAGATTTCTCTTGCTGACTCCAGGAATCAGACAACCAGATTTTAAGTTTAAAGTTGTGCTAGTAAACATGAGGTCAACAAGTAAAAAATCAGTTTCAAGCTGAGACTTGCAATCAACTACAGTGTTTACCTGAGGTGATTTTTATTCTTCACACTGAGAGAGAATAAAGAAGAAAACTACAAGCCCAGAAAGCACTTCAATTTTTAAACCCATGCAATGCACCTTCATTTGCCAAGGATTTGAAATGTCATAGCATAGATACAAGAGCAGAACTCTTGGACACACTCATCCAAAAGAAATATTTTTTTTCCTTTTTCCCAGACAAAAGAGCAGCCAGTTTTAAAAAACTGAAAAAATATTTTCCATAGACTCATAAGTCACAAGTCACTCTTATTTGCAGATGAGCCCAAACCTGAACTCCAAAACCATCACTCATGAGGAGCAGAGGAAACCAAAAAATGGTTAAAATGGACAGCTTGTCTCAGTGGCTACTCAGGGATACAAGAAGCAGGCAGAGTCCAGGCACGCCTCCCCTTACACAAGACTGCCATTACATATTAAGTCAAGGAACCTAACTTTGATGGGAATTAACTCAGGGTCAAGGGCTCTACAGTGCCAAAGGACAGCTGCTTCTCTAGATTCGTTATTTCTCCAGCAGAGCAATTGATGTGGCACATTTTCCATGTTGGCTGGGACAGAGCAGTGGGCCTTGCCACAGCCCACATGTTGCACAGTCAGATGAAGCTGGGCTATGCTGAGGGCCATATGCACAGCTACAGTCCTGGCGTAACCAGCCCTGCAGGCTCACACAGCTAACTTGGCCACAGGACCAACTGCTCAGACCCGGCTAGATGCCACCCCATGCGAGGGTTATCCCCGGAACCCTGCCAACCTTCCCACCCCGTACCCACCTACAGTCGCTTCCCTGATTCTGGCCCCAGCAGCTCAGGCAGACGCCATGGCCCAGTTGGCTCGTTATGTGCATCGCAGTGAAGCACATCAAGTTCTCCATAGCCATGGCACTGCATAGTTACAGGAGCACACATATTGTATTTTACCAGATTACCTGTCACAGCAACCCACCAAACCCTAGGGAAACCACTCTGCATGCATGAGGGGAAGCCCAAATACCACAAACCTCTCCTGTTTCTCTTCTCTATGTAAATGGATCGTGGCAGGTCAGAATGTCATATTTCCACCATGCCCCCCTGTCAGGTGCATCGGGAGAGGGTCCTCCTTCATCTCAGCTGCTGCCTGCTCGGGGGTCAGGACATACTGGAGGGGGCTGGTACATCCTGGGATTCCAGTGACACAGGGAGAGGAGAGGCAAAGGACGAATATTTTTCCTTGCTAAGGGATTTCAGGCATGGAGCAGAGCTGGGATGCCTTACATCGTTTTGAGAACAGGACCAGATCTGGAGTGGCTGTTGCGCGGTGCTACATCTTGTAAGGAGAGGCTTTGTGGTTAGCCATGAGCACATACTGCCTCCCCCCAAACAGCAGCAATATAACAATGTGTGGCGTTGCCACAGCATCCTCCTCCTGAGGATTTTAAGGTGCTTGGTAGACGATATGGACTCAGGCAACCTCACAAGCCCTCTGAGAGGGAGTAAAGTAAACGCTATAAAAACCCAGAAGGGATAAGCGGTGAAATGGAAGAATAAAACTGCCAGAGTAGCTTGTTCAAGCACACACAAGAAATCAGGGGCTCAGGGGCAGCTTCCTCTGCCACTGAGGTGGAATCAAAAAGACAAGAGTGCTCTAAATCCTCTGTTTATTCAACTCAGCCCTGGTCAGCCTGAGAGCATTTTCCTGAGTGCCTAAAGGGCTACAGCAATAACAGCACTCGCACAGAGCTCCTCACCTCACTGTACTAATTTCCACAGTCCTGCTCCATAGAGGATGCACAGGGATCCATAGAGGTGCACAGCAGAGCAGCTTGAACTGCTGGAAGCCCACGGCCCTAGCAAGCAGGAAATAACATCCTTACTCTGCCCAGGAGCCTCAGTTTTGACTTTTGAGTTTTGGCAGCTGCAAGCAATGGCCAAGGGTCTCATTTGAAGGGTTTCCACCCTGCTGCCTGAAGGCTGGGAGTGTTCTGACAGCATTTTCCAAACATTCATAAGGCTTTCCAAACACTCATACACACATCTTCCACCCCCACTTTACAGCTGGTGAAAAGAGAGACACAGGCCAAAAACCCCAGTGCCAGTCAAGGGAGGAAGTGGAGAGCCCCAGTGCCCGGTCCCTGCCCCAACTCTGACCAGGCTGCTGCTTTTGTTCGCTTCCATGTGTGCATAACCAGCTGACAAATGGATTTGCAGACAAAGAGTGACACACAGTGCAGTTCCCAAACTGCTTCAGCTCCCGGGAATAGTATTGCTGGGCCACTTTTTGCTCCAGGGGCTGGTTTATTTTTTAAGAAGCTATTGCCTAGAGTTTGGAGAGCTTTATTGATGCTGTTATACAGGCCGAAGGGAGGACAAATCACCTCCATAGACAGAGCAGAAAGATTCTCATCATCCTTAAGTCAGGAGCTTGATTTTATCACCTCACTGAGCCCAGAGATACCCAGGGAAGGCAGAGTGTTCGACTCTCAACAAAACTGAAGTATCACATGTGGGCACTGCTAGCACTCCTAAGGATAGGAAGGAGGCCTGAGGGCTCCCGTCCAACTACCACCCTGCCCAGACTCTAGCCTGAGCCCGACTCACAGGCTACTGTCTCTGGCTTAAAAGAGACAAAACTCACGAGTGGTGTCCAGGTTCTCCAAGTGGAGGGGGCCGAGGTAGAGGCTGGTAAGGGTTGCACAATCCCCCAGTGTAATACCATCCGTATCCCCTGGCCCCGATGCTCAGAGCCCGGCTGGCCGGAGGACGGGCTTGTGAGAGGTCATGGCTCTTTGCTGGTCCTGACGGCAAAGCACTGTGATCACATACATGCCTGTGTGTATACATACGTGTATGTATGCGCCTCCTGAACGCGAACCAAAAACCTTCCAGCTGTTTCACCCGCCCTTTTCCCTGGCCAAGGGCAGTCGCTCTCAGCTGGAGGAGCAGAGCCCGGGCTGAGTGATAGCGGCGGAGACAACTCGCAAACACTTTACCCACGACATTACTCTATTCCCCCGAGCGTGCCCACCCTGCTCCCCGATTGTAGCGGCTGCCATGGTGACAAGCGCGAACGCTAAAATAAACAGAAAACAACCCGAAGGCAAAGCGCAGCCCTTCGCCAGCTCACCCCGCGCCCGCCGCGGCGGCTCCCTCCCCGAGCATCCCTCCCCGCCGCGGCAGGACGGGATGCCGGCGGCCGCCGCTCACTCACGATGAGGGGGATGGTCTTCTCTTCCCGGCGGAGCTCCAGCCTGCCGGCCGTCCTCTGCCCGCTCCGGGCGCCGCCGCTACCGCTGCCGGCGGACCTGCCGGCGGCCGCCGAGCGGGGTTTGTTGTCCTGCCATAAGTAGTAGAAAGTGCCCAGGATCCAGGCGACGGTCAGGATGGCGATGGCATTGGCCCTGATTCTCCTCATTCCGAGCGCCCCAGGGGAGCCTGGGAGCGCTGCCTCGACGGGCAGGGGCGGCTGTGGGAGGAAGGAGAGGAGAAGGAGGCGGTGGCGGCGGCGCGGCTCCCCCCCGCCCCGCACCGCTCCGGTCCCGGCCCCGCACCGCCCAGCCGCCGCCGCCGGGTCCTAACGCCTCGCCCGCTCCGCCGCAGGGGGCGGAGGGCTCCGCGCCTCCTCCTGCTCCTCCTCCTCCTGGCCTGGACGGCGCGAGGAGCCGGGGCAGGCTGCCGGCGAGATGCAGCTGAGGGTACACTCAGCGCTGCAGCCGAAGCGGGGAGGGGGCGGCAGGACCCACGTGGCGGGGCGAAGGTAACACGGGCTCAGCCGCAGGGGGCAGCTGCTGGGAGGCGGGTAGCACAGCAGTCTGCCCTCCTGCCCCGCCTGCTCGGGTGCCTGTCCTCGCTGGCCCCAGCACCACGCGGTACTCGTGTCCGTAGGGGAAGTAACCAGCCAATACACCGTGGCACCCCATGGCACACGGGATCTAGGCATCCACTCCCTGGAGATGAGCACATCTCGTTCTGAAGCTGGTGTGGTTCACAGGAGCAAGGCTCTCGGGCTGATGATGGAGCTGCCCAAGCACCCGTTCCCATTGCTGCTACACACAACCACACAGCAGTCACACACTGGCACAAGACCTGGGCACCTGGGCCAGCACCACAGCCTTGAGGCCTTTCGAGCCCTGCAAGAGGGCAAGCGTGGCAGTGGAGTGTCAGCGATGATACAATTCCCCATTACAGGGCACTGCCAAAGCTACAGCAGTAAAAAGCTCACTGAATTCAGCCCTGAGGGCAGCTTAAGCAACAGACCATCCAGCTTGAGAAAACAAGCTTCATTTAGGCACAGTGCAGCTGCGGTGCAGCTACAGCTTAAAGGTAGCTTGTGAGAGCAGGAGGAGATAGCAATAAAAATTAGCAGTGAAGACAAATGCTTAGAAAATATGGGTGCTTCCAAGGCACCTGACGAGGGGATTAGGGGATTTGCATTATAGTACAGAAAATGTCAAAAAGGCTTCTAAATAATTTTTTGCCCTGCCTTCCTCCTGATCAAATTCCTCTAAATGTATTTACAATTTGCCCTACTAAATTGCCCTTTCAGGTTTACCTGCACACTGCTTGTTTCCTGAAATACAGTACAGTATAAAATTCATCCATCAGATTTGTACGTGCAAGCACTCAGGGCAGAATGCTATTTCTAGAACCACCACTTCCAGGGCTGCTCTACACCAACCTCCCTGCAAAGCACACTGCACTCCTGATACAGAAAGATGTTAGAAAGCATCTCACATCCTCCAAGGTACCTTTCCCAATGACTTGTCAACCACCATAGCTTCCCAGGCCAGCTGATAATAGTCAGTGGCTAGGGGAAGTTTGAGACTTTAAGGCAAAAACAAAGTCCTCCAAGGGATCAACAAAAACATAATTAGTCCAAGCTGCCCAGTCCAAACCTATTCCAGTGGTACGAGTAACCTGTGGAAGCTGAGCTCCCACTATTTTCAATCTCTTTCCCAGTCCTACCAAAGGAAGTGCATCTGCTCTCCTACATGCATTTGGATCCAGCAGCTGCCTGGGTTGCAGAGGTACATGAAGAGAGGCAAAAGAGCTGTACCAAGGATTCAGAAAAAGGAAAGACGGAGAGTAAGATGTGTTCATGTCCACGTGACAGCAGAGCTAGCCCCATAGACTGTCTCCTCTTTCACCAGTGTGTAGATCACACCAGACTCTGCTTGATTTCTTCTTAATCTTTTCTCACCATTTGGTGAAATTCACTACAGAAAAGCAAATTACCAACAGCAGTGGAGAAATAAGTGTGAAACAGGAGAAAATCCTCTACCCCAACACTTGAATTAAGCAGACTGCCTCCTCCTGCCTTTCCAGGCATGCTGCTTCCCCCTTCCACTGCAGCCATTCTTCCTGCATTGCCCCTCCCCGCCCCTCTAGCACACCCTATGAGCTGCCATGCAGTAACCATTGCCTCCTCACACCACATTACTCAACTTTCAACTATCCTAATGGAGATCCCCACTGCACAAGCATCTCAGCCTCAGCCAAGCCTCTAACAGTTGACAAGTCCCCTGCAGGGTCAGCCCAGCATCTCCTTTTTCTGCTTAGAAAAAAACAGCTCCCAGACTCTTCAGATTCTACAAGGACACCATTTTGAGCATGCTTCCCTTTCCAGAGCAGATACCATCTTCTGAGGAATGACACCTTGCACTTTATTCCCTATGCAGGACATGGGCCAGAGGAATCACGTTTTCACAGCATTTACCTGTGAAACTTCAGTTTTGAAAGTGCAGTCTAACATTTGGCATCTGCTAATGATTCCCAGCACCTTGTCCATGCTACAGTACTGGTTCACACCCACTGGACTGGTCCCACCTGCCAGCAACAGCCATCAACCCCTATGCTAAGCAGGTGCAAAGCACTGCCAGGTAATCAAGGGAGCAGTGCAATATGGTCTTGCTGTGTTTCAGAGCTGCAATCACGGCCCGGAGGAATGTGTCAGGAGAGATTTCAGGCTGTGTTGGCACTTAACTTCTGTACATACAGGGTAGGGAGTCACTGTCCACAGCGCAGTTTAGTGGGCAGCTGCCTGCATCCAGCTGACCCTTGTCACTGGAAGCATCTTACGCACAAGCCTTGAAAGCTGACTGTGTACTGGTGGCTGCTCTCTGTCATCGATGAGCTCTTGGAGAGGAGACTTCCAAGCTCTCAATAGTGCTTTCTCACTCATGCAAGACATACTGCTGAGCCCTCTTTGCTATTCTGCCCCCATCACATCCTGTTATTCCCAGAGCATTGCCAGCAGTTCAGAAAACAGCACCAAGAAATTAAAACCACTGAGTTTACTTGTTCTACCTGGGTAATGTGGTGTGCTGACAACTTACATCAGTGACAGGAACTCTCCTGTGAAGAATCACTGCCTTCCTTCTTTAATTCATTACTTATAAGAAAAAAACCCACATAATTTAACCATTTAATTTGAAGACCCCCAAATCCCTCTCCAGGGATGGCCTGTAGGGAATTGCCAGAAACAAGCAGGGTAGGGAAGCTCCGCTCTAGCACACAACAGTAGCAAAGGGCACAGCAAAAGCACTGAGTTACTCACCCTCGGAGCTGGTGGCAGAGCAGCTCACCATGCCCACAGGTATCCAGTTCAGCACAGACAAACCAGATTTGCAAGGATCCATTATTTACATTGCCTGAGCTTTGGGACCTATTTGAACTGAAGAGAGTTAGGGCATGCTGCTCATGGCACTAGAGCTGACTGACCTGAAGGAGAAAGGACCTTGAAAAGACATGCACATAGGCAGCACCAGGCTTCCACATGCTTTGGAAGTGTCTACAGCAATGTTTCATCTTCAGGGCCCAAATACCTCACTTGCAGGATGACTAGCTCTCAGGTCCAAGCTATTGGTAACAAAGGTTTCATGTTCTGCAGCCAGAACTTGCAATGATTTAATCTCTGATCATCAAGCTTTGCTCCAGAATTTCATCTTTCTTTTAAAAGACAACACGATTCAAACCTTATGTTCTACAGGGATCTCTGATAATATAAATTGTTCAGGTATAGCTATACTGTAAGCTGCAATGCTGCATTCAGATTTTAGAACCATCCCCATCATAGAAAAGAATACCAGAAACAGTCTGGCATGGAAATGTCTACACCACACAACCTGCAATGTAGACATACAGTGAATATTAACAGTGATAATACTTCACAGCTGATCTTTGCAAAAGCACCAGCTAATTCAATAAATGCCCTAAGAGAAGTGACCTGAGACACGTAATAAACTAATCAAATCAAGATTATACAAAGCCCACAGCACACTTGTTCTTTTCCAGTTCCATATTAGAGATGTTAAGTCTTACCTTATTTTGTGACAAACTTTGTACAGTGGAATAAGGAACCCAAGTGGCTGATTCTTTAGCACAAGGATAGACTAAGTATTTGGTGAATGATGTCAATACAGAACAGGAGGAGGAATACGACCAGCTATGTGGAGAAATTTATGTGAGGTTTGAGAACCTTATTTTATTTACAAACACCAAGGCCCTAACCCACATCCCCTTCAAAGAAAAAAGAAAGAGATCTCCTAAAGCTGTGAATATTAAAAAGTGCTCTTGAGAAGCCATTTTTGTGTCTTTGTCTGACAGCTTAGGTAACATCATTTAGGAGATCTGGTGTCTCAAATTGCCCAGATAAAATTGAGGTGATCTTTGTTGCAGGGGAAAAGACAAGCATCATCCAGATTTCTCTTCAGAAAAATGAGGTATGTCTGCTTTATAGTTATGGTGAGACACAGTGTATGTTTTTGCAGTCATCTGACAGAAAATGTAGCTGAGCTTTCAACTGTGTAACATCTGGAGAACACGGAAAGGTTTTTCTTAGCACTACTCTGACCTGAGAAATCAGGTCTGCTATATTTGTGGCCTCCAGGCATGGAAGTGCCATCTGAAACATGAATGTAAGGTCTGTCTAGACTCTGGAAACTGTTTTGAGTACATTTATCCAGAGTTTAGCTAAGAACATATGAAGAAAATTAGCATCAGAGTTCAGGGATTAGAGCAGGTCATGCTCCAGAGAGAAACCAGTGTAGCATGTTACGATGATAAGTTGGGATGAGAAGACTTGCTCAGAGAGAAGCAGCTCTGCTTGCTTGCAGCCAGTCAGCAGTTGAGCTCCTCATTGCATCAAGGGAAGAGCAGCCCCAGTTCAGGAATTTTCCCAGGATTTTTCACAAGAGATCACTCCTCAGGGAGTTCCTTCTGCATGGGCAGAGCTGAGTGCCCAGGAGGTGAGACGTCTTAGGATGTTTTCTCTGAACTTGCTGCCACCAAGTGGCTCCTTCTTCCTCCTCTGGCTGATCCCTGGGCTGGACACTCACCCTCCCTGGTGAAGCTCCTGGTCTTTTCCCTAGCAGGGTCAGTGGTCTGCTTCCAGGTTAGGAGGAGGTTGGTAGGAGTGGGGGAAAGCAATTTATCTATTGAAGGGAGAGGACTCACAGCTCATCCCTGATTTCGGTTCAAAAAAATGAGGGAGAAGGGGAAATGTTTGTCTCAACGGGCAGAAAGAGATGGGCCTCTCCTCCCCATAATAGAGGAGAGGCCCCTCTGATAGTCTGACCATGACATCTCACTATGCTCTTCATCCAGATCCAAATCGTACCCCTATAAACCTCTGAGACATGTTCACCCATACCACAATGCCAAGATGACAGAGTATGCTATCCTCTACCATGTGCTTGTTGAAAAGAAAAGTGTTAGAAAAGAAAAATGTTACCTGCATTACTCATCTACATTGGCCAAATTCCTAACTCCCTGAAATACTCTCCTTGTCTGAGGAAGCTTTCTCATACTGGTCAGAGAGCATGGGTATGTGTGTGGGCTTCTGAAAGTCCATACTGCTGTGCTGCAGGTCATATATCATCCTCCACATCCTTGGCCTCAGACACCGTTGGGAAACTGCAAGGTGTGACAGCTTGTCTTGATTATGCCCTGCCTAGAGCTAGACACTGTTCAAGTAGTCTCCAGCCCTTCACTGCCACAGGCACCACAAAAAGGCCAGTCAGATAAATTTCTCCCCTAGGAGGGGCTTCATCCCTAATTTATCCTGATGCTCAATCAGAATAGGTACAGATGGTGGGTGCCAATTAGTTCTGCATTTGACAGAAGATAAGTTGTCTAGGGTGTCATATCTGCTGGCCAGGACAGAAATATGTTACGGGCCACATTGTTTCTGGTCAGTGTGCAAACAGTAAGGTGGTGGAGGACAGTGACTTAGGGCCAAATTAAGTCAAATAGCATATGGTTAACTGGAAACCAGGATTTCAGTTCCTTTAAATTGTATAATGAAACATTGTCTTAAGTGTTGTTTAAGGTCACTGTAAATCTTAACATCACTTTCATGGGCATGTTTCTTAAGGAAAATGAGAGCTTATAGAAGAATCCCAGTAAGCTGTAATTAACAGTTCCCCATTGCACTTGTGCTCTTCAAGTATGAAGAGAAAAACACCTGCTAGAAGGCTAACAGTGGCAAGACAGTGTGAAAGAGCCAGGAAAATCTTCAGAGATGGTTAGCTGGGATTCAGGACACCCTCTCTACCCCCTAGGAGACAGTGCCATTAATCCCCTCTAAGCCAGGTAACCCACCTATTTTGCCTCCACAAGACTAGATGCAGCCTTAGTGAGGAGTGGTGTTATGGCAGAATTGGACAGGAAAGATCAACAGCCCAGAACAATGCTCTAAGTTCATATACCCATTGTACAATCTTTTAAAAGTGTAGAAACAGAATAAATATTTAAGTAGTCATAATTACTTATTAATACAACTTATTAACTAGGAGATCCATGTATAATCAACTTGATTCATGCTGTGAGCCTTGCTCTCCCTCCTACCACTTTTATCTCCTTTTCTCACCTCAAATCATTTACTTCTCTTCCTTGCTGCATGTTTTCTAGGATAAGGATTTATTTCCCACCTTCATGGTAAAGCACATAGCACTTTTTATGGTACTCAGAATTAATTAACAATAAAATCTTTTTATTAAATCAGATGACAATTTGCTCTCCTTTACTGGCATCCCATCACAGCATTGACTGTGACCTGAACTGCAATTTAATCCTCATAGAAATTCAAGGCTTTTACAGCTCAATGTAGCTACCAGGTTAGTGCTTGTAACAGTCTTCTTGGCTGCAAAGGAGGAGCAGTTTGAAATGCTCATTTGGTAAAATGATGAAACTCCTGTCTTCCACTACAGAGGAATTCCATGTGAAAACACAACAATCAGGGAAATAACCTGCGAAAAATATCCCACCCAGTTTCTCACACATCCCATAAAAGGGGCTTGCACCCTGCACAGCAGACTGGGTTTGAGTAGAGTGCAATGAAAGATGCTTAACTTTCCTAAAGATCACAGAAATGTATTTTTGAAGCTCTATTACTGAAAATACCTTGGGCAATTAATGGAAAACTTTCCAAAACATTCCAGCCCTTGCACTAAGCATGAGAAACTCCAGGCCAGAAATAGGAGCGATGGATCAGTCAACTCCAGAGCCATTGCAGTGCTGCTGCAGCAAGCCTGATGCCATAATCTGCCTGCTGGCATCAAGGTCTGTCTCCAAGTGGCAACTGGAGTGTATAAAAAAGCCAGGAAAGGGGTTGGAGTCCAGAGGACATCAGACATCCCTGCCTGTAATGTCAGGAGTACAATCCAGGAACAATAAGATATTAAATATTTATAAGTTTCTAGCATTTCCATCTGTGCTATACTGGAACATCTTTACTCCCAGGGAGGTGGGTGAAGCAGACATCAAGGATGGGAAGAACATTAATTGAGATGACAGCCCTGGTGGAGCTGTAGCCGGTATAAACTGCTGACCTGCAGCAGGTCAGCAAGCAGCTATGTCAGTCTGGAAGACACCAGGGGCTTCATGGGGCAACGAACAGACAACACCATCCACATGGCACCATTTTTGATTGAAGAATAAGGTACACAATCTGAGCCTGACAGCATTCCTCTCTAAAAAGAGCAATTCCAGTATTGCTAAGCTTCCACAAATATGCTGCTAAATTATTTTGAAGATCTTGCAGAAATGGAGCTACTGTTCTTTCACGACTTTAGAAAGTCATCCAGCATGGGAACCCTTTGAACTAGGATCATGCAGGTCTGGTCATTTTGGAAAACTTCAGCAGTGACAGCTACGCCTGGGAAAACTTGGAATTTAAATTCCTGCACAGCTCCAGCCCCCAGCCGCTGCCAGTACTGGGACAGGTCAGCAGCTTGTGTGTGATGTACCTACCTCTCCTTGCTCAGCTCTTCTCATTAGTCTTATTGGGGTTTCAGTATTAACATTCAGTGTTTCTCTCCCACACTCAGGTTAATCACTGAGGCAGCATGGGAAGATAAGAAAGTCAGGGTGACCTGTGCCATATTGCGACCCAAAGTTAATGAAGCACTAAAAGTACAATGACAGTCAGGGTGGCAAGAGAAGCACTGGTGGGAGCCAACTCCCTGAAGGCAGCTGGGATCTCAGTGCAGGTACATGTAACCTCCATGGCAGCCGGCCTGACTTTGATGCTGCAAAGTGCTGGGAGCAAATGGCTCCAGCTGAAGGTAATGAGCATTTGAGGGCATTTGCTTTAGGGAACTTAGTTTACATCATCCCTGTTTCATATCTCCACACTTGCAGACCCTTTCCAGCCCTGACTTCTGTAGCAGGCACATGGGGCTCCCTGGTTTGCAGATCAGGTCCCATGGAATGAAAAGAGATTTGAAGGTACAAACTTGAGGACAGAATTTTTCTCCAAAACTCCCCAGTGCTGGTGACAGCTGGCTGACAGCCTCACCATGAAGACACCTGACACCATAGGCTGTCTATTATAAAACATCCCAAAGGACTGCTAGAAAATGTAGCATTTGGGACATACTAGTAAGAACATAAGTTACACTGAATTGAGGGAAACCAATGGTTCATTTTGTCCTATTACCCTGTCTCCAGAAGTTGTCTCAAGACATGCTGTCATGAACCAGGCCTCTTCCTGCAGTCTGTCCCTTTCATATTCCCCTGGCATACCTGCTCCTCTTTTATGGGATGCCATCCTTCTATTCCCTATAGGATCTGTTAATGGCAATAGAGCCTATACATTTACATATTCACCTTCTTAACCTCTTAATAGCATCTGCTTCCACCACCTGTTGTGACAACAATGTCCAACACTTCACTACATGTTGCACAACAACACTTTATCTTTTATATGTTGTAAAGGAACCTCCTACATGCAAGACCAATTGCCCCCTGGACCCCAAACAGTGGAATTTGGTGCATGGCACTTCTCCATTCACCTAATTCACTGCCTCCATGATTTCTGCCCTCTCGGCTAGCCTTTCCTTCCCCAAATGGAGGAGTCCCAGACTTTTTATCTGCCCTTGAAAGGCAAAGGACTTCATCATTAGGAAGTAATTTTTATAATGCACACTGTATAATATAGAAATGTAATAAAGATTACATTTGTAATAGTAATAGGGAAAGTGAGATTCATATTCTTTAAATAGTCACATTTTAGGGCAAATATTTTTATCCTCCTCTACAGATGAATGCTTTGGATATGCTGAACAAAATGACCTGCACCAGTCTTTTGCATATAAGAGGGGATGGGAATTATGAAGTAAAAAATTTCACTATTTAAAAATGACCCCTCATTTTTCCTTGTAATTGTCTCCAGTACCTGAACGCATGATTTGGCAATGAAGAGCTGTCACTGTGGAGCACAGCAGCCAGAAAACAGAGTGAGAAGGGGGAGAAACTGCTTAAGCCACTGTAAATGAAAGTGGTATTCTTTCATTTGAACACTTGCATGTCTGCAGAGATGCTCAGCACATCACTGCAGTATTTCCAGATACAGAGATACATCATGACATGCATATGCATGCTTGCACATTTCACACCCTTAGATTAGTTTTAAGTCAACTCAAGTTTACAGCAGACACCACTTTTTCAGGTGCTGGCTGAAAACGAGGAAAATATCTCCCACAGGAGCTAAGAACCACTGCAAGGCTGACCATTTCTGTATGAAGGTCACAGCGAGATCCAAATGTGCCATCTCTAGCAAATATATAACTACTTGCACAAGTAATTCCTCTACAAATGTGTCCACTGCAGCATACTTTTCCCCACAGACAAAGGATGAAAAAGGCTCTGTGCAACAATTATAATCATATTGCTTAATGGCATACTGAAGAACTTACAAGCTATTTTACTGCAGTAAAATCTATACAGAGAAAAATAGCCATATTGATAGGCCCAAGTTTTAAAGCCCCATGTGCAGTATATGCAATCTCAGCCTGCCAACAGTTATGTTACCATACATAAGTGTGATCCTGGTCTTTCCTACTTCATTCCCTGGCTTTTTTTCTGCTCCAAGCAGCTGGCTCAGCTAGGCAGGCTTTATCCCAACTCCAGCACGGAACAAGTTCAGACCCCACCATCTCAGCACCTCAGACACACGCTGGGCTCTCATGTGCTATGTTCCTGCCTCAGCTGGGCAGCAGCAGCCCCTGTACCTGTGTCTCCAGTGATGGGAGGCAGCTCTTCCCTTCCTGGCACCCCCAAGGGCAGCTGAGGGCAGCAGACACAGAGGGAAGGAGGCACCAGATTCCCTTTATCATTAGGTGCAGGGAGGAGCTCCATAGGACAGATGTGTCTCATAGGGCCATTTGGCCCCCAACCAGCTCTGAGGGATGAGTTTGCTTTGACATGTTTCCAGCTCTCAGGAACTTCTACAACCTCCCCATGTACAGAGAAACAAACACTCCACTTCTTCACATCTCCCTCCTCCTGCCTTATCCTCCTTAATGTTCTTCATAGCTCCTGGATCAAAAGAAAGAGCTAAGAATAAGCCATGTGAGAGTGTAATCAACAGTGAGGGAAGAGATGTGTCTTCTGATTGTTAGCAGAAAACTAGCCCTGTCATTAAATAACACAATCTGAGGGCCCTCTGTGATGCAAGGAGGTAGGAAATGGAAGGTCTTGACCAGCAAAGCTGAGAATGACAAATGGGAAACACAACGAAAAATATCTATTGGATCTAGAAATTAAAGAATTAAAGTCCAGTCTCCTAGAGTCTCAGAGGGAGGTGCCACAAGAGACTGCTCACCAGAGGAGTGAGTTTGGGGAAAGCCAGGAATTCCTCAGTCAGGTGTCCCATGCATTGCAAGGAAAATCCAGGAGGCTGTTCCTCTCACAGGCATACTCAGCACTGCTTCAGAACAAGCCTGCTGGAAAGAGGAAAGAGTCCAACTAACAAAGCAAGTGAATATTATTTGTATGGTGAGGAACAAGAGTGAGAACAGAAGGTGGATTTCTCTTATGGCAGACAAAGCAGAACAAAAGGTGCCTTACAAAAACTTGGTGAATATGGGCTCCTATGGGAGGGGAAAAAGGATGACAGAAGAACTGCTATCTGGGGTGCAACTAGCACCACATCCGTCTAAATCTGAAGTTGTTTTAAATCATCTGCAACAGAAATTATTTGTGATGGCATCAGACCATCAGGTCATTGTCCATTCATCATGAGCTAGGGCTCACCCAAATTTCCATCACCAGCCACTACAGTATAAATAACAAAATTTGGAATTAATTTTTGGCTCAGTTGCAAATTTCTTTCACTAATAAAACATTGGAACCAGCAACCTGGCACTGCCTTCCATAGACTGAACTGAGGTAGACTATGCACATTCATCTAGGTGCCCATTTTTTTTGCCCCAGACTGAGCAGAAGTCAATAAATGAGCTGCAGCCAGTGTATCAAGATACAGAAAGGGTTGCAGTTACTTTTAATTTTATACCTCTGCTGATTTTGTAGTTTTTTGACCTCAGCCCATGTGTAATGCTTTGGATATGGATTTATTGAAGTCAGGATTTCACAGCTTTGAGCATGATTCAGAATATAGTTTATGGATGCCAGAGAAGTCAGAAATGAAAAATTTGGACAGAGAGACACAGACAGGAAAACACTTTTCTTCTGTCTCTGAAGACTGATCAGCTGTGGCTCTGAAAATCTTGTTCAGAATTTTGGTCTCCTCAAAATGGCCCAATCTCACTCTGTTTCTGTTGCTCAAAATCCAACTATTGTGCCACAATCGGGAATAATTTTTTCCAGCCCTATTACACTGTTTCCAGTTGCACTGCACTTGAGATGCAATGCCCTACCACCACCCCACCTGCTGAAGCATGAGCTTACCTACATCAGAAAGGGCATCAGCAGCACTTTCTAAGGATTTGAGGTTTTACAAGTGATAAGAATAGACTTCCCCATGGGAGCTGTCTGAAGGAGCAGTGACGCATTTCCTACATTCATTGCGTGTGTTTTGTGTCTCCTTGATATGAAATTAACAGGGAACAGGAGCAAAAGGTGAAATTGTGAGGTCTGCAATGACTGAAGTGAGAAGCAGAGGAGCTCCATTCCCCAGTACTGCCTCTTACTCCTTTGCTCCTGACGTGGGCTGGTCCCTGGTGCTGTGACAACTGTCCACCTCAGTTCAGTGGCACTCCAGTGCCCAATTCCTCAGCAGGCTCCTTTGTACCAGCTTTCTGGGTTGCAGCAGGGGTCCAGGCTGCCAGCAGTGCATAAATGCACCTCGCCTGGAGCTTGAGGTGAGACACAGATTTAATGCCTTCTCTTCTCTTTTGTCAGAAAAATGTAATTTACTCACTACATGTATTCACTGTTAAAAGAGAGGAGCTTGTTGATATACAAGTAATACTGCTTTAATACACTGATAGCATTAAATCAGTGCAGCTCACTCAGGATGGACACAGATGCTGGATTTGAGGTGTTAATAGCACTACATTGCCAGGGCGATGAGCTTTAAACATATAACAGGCCTCTGTACCCCCTTGACAGCATCAGATCAAATTTCAGTTAGATAAACAAAAAGACCATCCAAAAATCTACCTCTAATCAAAATAATAATTAATGTTATGCAAGCAAGGTCTAAATTTCTGCCTATCATGATGGAGACAAATGCATCCAGAGGGTCCTATTCAGACAGTCTATACTGGCTTAGAAAATAGATCACTTGATGCATCTCAGTGGCATTAACAGGCACAACTAGTAAGGGCCACTGACATTTGAGTTTTTACTCTTGAAGACATAGCCATGGTGTTCCTCAGGCCTAGACAAGTGATATCTGCTCATCTGTCTCCTTGCCACTGTTGTCCATTTCTGTACCTGGCACATCATCAAGCCACCTTACAAGTGTATTTGCACAGTGCAGCTGTTCATGGGCAGGCAGTTTCAGTAGGGGCAATAAGGATCACAAAAGCAGCTCGAATTCCTTCCTCGTCTCCTCCATGTCAAATCTGCAGAGCACCAAGGCTAGCACACATACATAGAGGGAGTTCCTACTCCTCTGCCACACATTGTAATTGGAAAGTATGGTTATATGTTTCCATAACATCTTTTTATGTCACTATCACCACAAGCCACTGAAAAATATAGGAAGGAGGGTGGATAAGTCCTTTTTTAATTACTAAACCAGCACACCTAGAGCATCGAACCTTTACTGTTAAAACATGCAAAATAGCTTCTTAGCACCAAATCTGCCTCAACACCACTGCTTCATTTCACACTCTCACTACATTTACCATTACTCTCTGCATCTCCCATCCTTAAAAAAACAAAGAGCCAGCTAGAGAATAGAGCATGTCAAAGATCACTCTGTGTGACAACTTTGAAGTTCTTCCTTGTAAAACGCACTGTTAACTAAACGACAGTCCCTCCATGCAGGAGCCTTTCTGAAGCAACCTGAAGCAGTATTGTATCAATCAGGGTCTTTTTCCACCCTCTTCAAACCCTAAATGCATTTTGGGAATTTGTGTTTGTAGAAAAACACACAGTCACTTTAGGTGGCATTTTTCAGGCAACTCATTGAGAATCTACTCACTGCCACATATTTGGAGAGGGGAAGGTGAAATTAAATTCTGCTGACCATACAGCTCGGCTCCAGCAAAGCAGCCACTGCCACATGTCTTGGTGACAGGAGGCTTGCTACAAAAATTCTGCCTCGCTGTCTTTATCACAGGAAATATCAATCAGTTTTCACCCTGAAAATATAAAGTGTGAAAAAAAATAGGAAGAACCAGACTCTCACTACTGACATCAAGGTCAGAGAAATTGTCTTGAACTAACTAGATTTCAGCTTCAGTCCAGCACAGCAATTCCTACATCTCCATCCTCAAGGATCATATGGGGTATTTTTTTTGTGGTGTGCCTAACACACAGCACTCCATGACTTTTGGAATTCCCTTCAATTGTGTTTTTCAGGCTTTCCCCTTCATCTTTGTTAAGGATAGAAGTGAGAAAATCATGCTGGTTTTAATGGCATGTAATTCCCATCTTGATTCTAGCACAATTTGTTTCTTTGTACAGCAGTTCCATTGAACTTCTCATGAAAAAAACAAAACCCAACAAACTCACAGGGATTTTATAGAAAAATAATGCTGGTGAGACTCCATTGTCTTCCCTAACTGAAGTTCTGAGATTTAAAAAAAATGAGCACTTATTTAGCAAGAGAAAGTTTGTTTAGGTCTGGAGGTCTGTTTTTATAATTCTTCTCAAGGGAGCGGGGATTACTGGAAAGCTACTAAGTTGTATTATTAAAAAAAAAATCCTCATTTGACTTCTGTGTTGTTTTTTGAAGCATTCAACTGGAAGCACAAAGTGTGGTGCTAACACATAGTGTGAGGAGCAAAGGGGAGGGAACATGTGCCAAGGTCACCTCCTCAGCAGTAGCAATGTCAAGCTTCACAGCAGTGATATAAAACCTCCCTCTGATACAAGATACGACTTACAGCTACTTTTTAAAGAGCTATAAAAATCCAGAGCAGGCACACGTTAATTAAAGTGGTTCAGAGAGAAGCTCTGCATGTCTGTCTTGGCAGCAGGTGACTGAGGGCACATAGCACGGAGGGGAGCAGAATGTCCATGGACAGAGTTAGCTAAAATATTTTAGTTTTTACCACCTCCAGGTTTGTCAGTGGGCAGCACAGATGGTTTGCAGCTGGGTAGCCACTCAGTGTGCTTGTAAGAAAGCAATGTGACCTGTGTCATGCAACAATGCATACCCTAAGGAAGCTTTTCTTCATGACTAGCACGCCTCCTTCATTAACATTTAAGTCCATAGCCTCCTGTCCTAGCTAGACTAGAAAGCAGACCACAAAAATCTCCCTGCTCTTCACCACAATATGTATCTTATTTATCTTCTTGTCTCTCAGTTCTTTGTTGCCTCTAGACAAACTCAGTTGTTCTGGACCTTGCTCGTAAGCCACATTTCCACACTGATGTCCCCTGCAGAGCACAGGACTCTACTTCCAGAGTGGTAGGTCTTCAGCAAAAGAGATAGTGAAAAGGACAAGGATCCCATTCAGCCTTCCTTCAGCTCCTTTCCCTCCAAGGTTAGGGTGAGGCAGGCCAAGAGACAATTGAGGTTATGACCCAAGTGCAAACATGCTAGCTACAGCAACTTCTCTTCCTTGTCCCCTACTGCAGTCCATCATGAAAAATAAGCTTTTGCTATGAACCCATTCACTAGCTAGAGCTGGCAGCAAAACACATCCAACAGAAGGATGGTGGGTAGCAGGAAGTTTTTCTGGTTTAACTGGTGATTATTCCAATTGAGTGAAATACAGATAACCCACCTTTTTTAGCTCTTAGGTTTATCTACCTGTTAGACAAACCTGCTGCCTTCATTGTCCAAAACTGCAGGAGGACTTACGTGCTGCAATATTTCACTATACACTGGAAACCTTGAAAGCAGTGGAGCAGAACTGGGGGCATGGAGCTAATGGTGCCAGAGCCCAGCAGCACTAAGAGTCCCAATGCTCATTTGCAAGGCAGAGAAAAAAAACGGTATTTGGTATTCTTGAGGGTCTAACACTCAGTATGACCTATGGTGCACAGAACATAAACTTGAAGGCCGTTTTTTCCTCTGTACGCAATCTGTCAAGAGATGGGCAGTCTAATCTGATATTTCCCAGGGCTCTGTAAGGACTTATTAAGTTCCAATTTTACTGCTTGGATTGACTCTTCTTCTAGTGTGGGGAAAATATCTGTAAAATGGAGCTGGTCTTTAAAACACCAACACAGTGCTTTGAGGCATGCAGCTGAACAATATCTAGTATTGCTACTCCTATATCACAGGAGAACCAGAGGGGGACAGAAATAGTGTAATGCTTTTAGAACATATGGAAAACATTATCTGAATAGCAAAAATCTGACATAAATCTATGCACACATACTTATAGCTCAGATTTGAACTCTCCATAGCCCTTGCTAGACAAGTAGGGATAATGATTCTTTTATTCATAGTGCATTGAAAGAGAGTCTCGCTCATATTTTCACACGCCCCAGCAGTCAGTCTCTCTGCTTTTATTTACGGCTAAAAGTCCTGGACATAGTCATGGCAAAGAGGAAAAAGGAAAAGCAACTGGCAGGTCTCAGCTGATGCAAAGTACTGTCTGACATTTTTCAAAGGACAATCAATTGGAAAGGACTTGCTGCTAATCAATGTGAAACAGATACATGTCAAATTCCCACAGAGCATGCTGCAATGTGAAGTAGCTTCTTAGAGCAGTAGGTTTTTTGTGAAAGGAGATTGGATAGGCAGTTTTTCTCTTAGGCCTGCATTCCTGACAGCTGCCTAGTACCTTTTTCTCAGACTTGTTACATTCATGTCAAGATATATAAATGCCTTCTCTTTTTTTGCTCCTTAACTACTGCACAATCTTTCAATTTTTTAAGCAAAGAAAGATAGAAACCATATTTTCCATCATCTATAGCGGAAGCTGGAGTTTTTCCCATACAAGGAAATGGCTTCTTATTATCTGAAGATGACATCTCTATTTTACAGTAAAAGCCTCCATTCTCTTTTTTTTCTGTTATTTTTACTTCCCCCATCTCAAAGCTGAACTTATTGAATAGCTTGCAAAGAAAAGTAATAAAAGAAAGATGGTTTTGCTCTGTTTCCTGGCGACCAACACCACTGAGACCCCAGGTAGCATTATGCTGGCTAATTCAAGACAGAAACAATCTCCATTACAGTTAAGTGGCAAGAGAGGATGCAGCACTAACCTTGGCACAGAAAATCCTTGCCAGAGCTGCCTGCTCTTCACGGCAGAATTCACAGTGATAGAGGAATCTGTTTTGAATATGAGAAATTACATTCCATGCATGTTTATTTGGCTTTTGGGGGGGATTTCCTCTACTAAGCTTAACCATGTTGGCTCTTGCATTACCCTCTTTATCTGTAAAAGCATTTAACAAAACTCCCTTAATGCAGGTCTAATACAAGAGGACACACTGTGGCTCCTCTAACAACTCCCAGAGAAAGCTGGGTATGTTGTCTTCGCACTTACCTCAAACTGCCTCTGCCCTTCTCTGGAACAATGTACCCCTGAGGGTGGGGAAAAGTCCTTATACCAATAACATGATACTTGAAGAGAGAGAAAGGACTTTAAAGTGGCACGTACTCCCCTAGAATACCAAGCGGAATGCAGTTTATGTCAGCCTGTGGGAATGAAGAAGGTCATATAGGTCTGGGCTGCTTTGGAGGCCTGACAGGAGGAGATCAAGGAGCAGTGATGGGAATTGATTTCCTGGTTCAGACTAGAGGTGCCTCTAAGTCAGTATAGAACACTGCAGACTGGCAAGGGCTCCTGGTGGCTCCTCATTAGAGACTCCCTCCATACATGCAATAGACCCAGTTCCTCCAAGGCATTTAGGCACAAGGCCAAGGCAATGAGGTACTTCTCAAGGCTAACCACATTGCCTTCACTGAAAAACTCACACCAAAACCATGTTAGAAATAGTGCAGAGTTCAGATATTCCCTAAGGAGCCAGAGCAATAGAAATGCAACAGGAAGAGAGCTTCCTATCCTTGCCATTACTGAATACCAAACAGAGAAAAATGCGAGAAGCCCACAGGGATATGTTGTCTTCAGTCCTGTCAGTCACAAATGTGACAGCTGGGACCTTTAAAGACTGTCAAAGGAGGAAAACCAAGGCACTCCAAATGCCAAGTCTGTCAGCAGCATAATTAACATGTCATATATGATCTGCTCAAAAATGCAGCACTTACTGCATCTCCAACAGACAGGCTATTAAAAATGCTGCTCAGCTGGTAATTCCTGCACCTTGCAATAATGTCTAAGTTACTGAAAAATCAAGAAAAACACAAACTGTAGTGTTTGGGAAGACAGAAATCACTTTGTAGCCCATACGGGAAGGCAAGCTAATCTGCCACAGGGGCTGCTGCTACTCCCACTCCAGAAGACTGCCTCTGGAAATATGTACCCACTAACCTGAAAGAACCATTTTGAGGCAGGTGGCACAAAGCGCCAGGAAAAAGGGAAGATTCCTCTCCCCCATCTCTGGCAGCATATCTTGGACAAACTTACAAGTGTGAAGTGACGAGCAACAGAAAGAAAAATCCCATATTGTGAAACCCAGTCCATACAGAGAGGCATTGCAATTCTTTCCCTTCACAGACAAAATGGATGTGCATGGTTAAGTGAAGGAGGGTCCTAGTTAAGGTAAAATACTTGGAGCAACCTAGATGAAAGCTCAGGTTGAGAAAAAACTAGTTGGTGTTTTTTAAAAATGTAGATCTGTAGCCATCATGACTGATCAACATGACCAGGCCGAGGACAGCATCTGAACCCATTATTCAAACATACCTGAGCAAACTTGCTATCACATTGCTTACAAGTACAGTATTGCTGCTAGCATGGGCTCTTCCACAGCTGATCTCTGACACACAGATCAGGAAAAGCACTGGAAAGGAAAACTCAGAGGGTGAGGTCCAGTGTTACTGTAAAGAATGATGGACTCGTAAGGACTGGGTGAGACACAGGGAAAGAAATAAAAGGCAGGCATGCAAAAAAAGGAAAAAAGAGCTTCAAAAGTGGTAAGTGGTAAAACAGTAAATTTTTACAGAATGTAACAATTACCAATGAAGACATACAAAGAAGTTTTATCTATAGACTGATAGAAAATTTAAAATCATAATAATATAAAAAGAATATATTTATGCACAATAAATAGATAATTTCTTCTCCTCTTTCAGATTGACTTAAAATGATGCAAGTTAAGAGTATCTTACAAAGAGCAAAGAATCTTAGTTTATAAAATATTTGTGAAGTAAGTTTTCCTTGCCAGTTCCTATTTCTGAACAAGTGATTCGGAAAGAAACCTCTTCAATTATACCTCTGGCTTCTTAACAATAGAGAACCCATAGTCCAATTCTTGTCTCAACATTATTTTCTTGTCTCAACAAACAGAAAAGATCCTAACCCTGTGGTCAGCCAATCAGTTCCATTAAACAAACCAGTTTTATCAGCAGTTCCTACATCAGAACAAAGGGAGAAAAAACAAAGCAGAACAAAGATGTGAGATACACCTTATATTCCCGATGACTGAAAAGCAGCTTCTGAGCCATGCAGAGAGCTCTCAACACCCTGATCAGATGGAGACAGGATACAGCACTATCTGAACACATGCTTAAAATGCTTTGGAGAGAAATAGTTATATCCAAGCTGCTGCTGTAGGCAGGAGGTTCTTGCTGAGATTATAATCAGCTGTGTGAATGAGCACAGAGACAAACCACATTTGGCTAGATGAGTTTTTGTTAAGACCTGCCAGTGATACAGGAAAGAAATAAAATTGCCCTTATAATGAAAATGGTCTCATTTGCAGCTCTTTGATAAGTAGCATTTATCATGAATCTTTGATTCCTCATGCTGCTATTGCAGTTCCTCTGGGATGACATTAATGTACCATTTCTCCACGGCTACTACTTAACCAGTCTCTGCTACAAACAGGATTTTCACCCCTGGCCTGTGGAATTTCTTGAATTATCTGATAAGGGACAGTTTCAGCCATGATCACAGCAGGTCCAGGATTGTGCCCAAACATTATAATAAAATGTGGGTCAACTGCGCTATACGCAGTAGTGTGAAGTAAGATAAGGGTTTTACTGAAACTTCTTTACAGAGACATATAAAAGTTGATAAGAGCTTCATCATTCAGTAGAAGCACACTCATCTCATGCAATCAAAATCATCAGAAGTGATTTTACAGAAACGAGTATGCATTTTTAAAAAGTTATATTTAACTAAGGTCTAGCACCAGACAAAAAAAGAATATTTAAGAAAGTGAGACAGCAGCACATTTTAAAAACCAACAGTAATAATTAGCACACACTAGCTTATATTTTCAAAGCATTTTATAAACACGTGTATTAATTAAGCCTCACAACACCCTTGTGAGATAATTACGTACTATTAGTCCCATGTTAGAGGTAGGGAAACGAGAATGGAGCAAGTATGACCTGCTCACCACTACGCATGCCAAATCCAGGTACAGAACACCAGATTTTCCATTTTTTTGCCATATGTGGTCTGCTCTCTTAAAAGATGCTGTAATTTAAATTTGTTTCCTCTTATTCCTTTTAAGACACCTGTACTTATTTCAGTCTGATATGAAAAGGTACTCCCCAAGAGCTATTCATAGAGTCATAGAATGATTTGGGTTGGAAAGAATCTTAAAGATCATCCAGTTCCAACTCCCCTGCCATGGGCAGGGACACCTTTCACTAGACCAGGTTGCTCAGAGCTCCATCCAATCTGGCCGTGAGCACTTCCAGGGATGGGGCACCCATAGCTTCTCTCTGGGCAACCTGTGCCAGTGCTTCACCACCCTCACAATAAAGAATTTCTTCCTAATATCTAAGCGTAAACCTACCCTCTTTCAGTTTAAAGCCATTCCTCCCTGTTGTACTACTATGTGCTCTTGTAAAAAGTCCCTCTCCAGCTCTCCTGTAGCCCCTTCTAGGTACTGAAAGGCTGCAATAAGGTCTCTCCAGAGACTTCTCCAGGCTGAACAACTCTCTCAGTCTGTCTTTATAAGACAGATGTTCCAGCCCTCTGATCATCTTTGTAGCCCTTCTCTGGACTCACTCTATTATGTTGGGGGCCCCAGAGCTGGATGCAGCACTCCACATAGGTCTCACAAGAGCAGAATAGAGGGGAGAATCACCTCCCTTGACCTACTGGTCATGCCTCTTTTGATGCAGCCCAGGATGGGGTTGGCTTTCTGGAGAAGTTATCAACACATTCCAGGAACCTCCTGAATTGCTTATGCCCTGCTGTGTTGTCCCTCCAATAGATATGGAGATGGTTGAAGTCTCCCATGACTACCAAGGCTTGTGAACACAAGACTGCTTTTATCTGTCTATATACGGCTTCATCCACTCAGTCTTCCTGGTTGGGTGATCTGTAGCAGACCTACACCATAATGTCACCTGTCTCTGCCCTCCCTTAATCCTGATCCATAAACTCTTGGTTGACTCCTCATCCATCCCTAGGCTGAGCTCCATGAACTTCAGCCAGAGCTCCATGCGCTCCAGCCAGTCATTGACACAGAAGGTGAGACACCTCCATGCCTGTTCTTCTTAAACAGCCTGTATCCTTCCATTCCAACACTCCAGTCATAGGAGTCATCCCACCCTGTCTCTGTAATGCCAACAAGATCACAGCCCTGCAGGCATGTGCACACTATTCAAGACAGACAAGCAGAATTAGGAAAGAACATTTTTATAAACTGTGTGTTGCTGGAAGTTGTTTAACAAAAGACTTGGCATGGGTGCTTCCATACTGCCAGAGTCAGAGTGTTACTTCTCATCAGGCACCTGCCACCAGGAAACTTGCTCAGGCCTATCTGCAATGCTGGTACACCTCAGAATCTGCAAAAAAGTAAGCTTTCTTTGCCATTTCCAAACAAGAAATCTCTCTCTGGCAGGGAGTCTTCTCTAAGAAGAACTCATATGAGTACAACTGCACTGAAAACAAAGAAAGATTTTTATCAAGAGACTCTAAAGGTGAAGTCAAGGGCACAAATTTATGTCAGAAAGTGTGGAAAAGTTCATATATTGTGCTCTGTGTTGAGAGATGGTCTGCAGGCATCAAGTACCCTGGAGGCTTGAGCAAAATAATTCTCCATAGTCACTTTGAGAAGACAAGTTCCCTTAGTATATCACTCTTGCACTGAACTAGTGAGTGACAGACTAGGATTAAAAATTCCAAACCACCTGAAAGTTCAAGTCAATGGATCTAACTGTCAAATTTAACTCTATAAAAATGTCAAATCTGGCAGATCTACTGCTACCTGCTTGCAAACCCAGACCCAGGTGTTAGTGAAGGCATAGAGATAAAAATAGTCCTTTCATCTTCAGTTACATATGTTCATTAGACACTATCCGGAGTTCAGGGAGTTAGTTTCATGACAGCTCAATCTGAAGATCCTCCCCATACTTTCGGATCAGCTTCATGTGGTTATGATCCACTGACCATTGCTCTGGGAGGTGCTTGGGCTGCATACTGTCCAAAAAGTGCTGCCGCCAGCGTCTTTCCAACTGCATAAGGGAGCGCAGGCCTCCTTTAGCAAAACACTGCACCACCTTCAGTCCATGTGGCATGTAGCTCT
This sequence comes from Corapipo altera, assembly GCF_003945725.1. Classification (NCBI taxonomy): domain Eukaryota; kingdom Metazoa; phylum Chordata; class Aves; order Passeriformes; family Pipridae; genus Corapipo; species Corapipo altera. The sequence continues at coordinate 4,148,063 of NW_020884885.1, read as the reverse complement.
CATTGCAGATCCTGCCAAGACATAAGCAGAGTTCAGTTTCACACAAGCCCGCTGTCAGACTCTAGATCTGTCTCCAGTGAACAGCAAGACACTGAAGATACTTTCAGCTGCAGAGTTTAATTACAGACACATGGTAAGCTAACCAAGAGGGAGAGTTTTAAGCTCTGCTTCAATGCCAGACTGCTTTCCAGAACACAGTTACACTGTGAAGCTGGTTTCTCTGAACTGAGAGTGTTCTTCTTTGACAGCAACACTAAACAAAGCTCTTTAGGTCCATTACATGCTCCTCAGGATACAGACTGCAAATTTCTCAAGGCAAGAACTGTATGACCCTCCAGATCCTGCCACTGAATTCTCTGTCTGGATAGATTCTGAGTTATAACATTGGCATATTACAAATAACAGTGAGCATAGAAAGGAGAAAATACTGATTTAATGCAGACAGAGACTAGATACTCTTTAAGAAAAGGTATTTGGGGAGGCTTTGAGAAAGTGAAGGAGAATTCTGATATAATTGTCCTTCAACCTCTCTTCCTGATCTGTCCTTCAAAAGAAGTATAACGTGTTGGAGGGGAAGATGGAGAGCAAGAACGAAGACTGCTGGAAGAGGAAGGGAAAGAGGGGAAGAAACAAGAGCTGCAGTTCACAGATCACTGCTGGGTTGTGGGGAGAAGTGTGTAAACAAAACCAAAACCAGTAAGAAATGCAATATAAATTACCAAAATCTGACACCTACTGATGGGCTTGTTATACCTGGTTTCCAGACCGGCTGCTTCCTGGAGCATTTCTGGTGTGACTGCCTCTGTGTTAAAGAAGTCCTTGATGCTTTGCAGAAGCTCTGCCCTTCGGGGGTCAGGCAGGCTGTCTGCATTCAGCAGGGCTCGTGCTCCCGAGCGCACTTGCCTGCGCAGAGGGTCCTCCAGCAGACGCACACCTTCCTCAGAGCCAATGGGAGCACCAAACTCCTCAGCCAGCTGCTGCTTGAGATGGTTGTCATAGTAATTAGAAATGGCATGGCAGGATGTGCAGAGTAGGAGCACATCATGGGAGTTGTGGTCCTTCATCTGGATGGGGAAGTGTCTTCGGTATTCGTGAGGAACAACATTCTTCCTAGAGAACACAAAACAGACAGTTCATTACATTTGTCTGGAGCTGCTACTCCTCAGTTACTCCTCTTCCTGGCCTAGAGAAGGTTACCTAAAACTTAAAGTCCAGGAAAACAAAGATTACCAGGATCAGGATCTGTAGTACAGCAAGACATTATTTTTATTCTTTTTATTTGTAGTTGTCTCTACAGGTTTTCTGCCTTTCTCTTTTTTCCCCTTCCAAAGATTCATCCCTTTCAATCAAAAAGAAAAAGATTCATACTGTAAAAAAAATAAAGTAATGCTCTATGAGAAGTATATTTCTCAACTAACCAGTAGCAGCTGCAAAGACAAAAATCTCGTTCCTTTTGACCTCATGAGCTTCAGGCTCACCTAAACCTTTCAAAAATATGAGGATTAATTACCAGGACTAGAACAACTATTTTCAGAAGAGGACACCACCTGAACAGTGTGTGTCAGCACACTGCTGCCCACCTCATTCAAACTGCAGCACACACACGTTCCATGAGAGCTTTGCTCTTCCTAGGATCGATATCCCCTTCCCCTCAGAGAAAAGACCGGTCTCTTCACTTTCAAACTTGCCCAGTCACATACAACTACAGAGTATTCAAACAGTGATAGCCCATCCAGGACATGAATAGGCATAATGTTTCAGGCCACTAACCAAGCTATGGATGCCAAACTAGATGCAGACCTCAGTTCTGTTTTAAAAGATGCAGTTTTCCCCTATCCACTAAACAACTCACCGGATATAGGATTCTCGCTTGCCACATACAACACACAGGTTTTCTTTGACTGTCAGATAATAATCAACTTGAGACTCAGGACGTCCTGAAGGCTCAAACCGCAGCTTCACAACAAACGGGTCTGTGCTAACTAGCTCTAAAAGGGTAAAGGCAAAGAGAGAATATTCAAAACAAATTTGTATTTGAAAGCTTAAGTAACAATGCTACAATGTAAGAGTCATCCTAGCAAATCCCAAACAGTATTTCCAATAAGAGAGGATACAAAACATTCATGCTCCATTATCTAAAAAACAAAGAAGAGAAGAGAGAAGAGAGGAGAGAAGAGAAGCTGTATTTCAAATACCACACGAAAATCTGGTATGCCTACCTCCAATCCCCTTGTCCAGATACCACTGAGCCTTCTTGCGATCACAAGTGCACAGGGGTTGTCCATCTGGTGCATGCAGGAAGCAGTTGTCATACAGTGGAGACTTTCTGTGAAACAAGGACAGCATTACAGCAACTATGATAGCATGCCAAAAAAACCCAGAGCTCTCTGTAGCCATTGGTGCCACATTCCAATTCACGCAGCCTCCTCCAAATCACAGGAGTGCCCCTAAACAGACACCTGAGGCTGCTGAGACTGCACAGGCTGCCGGTAATGGAAGCAGTACATCTAAAACTTACCTAGGATTTACTAACTCTAAGCTATCTTTGCTCTCCTGCTGCCAACAGAATTGTAACTCTGAACCCCAGTTTTCAAGAGATGCCAGCAATTATGACAGCCTTTAAAAAAAATTAAATTAGAAAACAAAAGAAAATTGAAGTCACAAAGGGTGATGAGTCAAGAGTAAGCTCAAAGAGAGTGTCAACTTTCTGGCGAGGCAGTTTCAAGGACTGGCTGCCTAAGGCTGTATTTAAAACCTTTATCAAGAAAAATTTTCTAAAACAGTGTGAATAGCAATTACTTCACTTACCTAAGAGAAATGATCCAAAAAGTCTCCAAAAGTTGAGGACTCAAACACATGAGTCCATGAGAACAACAAAGCTGAGCTGAGGCCCTCAAAAACAGGCCCCAACCTGTGGTAGGGACAAGAATTTCTGGTGGAGCAGTCTCTGGTGGTTTGCGGCAGTGTGTGGAAGGGCACTGTTTTGGAGAAAGTGTTTCCTTACTCTGCCAATCTCCTTCAAACAAAACTGAAGAGTGGACAGATCAGGCTTAAAGAGGACCTGGTTGGAACTGGCCAGACACATCACAATACACTGAGGAAAAGTTTTCTTTCTTCTCTCCAGCGAGATGGTACAAGCTGTAGTCAGCAGAGCTCTACCAGCTAAAAGGTTGATTCACAGGCTATATAATCTGACAGAAGGATTTCTTCTGAGGTCCACAAGGGAAAAAAACCCCAACAAAACAATGATACAGGAGGTCCCTTCCACTGAGCAGTTCAACAGTTCAACTTAGTCACCATGACAATTTCAGTACATGCTAACTTTAAATTAATAAACATTAAAACTAAACAGACTTAAACAGAAAGGAAGAGTGGAAAATGACTTTTGAAACTACATCCAGTGTTACTACAGACCAGAGCCACACTGCTGTAAATACTATAAAAAACATTGAGTCTACAGATCTCTCAAGAAGTCAAGTGCAGCTAAAACCAAAAAATAAATAAACAAATAAGGGGAGATTTCAATTTAACTCGGAAAGCAATTTTGTTTAAATTTTAATCCTCCCATGAGACGCAGTACTCCTGTTTTGCATGACACAGCCTTCCAATAAAAAATTAAAAAAAAAACCTGGAGGGACTTGCTACATAAAACACAACACTGTTAATGACTGCTAATGAAATCAATATTATTGACTACATTGTCTCCATTGCCAATCCAATAAACTTAAAAAGGAGAAAACAAATACTAAAATGTCACTGGATATGTGAACAATTTTAGTTCATAGATCCAGTGACAAATTTTATTAGATTGTATCCCAACAAAACCAAACATACTAGCTCCCCACATCTTCCACTGCACTGATCTTAAAGAGACTTCTCCAACTAGTTTTGAACTCTCATTAGCAAAAGGCCATAAGAATTTAGGATCCACTCCCAAAAATCACCTGCAAAGACAGTGATCCTGAATCCAGCAACATCTGCCTCTGCAAGTCCAAAGTAGTACCATTCCCTCCTCTCTCTCCCAGGCCAACACAGAGGGGCTACCACAGACTGTTCCTTCCTGTGCCCTCTGGCACCTCAGCTTTCATCTCTGCTCAGTACTCTGCCATCTCTGTGGCCATAGTGACATGGGACAGCAAAGTACAAACAGCAGTCCACAAGGCAGATCTTGATAAAAGGACAAGCTCTATGCAGTTGCCACCTTCTCCCTGGAGGAGAAAAGGCACAGCTGTTTAGGCAGCAGAATCATAGAATATGCTGACTTGGAAGGGACCCATCAGGATCATCAAGTCCAACTCCTGGCCCTGTGCAGGACACCCCAGGAATAACACCTCTTGCTGGGACTCTTCTCTCTGGTTAATGCTTCCACAAGAGAAGAAAAGGTAAAAGTAGAAGACAACACTTTAACTTGCTCATGACCTAGTACACATTCCAGTGCTGCCCCACTTCTAATACCTAGAGAAAAATGAGGAACACAGAAACAGGATCTGGCTCCCATGACTGTTAGGTCCTGCATGTCCTTTCTAGCTCATATTATCCACTTTGTTTAATGAATAGAGCAGGAGGCAACATGCAAAGTTTTCCATCTGCAGTGCAAAGAGTAAAGTGTGCTCATATACTTACCGGGCAGAATATCCCACACCCAGAGGCTTTCGCTTCTGCCTCCGTGGATCTCTCACTTGATGATTGCCAGAGGGCTGGCCATTCACCCAAGATTTCCGATTCTTTGTTTTCTGAGGGGAGTGTCCATCTCCACTCTTCTCCTCGCCTGTGCTGCCACTTTTTCTTCCCCTAAATGGGATATCCACCAAGCCCCGGCATTTACCCAACGCTTTTTCCCAAGCAGCGTCAGAGTTTTCACCTTCAGATGTAGCAGGGAGGCCAGCAAATCCCAGCAAATGGAGGAACAGAGCCACTGAGACCTGGGCATCCCTAGCAGCATAGAGAATCTGCAGAAAAGCACAGACATCTAGATATGGACAAACAGCAAATACTGCCAAACATTATTAGTCTTCAACACTTGGTACAGTAAAGCCAGAAGCTGCATTCATTTCCTTCTGAAGTTCAAAGTTTTGCCAGTTGAGTGGCACTCAACACACCCCACCCCATCACCCTCATAACATCACCACACCCCACTTTTTTAGGGTCAGTCAGACTTGAAGTACTCATGGGTGCCCCCAGGAACTGCAAGGGAGTGAAAAAATTCATATCAGCCAGGCCCTAAAACATCCTCCTACCCCACCAAGCCCTCCCCTGGCTACGAATATTCAGCGTGGTTCTTTGTCCTGTCACTCCCTCTACTGGTCACTGATATCGCAGACATCTGCAGCGTGACTAAAGAAACTGAGCGATCAGGGGAACTATAATGCTCTAAAGAAGGTTTCCAGTGTCTGCACTGACTGCTACAGAATGAAGAAAAGAAAGTAATAAAAAGGTGAGGTTTTGGAAACACTTCTTCAAGGGATCTTGCCTTATAGATCTTTCAGGACTAAAGGAAAACAACGGTCAAGTATCCAGGGAGAACAGTAGAAAATGATCTTCAAGGAAAAGAATGGAAATGCAGGTAGAGAGTCTGAAATTAACTTTAGACCACAGTCACACATAAGGTTTTGAGGCAGACCTTGAAGAGGTTCAGATCTCCCTGTGGTAAAGCCTCTTTTTCTACTAAGAAGGTTACTTTTCCTCCCAAAACACCAAGCTGAAGTGGAAGACAGACCTGATCTTGTGCCAGTTCTTCTGCCTCCCAGTTGCTGCAACGCACATGAGGAGATTTGTCAAGTGGGCAGTTCAGGACTTTTTCAGCTAAAGACTTAAGGCTAAGGCAGTTGTGAAGTAGATCCTTCCTTCGATTTAACAAAAAAAGTGAAACAAACATATTAAAAATTAAAGTATACACTCATGTAAATTCAGATGACCTCATAGACCCTGAACCTGCCAGAGCATAATGCACATGATGCATGACTCCCAAACAACAGAGAGCTTCCCGTCAGCTTTAAAGGCCCTCTCCCTCCCCTCTATTAAAATGTCCTTTCTAGATTTAGTAATTATCTTGTGTCTGCAATATGCAAAACAGTCAAGGCTGAAGTGTTTGCCTCTGAAATACTCACTTCTGAACTAAAGGGTTCCATCATAAAGTGATGGACTGCCTGCCCTAGGGATGCACGAGGAACCGAAGAGCCAGGAATGACTCAGAGGAATCCTGGCCACTAGAGACAAGAAATCCATCCTCAGTGATAAAAAGGCACCATCAGGTCAGCCAACCCATGGCCCAGATCACTAATACCACACCTAGACATCCATATAACTGTACATGAAGAATACAGGCAAGTAAAACATTTTGTTTTAGGAAGAATGAAGGATAAGAAAATGGTATCATAATTGTAACCTTTCCACAGAAGCATTTTTATTAAAAGAGAAAATTAGAACTGGTTTATTTAGTAATTTTTCAAGAAATCTTGAAATTCAGCAGTTCTACTTACATGCTCTGGGCACATGTAGCCCATACTTCTAAGCATTCAAACATCTGCTGACACAGTGATCACTTTCACTGCATTACATCACTGTCCTTGGACTTCTTAAAAGCTGAAGCATGATACTCAGAAAAGTGCATAAGGGTATTGCATGAGAAGACTAACAGATACAATTAGCAAATGAAATCCTCATGAAGATTTCATTTCCATTAAGACCACAGAATAGAAGCGTGACATCTTCTTGGGCTGCAGCTGTCAATGCCCATTCTCTAAAGTCACCCTGAGAACTCCAGACCTACCAGACTGATATCATTCAGCATATGCAAATTACTTTAAAAATATTTCCAACTCAAATGATGCCTCCAACAGAGCTGCCTCTGTCTTCAGGCACTTACCGCTGTCTCATGGCTAAATACCGCAGATCCACACTCCCTTTGACTGGAAGGCCATAATCATGAAGCAGCTTGCAAGCATCTTCCCAGCATCCAACCCCAACTTTCAACACAGTACTATCTGCCATGATGTCCAACAGGGTCTTTGGGAGAGTTTGTCCACTGGCAACAAGCCTGGGCAACCGAACAAGAATGCAGAGGCCACTGGAAGAAGCCATCTGTAGCAGGGATACAGGATTTGCTCTTCCTTCCACAGATACCTGTAATGAAATAAAAAATGAGGAGTCCAGGTTACAGTATTATTAGTAATACGGGACCTGGAGCAAATTGCAAAAGAGGCCACTGAAGACAGGAAATACTCATCAGTCAAGTGTTGTTACATCTCTAAAATTTCACTGCAAATTATGTGATCTGTTTCACAGTATCACTGTGGCAAGCTACTTCTTGCCACACTCCTACAAGAGAATCTTTCCCCTTTTCATCCTTCCCCCTCATAGGTGAGCTGGTGAAACAAATCAGACACATTTCTTAATCCACATCAGCACAAAGCCACCCACTGTATATATATAGATATATATATATATGTTTATGGCAAATTCATTGTTTAACTGTGGCTTATAGTAATGACTGTGGGGTGAATAAATTTCCAGCCCAAACAATGGCAAAGACAGGCTTTATAAATGGCTTAAAGCCTGTTTTGAGAGATCAGACATGCAAATGTACAAGGAAAAGAGGAACTTTACTTTCTGGTTGTCCCGGTGAGTTATCTACGTATCAGTATTATCCTTCTTTTTGGATTTATTATACTTAAGATATTGTTTCTTAAAAATGTGGCTGGATTTAAAATAGTGTAAACCCAAGCTACTTCTAGTAAATCACCTTCAAAGAGCTAGTACACAAAACACATAATGCTATATTTAGCCATACAATTATCACTATATTTAGTAAAGTCGATTTACCACAGGAGCTCAGTAAATAGTTAATTAAAAACATAGCATACTTAAAGGTAAGAGCAATCAAAATTAGCAGCTATTTCACTGCTGTCAGGATAGACAACCCCCCAGGCAGTTTTAACAGTCCTAGAAGATCCATTTAAAGAAAGGAATCACCCCACCGTCACTGTTAGCAATCTAAAGGAGAGGCGCTTCTTGATCACTCACCCACTCACAATCAATTCCAAGCACCGGCCACTTCTCCAGCTCCTTCTTCAGCAATGGTTCAACACCATTCCATTCCTCCTGCTCTGAAACTATCACTATGTCTGCACCAAGGGTCCTCTCTACCCAGGAAAAGGTGGGAGATCTGAAGAAGGAAAGCACCTCCTTATCCTCTGTCTTAATGAGTTTCTCATCTCCCGACTTTATAGCTGCTTCTTCTTGCTGACTACTATGGCATGCTTTTCCTTTCCGACGTTGGGTTGCTTTCCACAAAACCAGGCCTCCCACTGCAACACCCAGCAGGGTCGCCAAAGTTATTGTCACTGCTGTTTGCTTGGGCATTTTTTTTTAATTTCCTTTTCTACCCCTTCACTTCACCCACACAAAACGGCATTGTAGGATTTCATCATGGCCTGCAAAGAAAAATGAGAACTGGAAATTAAGGACAACTTAACGAAATACGTTTAGAGATATTAAATACATGCAGTGGTATACATAGCAAGGTCCTAGCCACAACTTGTGATCCTGACAGAAGAAGGACCCACTTAGACTGGGGGGACAGACCACTGCAGTTGCGGATTGAGCAGTAACAGGAGACTGAATGCTGCTGTTGACTACAGCACGGAACACCTTAAAGGGAATGCATTAATTTATACTGGTGGAACTGGATGCTCCAACGAACTCTGATATTCCAAAAATAAACTAGTCATGGTTATTACCAACATCTTTTAGTCCAGTTTGGAACTAGATCAACCTAAACAAGGGTAAAATGGAATTGCTGCAGAATAAGCATGTTGGTTCATGCATTAGTAAGCAATAGGCATTTGGCCATTACATTCACATCCATATTAGGGTCAAATGGTTCTTCAGGCATTGAAAAGCCCTTAAGAAGCAGCATCTATTCATAACACAGCTTTTCCTCTATCATACAAAAGCTTAGTACCCCTTCAGTAAACTGAAATCAATCCTGCCCCTGCATCCCCACCTTCCCAACCCACCGCGTAGTTTCTAAAGAGCTGCCCTGACACACTCTCCCGCAGGAGCAGAAGTTCTGGTGTCGGTGCTGCCACAGCCCTGCAGAACCGCTGTCAGAACCCCGATCACGGGCCGGGCACCTGCCTAAACGCCTGCGAGTGACAGTAATTCCCTCCCGCCTCTTAAACAGAGCGAGAAGGCTGAACACAAGCAGGGCCACGCGCACCTACAGCCCCTCTTGCCTGTGATCCCAGGCAGCCCCTCGTGCGGATCCCCCCATCCCGCCGGGGCAGGGAAGCCTCGATGAGACAACATGGACCCTGCCCAGCCCGGGGGCAGCGGTGCCAAGGTCGGGGGCCCGAGCCGAACGCTCCTACGGGCCGGCCCAGGGCTCCAGGGCGAAGGCGCTGCCCACCTTAGGCTCGCCCGGGGAAATCCCGGGAAGAGGCCCGGACGCCGCTCCGGCACGGAGGGAGCAGGCGGGAGGCCGCGGGCGCACCGGACCGCGTACCGAGGCGCCTGCGGGCGCGGCCGCCCCCGGGACGCGCGGAGCAGCCTCTCCCCCCGCGCCCGGCCCCGCCGCCCGCCCGCGGGCCTCGCTGGGCGCCCACCGACCCGCTCGCTGCCTGCGTCTCGTGGAACGGCTGCGTCCGGCGGCAGGAACCCCCCGCGGGGCAGTCGCCACACGCACCGGGAGGCTTAGAGCGGCGGACGCTTCCTCTGTGCCGGCGGGGCGGGCGGGCGGCGGGTGCCGCCATGTTGTACGGCAGCTGGTGTTGGGGCGGCTGTGTACCTGGACAGGCGTCAGCGTGCCTTCAGCCGGGGCAGCGAGCACTGGCAAAAATATTGCAAAGCGAGCTCTTTTCGGGAGAGTGGAAAGAGCGGCTTGTTGTCTGAGATTAGGAGGGCTCGAGGAGGGAGCCGCAGAGGGGCAGTGGAAGCCACCCGACCCGGAGGACCGGGGAGCCCCTCGGGCAGGAGGGACCAGAGAGAGTGGAAAGAACAAAGGCAGCCAGGAAAATAAATAGGAATGCGTAGCCACCTCGAAGTGGCAAACTGGAAGAAAACAAAGAGGGGGGAAATCGAGCGGTAAGTATCAAGAAGTTAACAGAGGAATAATCATGACAATTTTTCCTCCCTTGTGTGTGGAAAAATACGACCGTTAGAAGCGTGACACTGCAAAACAAGGACAATGAGTATTCAGGCTGCTGCTATGGTCAAGGTTATGATCATCAAGTTTTGAGGCCATCATTATCAAAAAGCAAACACGTTTCCAGACCAAATTCTGTTGCAAATTAAAGGATTTGAGCACCCAATTTCTTACAATTCCTTTACAATTCCAAATATTTCCCAATTTTTGTGCTGTTAGAATTCCAGCTAGCGGTGTCTGTTTGAAGCAGACACTAAACCCACAAGAAAGATTGCTTTAATAATTTGACAGCAACAAATGTTGCTTTAACTTTGCCACTTATCAGGGAAGGAGGATGTCCCTAGCAAAGACTTGGCATTGAGCAGACACATTATCCAAGGAGCGCAACAAAGCAGCTAATGGCTGACATCAGGGAAAATCTCTGTACAAGCAGTATTTTTTTCAGTCTGTAAGTGAATGTTCAATCTTTATTGTCACCCTTCTTATTTCTTAACTCAGGAATGCTGTATGGACCTATTGATAGCACAAAAGGAACACAAATGATTTCCAGAAGAGCCCTTTTCTGAGCAAATAAGGCCCTCCCCTTAATCAGAAAGAAGATGACAAGGTTATTAAAGGTTGAGCAGCTACTGTTCTAAGGACATGGTCTAAGCCAACATGGTGGGACCATGTCAGGTCTCACTGGTGGTGGGGTCACACCAGCGAAGTTTGTTTTCCATTGACTTATATCTGTATTTTGAGCACACAAATGCTTTATACTTCAGAGTTACAGCTTCTGTATAATAAGTGTTTCTGCAAAGCATCTCAGTCCTCCTCTACAGTGAAGAGATTTTTATCCATTTTTTAAAATAATCCACTAGGGGTTACAAAGCATTGCAATCTCGCACATCTTGTCCCTGATTCATTCTCCTCAACAGGGAAGGTCTGCATCTGCCCTACAGTCACAACCTGGACACAGCCTCTCCATCCATCCCCTATGCTCCAATGCACCAGACAGCTGACCAGCTGAAATGGAGGTCACCAAGCAGGAGCCAGCACTACTCTGAAGCTCCTCACGCAACTTGCGCTCAGAAGAAAAGTGCATCACATGCATGCTCAGGAGAGAAAACTAGAGGGGTCTGGCTGTAACTGAGTTTCTGTAGTTGGGTGGACATGTTCTGCCTCCTTCTTTCCCTCTCTCTTCCCTTCACACCTCCCACCCTCCAAGGTATAATGCTTTGTTCTATTTGTTCACTGTAGTCTAGCATAAACCTGGATGGCCACTTGGAAGGATAGTCCCAGATTTCCTGTTGTACCTGTGATTTGACTGCTCGCTCCCTGCTCCCTTGCTCCAGCACCTACATTTCTGTAATGATGGGTCAGAGAATCCGGAGACTAATCTGGCTGTAAAGGAGTTCAAGGGAAAAAGGTAACTACCTGGGGACACAACAGACTTGTCTAAGGCCCAGGTGAATTGAAGGAGACCTAAGAAGATGGTTTGTCTGGGCTCCAGGATGCAGGTCCCTCATTGTGGGGCAGGTAAGGCATTGTTAAGAGAACTATCTCAAAGCTCAAGATGAGCTCAGAATACCAAACAAATCTGCAAAGATTGTTTGTAGCCGGACCCATTTTTAATAAACTGGCATCCACACAAAATTTTGAAATAGGCCAGTTTTTCCTTTTACAAGTTTTTTACTTTAGTTTCTAAAGTAATAAAAGTTTAAGTGTACAGTTACAATAGAGAAAAAAGCAATAAAATACCGCAACATTTATTACATAATAAAAGTCTAAAAGATAAGATGCTAGCTTTTCTCCGAGTAACAGGACTGTATCCCTGGTTGCATTTAAAGCATTTATTTTTCATGTCATCACTGACATTAGAGAGTCCTGTAAACCATAAGTATCTTTAACAGCTTGTCTTGCTACCTACATAGCCATTTATTCAAGTATAAAGATTGAATTAAAAATAAATGAAAGCAACTGATGCATGAGTGTACTCTGGCAAAAACAAAACAAAACCAAAACAAGTTCCCAATACGTGATGGGGGCATTGCTGAGAGAAGGTAACCAAGTGAGTAAACACCAACTGCTGGCTTAGCCTTATGTATAAGAAATCTGTTACAGCAGGTAACTGGAAGCCTTTACATGGTAAATAGCAAGATTTACTTTTCTGTTTCTGTAGCATAATCTGAGATCTCTGCAGAGGTCTCTGTCAAAGGACTCAATTTTAGCCTGATTTCTTAAGGAAAGAAGGCTTATGCAATTACACTGTCAGTGTTTCTGTCTGTGGGTCCCATTATTTCCCACACTTTCCTTGCCAAGAAAGCATGTTTAAACCATAGCTCAATTCCATCTAAATTTGTACAAAAGTAACTTAAGTGAAATGAAAAGCCAAATCGATGGAACAGGTCCTAATAAAGCTGTCACTGATAAAATGGCAAGCATGTGCAGACACTGCATATACATATGAGAATCCACACAGCAGTGGCACATCAGGACAAGTCTGTAGGAAACCAGGCTTCACTTGTTCTGCTGATCACAGAAAAAGAATTATTTTTATAATTATATTAGCTTATCCTTTAGGAGGGAGAAGACCAGGGTAAATGACTCAGTGTTCAAAGGAAAATCAATGATTGTGGAATATCAAAGAAAGAGCCTCCAGTCAAGACTAAATTGCTGGTAGCAGACAATGAGCAGAGAGCTCATTGTCCCCAGTACCTACTGTCCCCCAGTAGCTCATTAATAACACTCTCTTTGGGGCCCCATCCCAAGCTACAAAAGAGAACTGAACTCGCATTTCAACTCCTTGTGTGATTTATCTTTCTCCTGTTGATGCTAGTAACCCCGTACCTACATGTGCAAACAAGCCATTTTGAGCAAGGTTTGTTTTAAGAGGGTTGATACTGGGGAGGCAGCAGGATTTCTTCTTTCCTCAAGAAGTCAGAATGAGATCAGTTTCAATCAACTGTGAAGCCACATCCTACAGGTGGAGTTTCACACTGCAACAAGGTGGATAGAAGGTTTAGCTTCTGTTGAAAAGGCAGTTCTGATTCCCTCTTCTATCTGTTGGCATTCTTCTACAGCCTCACTTCTGCAAACGCTGGTGGCCAGTTTGATTCAAGGAATTAAGCGAGTGGAAAGCTAGCACAGAAAAAAAAAATGGAGATTTCTCATGGTTTAACTCCTTGTAGTAACTCACCATACAGCCAGATCTCAGTGAAACTACATCCTAAGCCAAAAGATGAGTCAGTGGTTGCTCACTGCAGGAATCTGCCAAAGTTTGCAGGGTTTGCAAAGAATTTGAAAAAAACACTCTCAGAGGTATGTAAGCTGCCAGATCCCATGAGGATGAGCTGTATTAGCGTCGATCATCATCAATGTATTTCTTCCTTAATTGCCAACTCTTTTCACTATTTATGTAGAAGCTAAGAGGAATTTCACAGTTCCATTTCTTGAAGAGCACTTAACTTATCCCAGTGGTTCAGCCCAGAAGGCACATTCAGTCAGCCTCAGTGTTTATGGCTGCTAAGAGTATGATATCCCCCCACTCCCAAAACTCAGCTCTCATCTGGGCACTCCAGACTAGCCTGTGCTGATTTTGGCATTCATTGGGACACTTTCATGAGTCAAATATACATTTGAGAGAACAATCCTTGTTCTTCCTATCTTTCTGGTCCATGAAATTAGTAAGCAAAAGGAAAAAAGCCTAGAAGCCATCACATTTTCACTAGAAGGAATAACACAGGGACAATTATTTTAAAAAAATGATATGGCTAAAATATGATATAGTCTTCTTGGTTTACCCTCCATTTGTTTCTATTTCCCTTCAAAAAAAAAAAAAAGTATAAATAAATTAATAAAAGCCTTGACTCTGCTCCACTTTCCTAATTGTATGCTCATTCTCTCTGACTCAGTCCACAGACATCCAACTATCAGTGTCAAAACTTCTCAGTTTCCGTTCCAGATTAACCAAAGCCATTCAAAAGTTCAACAGAACTCAAAAAGGTGTATTTAAAGCTCATTCTCTCTAACCTGACACAATCGACCATGCTTCACCTACTTTTCTTTTTACCTATTTAAGCCTTCCAAGTGTTTGACAGCCTCTCAGAGAGCTGTATCCTTGGTCTTCTCCTTTTATGCTCTCGTATTATCTCTGAGTTATCTCACTGAAATACAAATAAATTAATATTTATCTGCAGATGATTTGTGGATCTGCTCCTTTCCCCAGAGCTATCTCTCTCTATCCAAGCTCAAATCATACTCTTTTTCTCTCTTCTGTGGATAACTAGCAGGAAGTTAGAGCTTATCAGAGCTAGAACTCTTCCCTGAAAGCCCTCTTATTATCTTCATTGTGTGTATGTGTGGATAGCATTTACCTGCCACTCAAGCTTGTTTGTCAACTGTCAGGTCTGACTGAAACCTCTTTGCAGATCCTAGCACCCAGGATACATATTTCTATATGGCAGCTCCAAGACAAAGCCCTTTGATCCATCCATGCAGCTAAGAGCCTTGTTTAGTTCTCTTGCTGACATACATAGAGTGCCCTGATATGTCTCCCTACAGCATTAACCAACACAGCTCATAACACAACAGCCATGGACTGCTCTAAATGTCATGATCTGACAATAGAGTAAAGCTGACTGTAGGCCTCCTATTAATAATCAGATATACCACAGACATCAAATGGAAATGACTACTGGAATTTAACTCATTCTGCCAATTCAAATTTGTTCAGAAAAAATGTTGAAGGGATAACTTTGTACCAGCAGATATTAAAGCCAGATCAGTTATTGTCAGTCCTTCCAGAGGCAGAACAAAAACTCTGTAGCATGGACAGAAGCTAATGTGAAAGCAATGTGACACCATGTCCATACCTGATCCAGATCAATTTAGTACTGCTAGGAGACTGGACTATGCACAGCCTTGGAATAAGCAAATCTGAAACTGCAACCCAAGATTGTTTAGGCAGATCATCTTCATCACTTCCCTATTTGAAGCATTTTCCTAGTTTCCTCTTTGGTATTGCATCAAACATTATTTACTTACCTTCATTTCCAAGGGCATCTACGAGTCTACAACCCTGTTAATTATCTCTCATTTCCTTTCCAGTTGACTTCTCTCCTCTACTGCCTATTTGTTGAAATTCCAAACAACACATTTTTGGGGGGCTTTATTTCATGCTGGTTTTGAGGTATGGAGGAGACTATAATCATCCTGCAGAACTAAGCTGCCCAAGCAGTGTGTACAAACAGACCCTGACTTCCTTTGCCCATTGAGTCTGTCCATGCTCAATCCAGTTTAGTCTGTACCATTCCATCTCAGTACAGCACCCTACATGCTAACCTGTCCCACAGAACAGCAATTTGATGAAGTTAGATCTCTTTGAGTAACTACTGTCAGTGCCTTGATTCCATTCCAAGCTGCAGAAGGTTCCTATTAAAGTAGACAAAGATGCTTCATTGGTGCTACTTCAGCATGACTCAGGACAACAGTGTGTTCTAGAGAGTAAGAGCCCTCTGGCATTTTCAAAGGAAGATGTTACCAGTATAGACTATGAAAATTTCCTTAGGTGTTGTATTCAAAATTAATTCAAACAAAGGAATCAGAGAATGAAAAAAATGCTTACCAATTTGGTTTTTAAACTGATATGGTCATGTGAGAGAATATTTCATTGAGCAGTACAGATTGGCAATCTGCTATTATTTTTCTTTCAAATTCTGACAACATATCTTCTTTCTATCTGCTTACAAATGTGATTAAAAAAACCCCAAACCAAAACCAAACAAAATTCAGTTAGATTTTTCCTAAAAATCCTGGCCCTGAGAGTTTAGGAAATAATTTTATTAATATGTAAGACAATGTAAGTACACAGCTTTCCTAGAGACTGGATCCAGAACGTGGAGAAAAAACAGTGGAGATTTTATTCTGTTATTTCAATACAGGAACCAAAGATATCCAAAGATATTCAACCTGAACAATACTTTAGGAAAGGGGAAAAAATGAAACATGTGTTGGGAATTCAGAAGTGAGCAACAGTTTCTGATATAATTGTAATGGCACAGAATTTCATGGCATGCAGACAGAAGAGCTATAAAAATGATTTTATAGCAGCGCAATTTACCTGTGTCTGAGGCTAAAGTAGTAAACACAAACCATGATGGACAAGGTCTTTGCCTCTCTATATTGAGCGTTGCTAGACATGATACATAGCAATAGTTGGCCATCAACAACTATAACTAGAAAAACCCTTTTGTATAGTTCAGATGTAGAAGAGATTGTCCTCTGTTTTCACTTCAATTATGAAACATTGTTAATGTTAGTAATTAGTTACATTCTCTCCCCTCCCCCCACAGTTAGAAGGAAAAGTTTGTTATTTACTTTTGTTATGTTAAAAGTAAGGCCCATGATTCAGATCCATATAAGAGAGTAGACAGCAGTATGGCTCTGGAAACACTGATCTTTGTACTTTTCTTCAAGTGTTTATTTCACCAAACTCTTATATGAAGCTTTCGGAAGGCACTATGTGTCTTTGCTAACCTGTTGTCTATCTCTCCATCAATCTTACCATCCGAGGAGATGAGGCTACCTAAGTAATTAAACTTCTGGACTGATTTGAGCACTGATTCACCAATGGTGATATGGGGATGATGTGGGACTTCCTGAGGTGCTGGTTGATGGAGAACTTCTGTCTTTTTTAAGCTGACTTCCAGCAAAAAGAGTTCAGCAGTGTCTGCAAAGCAGGATGTTAAATGCTGCAGAGCTGCTTCTGTGTGGGTGACAAGGGTGGCATCATCAGCATAGAGCAGTTCCTGGATCAGATGGTTTAAGGTCTTAGTATGGGCCTTCAGTTGCCTTAGGTTAAAAAGGCATGATATCAGTACGATATCGAATATAGATACCATCCTTATATGGATCTGAATCATGGGTCATCTACCGCCACCACCTGCATCTCCTAGAACGCTTCAATCAACGCTGTCTCTGCACAATCCTAAACATCCACTGGTCAGATTATGTGACCAATACATCTGTTCTAGAACAAGCAGCAGTCACAAGTATTGAGGCCATGTTACTGAGAACACAGCTGCGCTGGGCAGGGCACGTCTCAAGGATGAAGGACCACCGCCTCCCTAAGATCTTGCTTTATGGTGAACTTGCCACTGGCTGCCGCATGAGAGGAGCCCCGAAGAGAAGATACAAGGACTCCCTGAAACAACATCTCAGCCTTGGCCATATTGATCAACATAACTGGTCTACTCTGGCCTCCAATCGGGAGGCCTGGAGACACACCATCTGTAACACTGCGGATGCCTTTGAGAAAGCACACAGGATCACCCTTAAGGAGAAAAGACAACGCAGAAAGAATCGTGTCTTGCAGAATATACCACCTAAGGAGTCTTTCTGCTGTGCCTTTTGCAGCCGGATGTGCCTGTCTCATATTGACCTTTTTAGCCACCAGCGCACTTGTAACAAATGTGGGTAGAGCCCTTCCCAAATCTTCGTTTGCAAAGCCCAGCCATGATGATGAAAAGTAAGGTTATAGTGTTGTCAAGTAAAAGGCATGGTTTATAGGATTTCATGTTCTTTCTGTAATCTTAACCAGGAAGAAATCCAAAGCACTTAACTGACTTTCTATAATGAAATAATTTTAATTTCTACAGAAAAACTGTCACTGGAACATGGCAGAAGTCTAATAGTACTCAGTAATGTTGCCATATAACAGTTTATGTCAGGAAGGGTTTTTCTGTTTGCTTGTATTAAAGTTTAGAGATTCCTAATTCCCAGCTGGTGCAGTGGCACACAAAGATGGCTGGGACTGTCAAGCTAATTCCTCACCTTCCAAAATCTGTATCTCCCCTAGATACTGGTGCCAGTTCACCCATGCCTCATGCCTATGGGGAAATGCAGACCTGAAAGTTTCAAGCTGCTCACTTTGTGCACAGAGTGTTCAGTCAGACACTGCAAGGTGGGACTGGGAGCTCTGTGCAGCACCTCATGGACATCACTCTTTGAATGATACTCCTGTTGTCTGACATGGCATAAGATATTACGTGTGAAGTACAGGGTCCTGTGAAAGACAAAAGATATTTTTTTCCCCAAAAACATAAAGTTTGGGATGTTGTTTAACAGCGGACATCAGATCAGTTCCACCTATTTAGCTGGCTGCCTTTGAGTTTTAGTTGATACTGGAGGGTAAGAGAAAAAAATTCTTCTATATTTCCAACAGTCTTCTGGGACTGCAGGGGAGTCTACTCACTTGGGCTGCGCAACCCTCCTGTTTTCAGTGTTGCTCGGGAAGGAGCAGAAAGCAAGCAGTAAAACCTCTGACAGCCTCATAAAAACTATCATAGAGAAAACAACAACAAAAAAACCTAAACAAAATGAATCCTAAAGCCATAATGCTTTGGATTCCCGCAGAAATCATTCAGCATTTACAGAGGACAAGCCTCACTGCAAACCGCGCCCGCACTTGGGGTATTTTCCCCCTCATGTTCCCTCCGGTGCGTTGACCGCAGGACCCCACGGCGGGCGGGCCGGCCGGAGCTCCGGAGGGCTCCTTTCCCATTCACCGCGATCAGGGACGACGTCCGTTCGCGGGAGCACCTGCCCGCCCGCCGCCACCTCCCTGCCAGCCGTGGGGCCGCAGGCGGCAGCCAGAGCCCCGAGTGAGGGCTGCCGAGTGACGAGTGCGCCCGTCCCCCCGCAGGTCCTCCGAGTGACGAGTGTGCCCATGTCCCCTCAGATCCCCGGAGCGGCGAACGTTAACGTCCCTCCCGCAGGTCCTGGGAGTGGCGAACAAGTCCTTCCCTCCAAAGGTTCCCGGCGAGTGTGCCCGTCTCCCCGCAAGCCCCCGGAGTGGCGACCGTGTCCTACTCTCCGCAGGTCCTTGGAGTGGTGACCGTGCCCGTCCTCCACAAGCCCCCGGAGTGGCGAACGTTAACGTCCCCGCAGGTCCTCGGGGTGGCGAGTGCGCCCGTCCCGCCGCGCCGCTCCAGGAGCGAGTTAACCGGCGGCGGCGCCACGCTAGAGCCGGGCCGAGAGGCGCGGGCTGCAGCTGAGGATCAGCTGCTGAGGGGAGCGGGGAGGAGCCAGCGGGATCAGGAAGCGGCGGAGTGTCTAACACCTCTCTGCCATGGCTGGCTAAAGAAAAATCATCATAACCATAACAAGGGGGGAAGCGGGGGAGGGGAGGCGGCGGCGGGGGAAGGGGCGGCGGGGGAAGGAGCGGCGGGGAGCGGCGCAGGCGGCAGCATGAGGAGGAGAGGCAGCCGGGGGGGCAGCATGCGGTCGGTAGTGGGGTTCCTGTCCCAGCGGGGCTTGGAGGGGGACCCCCTGCTCACCCAAGACTTCCAGCGAAGACGCCTGCGGGGCTGCAGGAACCTCTACAAGAAGGACCTCCTGGGCCACTTCGGCTGTGTCAATGCCATTGAATTCTCCAACAATGGAGGCCAGTGGCTGGTCTCAGGTAAAGCGAACGCTCCCGTCCCTCGCCCCCTCCCGCCACCCCCTCCCCAG
This sequence comes from Corapipo altera, assembly GCF_003945725.1. Lineage (NCBI taxonomy): Eukaryota > Metazoa > Chordata > Aves > Passeriformes > Pipridae > Corapipo > Corapipo altera. Next base: position 4,128,427 of record NW_020884885.1, on the reverse strand, counting down.
GAAGCATCTTCCTGCCCGGCCGCCTCCCCCGCGGCCCGGGGGGAGGGGAGCCGCGGCGTCGCTGCTCAGAGCCGTTTCCCAAATCCACCGGTGCCCGGGAATAATGTTTTCCCAAGTAGGGATCTAAAATGGTTGACAGGTTTTAAATTCTACTATTATCGGGGAGGGGGGAGCCCTGGACAAAGTTTTTACTAGAGTGTTTCCCGGGCGCTGGGGCTGGAAGCTGGGGGTGCCCTTTTATTTGATGGCTCGCTTGCCTTTCCCCATATAAGGGGATTTTCTTATTTTCGGGGGGACGACGACGGAGACGAAACCACCCCGTGGCGCGCATTGTGGGCGCCGGGTGACATTTGTCAGCGCCGTGCCCCGGGCCGGGGGTCAGCGATTGCTGCCGGGGGCGGGCGGCGGCCCCGAGTTTAGGCGGGGGGGCTGCAGTCCCGCTCAGCATCGGGCGGGCAACTGGATCTTTTTAATCGAGAGTCTGGTCACTTTGGGGCCACCCCACCACATCTTTTGGGGGAGGGGAGTCGGGTTTTGTTTTGTTTCTCCTCCCTCCCCTTGCAGGGCGCATTTGGGGAGGGGAAGAATTATATTTGTGGTGATGTTTTTTGACTTCGGGTACCCCCTGTTGCTTGCCCGGGGCTGAGGGACCCATGGTTGGGAGATGCTGTCAGTTAGGAGGGAGGCGAGGGCTTGCCATGAGCTGCGACACCGAGGACGGGGAAAGGCTCTGTACCCTCAGCCAGGGAGGGGCTGCGGGGCTCGCTGGCCGGCCGCCTCCCCCCACACCAGCAGCGCTTGGCGCAGGTGCCTCTTCCTTCTTCCCCGTCTCCGGGCTCGGAGGGGCGGCGGGAGAAGGAGGCAACTTGAGGCCGGGGCCTGGCCGGGCGCTGCAGGCCGCGCTCTCCTTGGGCGGCTCTTAGCGACAGGCCGGGGAATCGCGGGCCGATCCTGCCGGCGGCGCCCCGGGGCTCCGGCGCTGAGGGGCCGCGATGCCCTTCTCCCGCCGAACCCGAGGCCCCTGCGCCCCGCTGCGAGGGGGCAGAACCCTTCGGGTGGCGGGGAGAGAGCTGCCGGTCCGGGAGGGACCGCCCGTGCCGCGCCGCCCCGGGCAGGGCCAGGCCGCCCAGTGCGGTGTCCATCGCAGGCCGCGGTCGGGGGGCGTCTTGTCCCGGCCGCCCCTCACCCCCAGGGGGAGCGAGCTGGAAGGAGCGGTCTCCTTTCCCTCTCCTGCCGACTGGGGTTGGGGCTGCCGGCAGCTCCCTCCCCCGGGGCCGGGCAGCAGCGGGAAAGGCCCACTCCCGGTCGTATGGAGTGGCTGCCCTCGGGGGAATCGCAGAGCTCCTTGGCACAAGGCCGTGGCAGCTTTGTTGAGCGTGGTCTCTCCGCTTGCTGGAGGGTGATGGCCTGGTTACCAACCACGGGGTGGAGGAGGGGCGAGAGGGCCTCAGCTTTGCCTGGCCACCCTGTAAATAGCGACAGGGGCTACGAAGGAACGTGATGGGGGTATGGCTGAGCGGGCAGCTTACTGCCTTCTTGTGGTGTCTGGGCAGAGGTGGACTGTATCAGACAAAGGTATCAGTATTAACTGCAGAAATAACACGTGGATTCAATAAAAAGTTATGACTGATTACTTTTAAGCAAGGACAGAATAGAAACACTGCATAAACACAGAGTGGTCTAGAATGTGTGTCCATGAAGGGTCTTAGTGTTACTGTTGGGGATTCTTTTATCTTTATGCACGTGCAACTTACGAGATAGGCATCCATTTATCTTGTGAGTATACATGTGTATACATGCACACATATATATGTATATAAATGTGTATTGGAAGGGAATGCTGATTCACCTATTCTAAAGTTCCCATTTGTGCTAGAGTTGGCATGCCGGTTTGCACTGGTCCTTCTTCAGTAGAAAATAGAGCATTGTATTTCTGCTTATAAAGTGCTACAGAGAATTCAAGTGTAACTACTGTTTCTTTTTTATTTTCCATAATAAGTGATGGAAACAACATCAGTATTTTCTGTTCTTCTTGCTCTAGAAGGCTTTAGGAGATACTTCAGGTCTTGTCATATCATCAATGCACTTACCTATGTTGACATCCATTCTTTAGGTAGAAGCATAAAAAGTTGAGGACTAGAATGGACTTTTAAGAATTAGTTTTGACCAAACTGCCTGAGTCAAGGTAGGTGCAGTGAGAGAATGGAGGCAGATTTCCCAGCTATTGGGCATCTAAAGAAGCATACGTAAAAGGAAGGCTTTCAAACAATGTCCTGATTTCAATTTCCTAACTTCTCATAAAGCTTCAGAGTGTTCAAAGGGGGTAAGCTTTTCCTCGGTATGTAGATAAATGAATAGCAAGCAAGGAGATAAATGGTAGCAAGCAAGTGAAAAAAAAAAAAAAAAGGCTTAATTTACATGTATTAGCAGTGCACATATTTGGAGTAGTCAAGAACAGGCTACCTTAAGCATGACCTTGTGTCGATGCCCTGAGAAAATGAAGAACTCTAATTATGGTAACTTCTTTACAAATGTTCATGTTATCTGTGACCATAAGATTTAGAGTGTTTTATGTGCCATAGGAACAGCAAGCAGGTGCTCTGTGCTTCAGTCAAAACCAAGAAATTAAAAGTCAAAAGATTTATGAATAGTCTTAAATTTCATGTTATTATTAGACCAATCTTCATTAAAATTACACTCAAAAGACTCCTTTTTAAGGTTGTACTTGATCTTGAAGCTCTGAGAAATAGCAACAGCAGGAAAAAAGCAAAGATGAGAGCTCAGATGAAAGGTAAAGGAAGGGTATAAGCTACCTCTACTCTGAAGTTTTGTAGAAGAGTTGCTTTACAAGACTTCCAAATGCAGATAAAGCCTTAGAATAGATGTCATGTGGGTCTCTCTTCCCTCAAAATAGTCAGCTTGCTGAGGTAAGGATGAGATGTTAGATGCTTCCATCTGTGCTTATAGCAGCTAAGAGAGTTAACAGGGATATTGGAATGTGTGAAAAGGGAGAGTGCAAGCAGTCTTTTCAGTTGTTCAGTGTTGAGTAATATCTGTATTCTTAATCTAAAGAAGTCTGCTTTGGCTAATTGACTTGTTAACAACTTAGACCTTGTTAGAGATGGTTTAAGTGCAACTGGTACAGTGCATTGGTTATACTGATGCCATTGAAATGCTAGCCTGCATCCAGATTAGTGCTGTTCTCATCACTGTTGGCTGGAATGCTTTCCTTAGGTATGTGTCCCACCTTTTTTTTTTTTAAATCTATCTCCCAGAAGCAAATCTGTAAGGCTAACGATTACTGTTTCAGTAAACAATTTAAACTGTTTAAACAGAGTTTATGTTACAGTTCCAGATAATTTTCCTGCTAGGATTTTGGAGAGAACTTCAGCGTAGACAAGCCTTGGCAGGCCTTCTGAAAGCATGTTTGAAACTTTTAGGTATCTTCTTCAAATCTTATACTGGAAAGTGCACATTTAATAGTCATTAAATTTGTCCGTAACCATATTTTCAAGTAAAAAAGTTGAGGTCTACAAGTTGAGCTGGGGGCCAGTTTGTAGGCTTTTGCTGTGCCTGTGTGGAACTCAACAGTGTCACTTTATAGAGGGGGAGAAAGAGAGAGAGATTAATAGTTTGGGACATGAGTGCTAGAAGAGACTGACATAAGGACAAGAATTTAAAAAAAATTAAATAAATGGAATGAGGAGTTGGACACTCAGGAGAAGATGCAGTGTGACAAGTAGAAAAGGCCTATCTGTAGAATGGCACAAGGGAAGAGGAAAGCTTAACATATAAGAAATGTGTAAGTGGGTTGAAATTGGTTAAAACTTGTTGCTGGATAGAGTTGAAAGATTTTATTGGGCAAAATGTGTCTTTGCAATGCTTCATTTACTAGATGGTGTTTTTTTCTTTTAACAGTTTGAGAAACACATGACCGTCCATGCATGGAAATTAAAATCACCATGCAATGGTGTGCATCTGACTTCTTCCCTCACATTTGCCAGGCATCTCCTTCTGCAATTTAACTTCTTGAAAATCAACTTTACTTGGTCTGTGTAATAAACTGTCTGTCTCCCATTCTCAGGTTTGGTGGATATGTTTTCCTATTTGTTTATCTGTCATTTTTCATGCCTGCTATCTCTTACAAACATGAGTATCTTTATCAGAACCTCCCACTTTTTTTCCGACTTTAAACTGCACTTTCAAGATAACTTCTGGGAAGTACTGTAATCTGAGGCTTACTTAATCCATGCCAGCATTCCTTTTCTCTTGGCTTTTTTTCCCTCCTACCAGATAATGCAAAAATTAATAACTGTTCTATGATCATAAATTTGTGAGGGTGCAAGAAGGTATTGGAAATTGATCTGTCATTTAGTTGCTGTGTAAATCTGAAGGAGCATGGGCCTAAAAGAGGGGAACAAGGTGACTTTAGCAAAGGTAGTGGAATATTACTTCTGAATAAGGGGATTGTGTATCAAGTATGTTTTAAAGAGGAACACCTTTGATTTTAATCTCATTGTATCCAGCAGAATTCTGTGTAAGGAAGGATCTTACGTGAAGTTACTACATCATGTTTTAATTAATTTCTGAGAAATTATAAAATTTCTCGGGAAAGATATCAGGATAAGGCAGCAATGATTTCAGAGGATAGGAGTTGAATTTCAAGTTAATTAAGATACATTACATGGAAAAAATATCATGTGTTTTGATAGGGACAAGTGCAAACTACAGCATGTGAATAAAAATATTCAACTCTACACATACACTATGGCAACTAGACCATAGTCATAGAGAAGAGGATCCAAATGCAATAGATCACAACATAAATATTGTCAGACATGATAAAGCATGTGAAGTAAACCTGCTTTGTTTGGTGCTGTTGGGGCCTCAAATGGAGTGCTGTGCTCAATTTTGGGCACTGTGTTTTGAGAAAGATGTGCCGAAACTAGAGAAAATTCAGAAGAGGGTATGAAGAATGAAAGACTTAAAGGAAGGGGTCCATTTAGTTTACAGAGAGAACAGCTGAGTAGAGATGCAAGTCCTAAGCTGCATAAAGGTGTTCTTAATTATTCTTACATGAAGTTGTAAACTCTTCTTTGTCTACTGGGAATAGGACAAAGAAGTGGTCCAAAATAATAGGAAGAAAGATTTTAGGATGCTGTTTGATCTTGCACCTGCCGTTCATTCTGTAGTTCATTCACTTATTTCTCCTCTTCATTGCTTGTAATGTGGCACTTTTATAATTTAAAGTCAGAAACTGGTATGATGGAAGCATATGATCAGGGGGACGGAATAGGGAGGAAGAGATTTTTTGTCTGTCAGTTGATTTTCTGTCAGGTCAGCTTCTTTAATCTGCTCATCTCTGCCTGAATCGTCAGTGAATTCAATGAAAGGGAAAATAGCAGGAGCACATGGTAAGGGGGAGTGGGATTATATGTAAGGTCAAAATGCATCCTCAGGCTAGATATTAGGGCAATCTGCCTAATGACAAGGATAATGAGGAACTGAAATAGGCTGCCTAAGGAGGGTATGAAATCTACCTCAGCACTGATTTTTTAAGAGCAAACTAGAGATGTATCTAGGAATAATTCTGACAAAGTCTAGCCTTTTGCCTTTGTCCAGGGCCAAATAAGTGATCAACTTGAAATACCATCCAGTCCCACTTTCTGTGATTCATACAACCTCTGGAGTAGGTATGAGCAATAAGACTAATAGTTTTTGTTATGATTTAGAAGTGTTGTCCACTTGCCGTGTAGGTTCTTCAGTGACTGGAGCTGGTATATGGGAGACAAAGAGGAGTAGTGGTCTTGAGCTTTGTCTGCAATCAGCAAGGTTAATGCTCTTTAAAATTGCAGGTTTTAAGTCCTGACTGGTATGCTTTTGAAGTGCTTCTGTTAGTACTCAAGAACTCGTGTGTTTCATGAGTTATGCAGACACTGATTGGAATAGTTTTACTTTGGTGAGGGTATGTTCTGGCCCCCTTTGAACTATTTTAGGCCCAAAAAGAATAGACTTCTCTTCCTGTCTCTCTTCAGTTTTGAATGTAGAAACAGGGTTGACCCATAATGAGCACTGAGGTACTTGACTAATTAAATCTTTTAAATGTGGTTCCTTTCAGAAAAGTAACTGTAGAATGGTGTTGTATAATTCCTAGCTGGGTCACACAAACTTTTACTTTTCAAATTATCAGTCATACAGTCCTAAACAGAATCTGCAAAATAAGATAAAAGTGAAGCTATTTCCCCTTTGTAGTTGTCAGACTTACTGTTTCTGACACCACAGACTGAAAAATTACAAATTCAAGACTTTGCAGGTCTTCAATTTCTAGAAAATCCGCATGTGGAGCCTTGTTGACTAAGGTATTTTCTTATGAAGCCATGGACTTGGATTTCCCAGATATGTATTAAACCTGTTGCTGTTGGTATATGCCCTGTATCATGTTAAGAAGGTACTCTTCCCATAGACACTTATTTCATTATTCCTTTGGGGGAGTATTGTAGAGTTATCACAGGGTTGTTCAGTGGGTCCAGTGGTTTTTGAAAAGTGTTGAGTGGCTTCTGCTTCTGTTGTCATAGAATTGATGTATATGTACAATAAATTCACTGTAAATCGAGAACATTTTAGTTAATCAGCATTTGCTGTTCTGTTGTACAGAATGAATGCTATAGACCTGCTATAGTTTCCTATAATTCTCAGACTTGTAACTTATGTTGCATTATGTGCATGCACTTTGTGTGCAGTGAATCACGGTTCCTTTCTACAGAGCATAAAAGCTCTGCATGTTCACATTTTCTTTGCTGTCTCCCTTCATACCTGTCCATACATGTGAATTTCCCTCCTTTCTCCCTCTTATTGTAAGAGTCAGGTTTGGGTGGTGAAGATTGCATTTGTTGGTTTACACTTTTCCTGGTTTCAGTCACTTAAACCTTGCCTTTTCTTGGGTATAATTACCTGCGACTTAACACTTCTTATTCTCTTGTATGAGGATGTAGAGACTGTTGAAGTGCCTTTTTGCCATAAATCCTCTGTGGCCCAACACATTGGGTAACTTTTTCTTCCCAGTGGAACTGGTCGTAAGTCAGAAGTATTTCTAGAATAGCTGAGTTGGAGTTAGAAGGTAAGAGACTTACAACCCAATTAACATTATAATTTTATTAAACTTTTATGTCTCAGGGAGTATGAGAGGGTGAAACAGGTGTAGATGTCCTCAAAGACAAGTATGTGCAAGACAGTATGTAGATGGAGAAGGGACAGAATTGCATGAGTGTGGGGAATATTTAAAAGCTCCTAAACTGTGGACTGTGCCACCACAAAGGCAAACATAGTTCTTGGACCGCTGTAGTGTTGAGTACTCAATAGTGGGACCCCTTGTACTAAAGTCTCATGGAGATCTAGGTAACTGGGAAGAGAGAAACATTTTTATTCAATAGGAAGAGTCCTTTCCAAAATGGAGGCAGAAGAAACAGGCACTAAGGTATAGGAACTTCTGAAAGAGAAGGTAGTGGCAACTTTTCACACTGTCAAAGACTTTTCTGCACAGGTTACAATTTATCCTTCTCCTACCATACTGTATGTGTGCTGGAAACCACACTAATGTTTGTTTTCTGTGGATATCTTCATTATTTTTCTTGTATCTGGGCAGTGGTTGGTGAAAATGATTATGAGTTTGCTGTTAAAGTGGGACACCTAGCTGGCTGTGCTGTCAGGTAGGAGGATGTGTAAACTTATTGCAGTGGTTTTGCAGATTGGTTTCCTATGGGAACAATTAACAACAATATGTAATGTTTTGCCCTAAAATGTGTTTTACATAAGGCAATAAATAAAGTTTGATAGAAGCAATGTTGGTGTTCACCAGCTTTAAATGTTGCTTAAATTGTTTTCCAGGTAGTGATAACAATAGGATATGGCTTTTGGCAGCTTTGGGAAGTAGCCGCTTTTAAGTGTGACAGTTACTTCTTGATTTTAACTTGACTGATGTGGTCATGTATTTCTGTGTCTCCTTATTACTTGTTATGCCTGCAATCACTAGGATGCAAATACAACTGTCTCTCCTATTTCTAGACAGAAAGAAATATAAGCTTCCATTAGTGTAGTTGACCATAAATTACTGTGAGTTTCTGGATCCATCAAATTTGACTCACTCCCAGTAGTTATCAAATGCATCACAAATCTTTTTATCATGTACTCTTGTTTGCTCTGTGAAGTACAAAATCAGGAAGAGGAATACACAATTAATCTCAAGGAGCATGGGTAAGCATAACATGCAGCTGTACTGTCCATCAAAGTGTCATAAAATCTGTTAATAGACTCACAGGCTGAGAGACTGTTAACTTATAGGATGTTTGACATAACTCAGTTCCATGGGAAAAATGCTTAATAGCATCATCTGATGTGAAAAATTTAAAGAAATCTGATTATCAATAGTAGTAATTAATTCTGTTTATGCATTTATGTTTTCTGTAAGTAAACAGCAGGCCAATTGATTTTGTTTTCTTTTTGTCCCTATGTCCTGCCTTTTTCCCTCTGGATAGCAGCTCAGATGGCTCTGAGTTTATGCTTTTGATTGTGCAAAGAAGCAGTAAAATGTTTTAACTGAAATCAGAATGTTTCCAGTGGCATTTTTGACTTGCGATGACTTTAATTTGTTATTAAAGAGAGATACCAAAAAAATATTTTAAGTCTGACTTAAAGTAGCTTTATTCAGATTTTACAGGCATTCAAAATTGCTGTGGAGAATGCTGTCCAATACAATAGTACCTTGATTTTTTTTTCCTAATAAATAGTAGTTTAATGCAAGTGAAGCACAAACAGTCTAATACTCATTTTATATCTGACTGTTTATCAGACAGAGAAGGAGGCACTTCAATATATTTGTGTTTAGAGTTCTGAACTGAGAACTGCATCTAGGCAAGCAATTAGAAGTACATACAGCAAGTTGTAAAGCAAGAGAGAGTTGATCTTCTTTTCTCCAGGTACTCTCTTTGTCAGGAGTTCACCTCAGAAGTGTCTGTCTTAACCTTTAGAGATCTAGAAGCATGACATGACCGTGCATGCTGAAGACTTCTGAATGCCTCAGTAAAATCTTTTTATGGCCACATGTCAGTCCTGAGCCAACCTATGCTATGAAGGCTTTGGAAAGACTGCTAGAAGAGATATAGTTGTCACTGTAAGGGGGAAAAAGTTTCTGTTTTATGAATAGCGTAAGCAAGGCTGGCAACAAGGGGTTGGTATAGAAGCATTTTGCCAACATGCATATGTTATCTGGCATGTAATTCATCTATAGCTTGCCACAGAGTTTTATGTAGCAGTACGTTTTTGAGTTTCCAGGTTCCTATAGGTTGTCACTCTGTGTTGGCAGAATGGCAGCTGTTTAATTCAAAGTTTTCATGCTGATTACTATGTTTTCATTTATTTTAATGGAATACCTGACTGCATGACATCTTAATGTAAATGTGTTTCTATATATCCAAAAAGGTATACATTTTTTGTGCTAAATAGGGGGTTAGCAAAGCCTTTTATGAATAGCTGCACAGTTAAATAATGTCATCAGTTTACACATGGCTCAGACACTAATGCTCATTTCCTTTTTTAATTCTAGGAGGAGATGACCGCCGGGTCTTACTTTGGCATATGGAAGAAGCCATCCATTCAAGAGTCAAACCAGTTCAGCTGAAAGGGGAGCATCACTCTAATATCTTCTGCCTAGCTTTCAACAGCGGCAATACAAAAGTGTTCTCTGGAGGTAAGGAAGGAAGAGCACCCTGATTTCACAGGACTATGTGTTGTGAATGTTTTGCAGTAGAAGCCATGAGTGAGAACCTGCCCCAGGCGATATCTGGAAGGCGTTCTTAATCAGTAACCGAAGTTTCTTTGGAAACAGGGAATTCTTTAATTAGCACAACATTTTCAATTTTGTCATGCTTCTTTTCTCAAACCCTGGTGTTACTACATTGTTGTCTTGAACTATCATGAGAATCCTGGGTTCAGTTTGCCCCTATTTGTGCTACAGACTGTGGAATGTTGTCTTTGATATTCCCTCTTAGCTGTATTGAGAGCAGACCCTGCATTCCCTCTGGCACTCAAGCCTGATGCTTAAAAATCTTTGCTGCTACAATCTGATTTTAATGCACCCTTAGATAGCTCATGTAGGACTATTGCCATCTATTGGTGGATCACTTTTTTTCAGACCCCATTTCAGTCCTCACTAGGTAAGCACCTGCCTTTTAAAACTGTTGGCACACACTGATAGGCCTTGATATTTTTCGTCTCTTTTTAATATAAATCTGCTTTTTAACAGAAAGTTTAATTCAGTCTTAAAACTAACATAAGGGAAGTGGACATCAACTTGTTCTGGGTTAATAATCCCTATAATTCAGGTTCATTTCACCACATGATTTTTAAAGTGTTGAGGTAAGGAGGAAAATTTTAGTTGAGAAGAAAAAGACTGTCAATGCAGTCAAGTGTCATTTTTCTGCAGTACTTCGTTTCCTCTATCTGGCATGGTAACAGAAGGACAAGAATTTGTACAGAATGTCCTTTAACATACAGCTAGACTTTATTTAGGATATTATGAGACTATTTGGTCAAAGCCCTTTGTTACGTTTTTGAACCAAGATTTGTGAACTGTAAATCAAGGCTAGAAATTGAGTCTAAGTGCATGTGAACGATGGAACCTTCTCGTCCTTCAATGCTGTGTTAAAATGATAACATCCATTAGAAAAAAAGGCATGACAAAGCTTAAGATGGTGTCAAATTTGAAGGATGGAATGATTCAGATACACTTCTCAGGTGGAGTAAACCCCCAAAATGTCAAATAGTGATGCCTGTCTTCTAATTCTGGGGACTGCCGTTTGTTTTATGAGAAATACAGCACTCCATGCTGTCTTCAAATGAATGTGTCTGCATGAAATTTTGGGCAAAAGTCTGTTTTACTTTAGTTTGAACTCATACAAATGGAACCTTACATGAATATTCAAGGAGTGAACTGTGCCAAATCTTGCTGGACCAGCTGGAATGGTATTTTCTCATATCCAGCTCAGCCCTCTGTCCATTGGACCCTGCTGTCAGAGGCTGCTGTTTTCACAGGAAAAGCAAAAGAGTGGCTTAAATATACCTTGCCACTGAAGTTAACACCTGCAGTTAAAGATTTACATCATTAATTATGGTGGTTTTTGCTAAGATGCCAGGTTATATGAGCTGTGACAGCTGATGCACAGACAAACTGGCCATTCTCATCTCTTTTTCCTCCTCCAGTTTACATAAAACCACTGTGCCTCTGCCAGAAATTATTTCCATTGGAGGAGTCAGGAACTCTTTCAGCTGCTCCATCAAGATTCATTGATCTCATCTGCAAGGGCTGTGAGTCTGACTCTTGGATCCCTTATAAAGAGTCATTTTGCTGCATGGCCTAAATGTACCATCTGTTTTATCTCTGTCAGTAAAATGGGGCTAGCTATATTTATTCACTCAGTGATGTTCTGGAAGATTCTTAAAAGGTCTGAATGAATTGTTGGACTTAAGGTCTACTGGTTATCACATAGATACACAGACACTCACACCTGAATTTGGAGTTGTATTTAAATTATGGAAACTAATACTTATAAAACCCCCAGAACTAAGAATTAGAGTATGGAAACTAGCACAAGGCACACAGAACTCAGTTTATTCTGTAAATAAACAACTGCCAACGACTAATGACTTAGAATCTGATGACCTTTCCCTAAAGCAGCTCTTGATAACAGAGGAGAAGGGATTTTCCACTTCACTAGAAATTGGATTGTATCCAAGGAATTTCAGAGCTCTTTCCTTTGAAGGAGCAAGCACCACAAGTAGCCATTACAAAAATGGAAGGCAGGAACTGAGTGGACAGTGTTTTGCATGTAATCTCTGGAGAAAAACTGTCTCAAAGTACCAAAGAAGTTCCCATCCCTGAAGAATACTGTTGCCCTTCTCTGTCCACACACACTGAGAGTAGAGCAGCATTTGAAATGAAAGATCCCCTCCTAGTAAACTGCTTGGACCTTTTTTTATTTTGCACTTAATGTTAGGTATATGAAAAGATGAAATAAACTTACGGGGAACTGAATTTGTTTCCCTAAGGCCTGATGTGACAGATAGCTCTAGCTTTGTTGTGCATTAGGAAAGCTTCACAACTCTATATCACAACTAAAAAGACATACAGAGCATAAAAATATGACTTTGTGGGCTTTCTGGGTTCTTTTCTTCTGAATTAAATGTGAAAGTATGTGTGTCCTTAAATATTTCTAAAGAGGAGGTGCCAAATTTAGGTAAATTAATATTCAGCACAGAGACTAAAGAAAAATATTCTGCTGCTATAGGTTGAAAAACGCTGCATGAGCTATTGGAATTACTTTGTGGCTGTGACCTTCTTAGCCTGCACACATGTGGTTAGTTTCCATTGTATTCAGTGGATGTGATAAAAGAAAAATGACATGATTGTGTGGTTACTTGATTTGGTTTTTGTTAATATAGAAGAAATTGCATTGGCTGTCACATTCTTGCCTTCTCGATGGCTGCAAAACCCTGGATGCTGATAGTGTTAGCTGGCAGTATTTGATCTGGGAGCCCAGTGCCTTTCACTTCCATGATCTTTTTATGGAGTATCCTTTGAGTGGGAAGAAAGATGTATTTTCATGAGAGTTAAAAGTGTCCTGCCTGCTTCATGGAATATTCTTCTCTTTACTGCAGATGTCCCAAAACTCAAGCTCAAACTGAACAAAGAATGATTGGTAGCATAGTTAAATAGAATTATTTGTTGAGCAGTAGCAGATGGAACGTATTGGTACATTTGGTCATGACTGGAAATGTGACATGGAGCCTCTCACATAACTGAGCAGAGAGCTAACCACTTGGAAACTGAGTTCGTCTTCTCTCTGCTTCAGTTTTGTTTTTGAAATTGAAAATTTAAAAAAAAAAATTTGGTTTGGATTTATTTTCACTATAATGCTTTTTAATCACTGGAACGTGTTGTTAAGTGCTTATATTTCTCTTTTTAGGAAATGATGAGCAAGTTATACTCCACGATGTTGAAAGGTAAATACACAGTTTGTATTTCCACTGCTTTAAGAAGTCACTTAATGTCAGCTCACTGGAGGCACTTTTTGTTTTAATTAATGGTCTAGGATAAGAGCACAGTGTTTTAATCCTGAAACCTGCTTTTTATTTATCTAAATTCATTTCAGGAATGAAGTATTCCTCATAATTCCATTTTTTTCCAGCACTTGGGTTTTGTATCATTTTGACCACGGAGAAGAGAATGATTATTAAATATATATGCTCTCCTGCAAACGTACGTTCTGAGTAGATTTAGAGCCAGATTATTCTGGCACGTATACAAGTGTTGGCACATACAGATGTTTTGTTTTTCAACACACTCACCTGACTTGTATTTAAGATGGCTGGTGCTTGGCCTGCCTAATTAACTTTAAAACTTTGACTGCAGCTGCCGGATTCTCCACACTAATGTGAAGCAGATTTGGTTTGATGCTTAGTTTTTACCAAAATTGCAAACCAGTTGGGAATTAGGCTTTGTTGTGCTACATCAAGATTAGGCTGTTAGTCAAAATATAAATAATACAGTAGTGGTAATGTGTTGGACTGGAATTCTCTAGACATCATGTCTTTTGATCTTACTTCATTTGAGGTATAAAAAAACTATAAAATTTTGGTCTGTACTAATAACTTCTAAGCAATGACCATTTAATTAATGTGAACTCAAGAAAATCAAGTATAAATTAAAAGCAGGAAGAGATATATATAAGAACAGAGAAATACAAACCCTTACTTTTTTTGAGTTGCTTAAATAACATAATTTGGACATATTTCTTCCTATGTTTGTCCAAAGCCTTTTGCATTGAACTATTCAGTGTACATCTGCCTTCCATCATACCTCATGTCTGCTTCTTGCACAAGTCTTGTATGGTAGTTGGGCAAAAGTAACTTTTTCCTACTGTTCTGATGCTTTCTCAGGAATATTGTGTTGTTTGGTGTTTGGGGGTTGTTTTTTTTTTGGTTGTAAGGCTTTTGGGAGTGTGTGTTTTGTATGAGTTTTGGTTGGGAGAGGTGTTTGTTTGTTGGGAGATGTTTTTTGTTTGGCATTTTGTTTTTCTTGTTGTTTTAATTAAATGTGGAAATGTCAAAATTTCAGATGCTGGTGTTTATCACGTTCTGACTTTTTAAGCTTTTACAAGATCTTTGTCCTTGACACTTCTCTATATAACACATTTTTTCCTGCTCTGTCTTGCTCAGATGTTAGTCTTTCTGATATGTGTGTGATTTTAATGTGCTTTCGTTATCAGAGGGTTTTTTTAGGTATGCTAAGACCAGTTGTAACACATACATAATTCTTTCCTCTAAGGTTTTTAGTGAGATCTTCTGAAAGAAACCTTAGTGGACTGACACACTAAATTGTGATTGATTTCTATGGAAAGTTACTCTATCTTCTTGAATGATAACACTTGGTCTGTCAACTGTTTTTTCATCATTTTAAATGGCTTTTTCTGTTACTGCTTTTTTTTCCTTTTTATTAATGGTCCATGAGACAGAGTTAGTAGGTCTGTCACTAAGAACATCAATTGCCACGTGAGTAAAACACTGATTTTATGTGGATCTCTATGGTGGAGCTTCCATGAGGTATAGGGATAGCATACAAAGTGTATTCCCTAGTGAAATGAAGGGGCTTTTTCAAAGAAATAAAACAATCCCAGAATATTCTGACTCAGTATTTCAGCTTTTGGTCTCTCCATACCACTATTTTCTCCTTTTTAAATGATCTAAAAAGATGGGAAAGGAATGGAGAATGGGCTTTTTTTTTTTTTTTTTTAATAGCTGTGGAATGGCTGAAAAGTAGATACTTTGGGGGGAATAATTTTGTTCTTTTTTCTGGTTTTTCTACATGGAAAAATATAGGTCTGGTCTATGCAGAAAAACCAAGAAAACTTACTTAAGAAGCCATCTGGAAAGTTGGTCTTTTGTGAGCTTCAACTGAACTTCTAGACAGTACAGAAGCCTGTATTAAAGAGTGTACTTCTGTCTTGTTTTCCTTTTTACATTAAGTAGTAAAAATTTACTCCACAGATCCCAAGGCTTCTTTCTCTTTCCCATTGCCTCCTCCCAGACTTGATGTAACACAACAAGAGTTCCATAGCATCTTGCAGTATCTGAAGTTTTTACTGTTTGGGTTTTGGTCTGAGATATTTTTTTTCTCATAGCATGATGTCTTGGTCACTGAACACGGGCATTTTGTTTGGTTTTCACTTGAGTTATACACAAGGGTCTTCTTAGGAAGTTGCATTAACTTCATCACTAAGTGTTACTAGGTAGATAAAGCTGTAAATACTTTGCTTTTTAAAACAATAGCAAAAGAATGATAATACTGTATCTGTTTTCCAGCACTGAAACCTTGGATGTGTTTGCCCATGAAGATGCAGTGTACGGCCTTTCAGTAAGCCCAGTAAATGACAACATCTTTGCCAGTTCATCAGATGATGGCCGAGTTCTTATTTGGGACATCCGAGAGTCTTCCCATGGAGGTGAGATCTCTAGAAGGAAAAGATCGTTGATTGAGGAAGAGTTTGTGCAAGGCAGGGAAGAGAAAAAAATATGTTTATCAGGGACAGTCGAGACAGTGAGTGTTGGAAAAGGGTGAAAGTGAGGCATAGTTCTTTTGCCCAGTGATAGGCAAGTCTTTTCAGTTCAGTCTTACTGTCTTAAATGACTCCATAAAGTACCAGTACACAGTGCAGGCTAGCATAGAACTTGGTTTGAATAGGTTTTAACTTGAGTAAAGGGGGAGTGGAGGGAATGACAACATCTTTCAAAACTTGCAATCAGTTAGGAATATGAGGTTTGGGGTTTTTTTCCTGTAGTCTGGACTGAAAAGAAATTTTGGATGTTTAGAAAGCTGTCATTTTGATTTGAATAGTTTTCCAAAGCTAATTATATACTTCCCTGTGACCCTGAGACAGTTATGGGTAATGTTTTCTGGTTGTATGGAAACTTAGAGCCCTTATGTGATAACAGGGAAATTGAATTATTACTTCAGTCTTTGTTTTCCGAAACAGAACTGAATAATGTTGATTTATATAACAAACCTGCAGCTTCTCAAAACACGGTGACCTGTGTTTTTACAGCTGCAGTTTTGAGGTTGAAGAATCTCAGTTTAGAACTATAGTTACATAAATTTGAGAGAAATACCACAGTAATTGAATTTCAGTGTATGAATACTTAAGTAACACTTAAATAAATGAAGCTTCAAGTTTACCTCATCCTAAAGAACACAGAGCAATCTGCAGGAGTACAGAATATGGTTCCCTTCCTTCACAGCTGAAATAGAATTCCATTTTTTTTAGTAAGCTGATTAAATGCAATTGCCTCAACTTGTAATTTCTACTGGTCTTACAGGAAAATTGTTTATGGCTGTGAAATCCAGCTTAATGTATTTTGTGGCAATTTGTACACATTGTTGGGTCAAAGTTGCTGTTCGACTGAATTATCTCTTTTCACACTTAATGAGTTTGATAACTTTCCTAGACTGTCCCTTTTTGACTAGGAAATAAAAGTTGAAACAATACATACTTTATAGTCTCGTAGGAGTCTTTTAGAGACACTAGTATCCTGCAGGATTTATTGAACATGAGTAACCAGAGTTGGGTCTGTCTTGATAAGCCCCACCAGAATACTCATAGAGGACTGCTTATAGATACCCTCCCTACCCCAGGCATATTGTCTTTGTATAAGTATAAATATTGCCTTTGTATAAGTATAAATAAAAACTAAATATACTAGCACTGCATTCAGTTTTGTGCAGTTCTCTTGCACAGTTGTATTAACCCTTATCTCTTTTCCCGTGTAGTAATTTTATTAAACATTCTGAAAAAAATGTACACACTCCATATATATATATATTGCAGACTTTAATAAAAATATATATATTGTCTCTTCTGTCTTTGATGAACTCATTAATAACACCCCTCTTGCTCATAAGTCCCTTAGCAAAGTGAACTGTGCTATTTAACTTCCCTTTAGCCTGTTTCTTACCCCATGCATCTCCCTTTGCTAATGTCAACTGCCTGTAATTAAACTTGATACTATAACTTATGTGAATGTAGTCATCAATATATATACCACTTTTCCCCTGTATAAAAGGTCAGTTACTCTATCAAAACAAGAGATTAAACTAGTCTGATGTGACTATTTTACTTTTGATAAAGTAAAAAAAAATGCAAGTCACTTCATTCCTGCTTTTATGTCTTCATAATATCCAAATGATAAGACCAGACACTGAATATGGTTTCCAAATTGAAAATGGTGAAATGTTCCTTTATTGTCTTCTCCTAAACTCTGCACTATAAAGATCTGTTTGTGTTAGGACAACTACCTGTTGCTGACAGTGGATGTCAACGGTCAGGAGGACTGGATGCTTAAATGCATCTGTAGGAAGCTGCTCAGTCTCATAAGCTAATGTCCAATCTAATCAGAATTTCTGAGATTATACGAAATTAAATTTTTCTTTCTTTGTTGTAGTTAAACCTTGTTACTTCTTTTACTGTTGTTAAGACTTTGAAAAAGAAGGCTGTACCCGTGAATATGGTGTGAAGTGTTGATTATAGTAGTTTGAGGCTTTTTGGAGTTCTGTCTCAGGTTCTCTGAATTTTAAATAACAGGCTTTTGCATGCTTATATAGGAGTTCTGAGTCAGCATTTATATGTGAGCCCTGCCAATGTTTACTGCAGTATAATGCTTGTCACTGGGTAATCCCCTTGTCTGCATGGGTATTTTCGTGAGAATAGGCACTAAACCTGCTACTGTGAGTACAGTTAGTTACCCTGAGTGGCCAGTGTATTAAAATCTTGCAAATAACCTCCTAGTTTAAAGTAGTGCATTAAAAGAGGTTGGAAAAGGAGTTTTGTTCCCTTCTCTTTCTCCCTGTCTTTTTCTGCTGAGTGATTTTTGCAGAAGTTTTTATAAACCCAATTTAATTTTCATTAGAGATGGTGTTGAGCTGCTCTCTTGAGAAACATGTTCATACTCCAGTGTATAAAAGCTACAATTGTGAATGAGCATAAAGAACAATAAAAAAGTAATTCCCCTATTTTTCATTAAAATGACTTAGTACCTCATTAGTTTAGCTCCTGTAATCTTTCTTTGACAGGCTGAAACTTTTGATATCTTAGAAGGAAACTGTGGTGCCAGGCTCTTTATAATAAAAGTGTGAAGGAAAGCACCAGTAATTAGTGACAATAATTTGACTAAAAAAATGTACATAAGTTGAAAGTTTATTTTAAAAAGGGCAACTCCTTTATTTGGCAATCTGATGCTGTTTGTCTCTCCACTCAGTTAACGCAAGCCTTTGCCTCTCACTGGGGGCTGCCATTTTAATAAACAGCCTCTTATGTCCCAGCAGGATTCTGATTTGATGATGCAAATAAAAAAAAAAAAAAAAAAAAAAAAAAGTCAGTTTTGGTGTTAAACCTTATTTGGAATTGCCAGCAGACTGATGGCAATTTCTAAAGCCTTGGGGCAGGCTGGCAGAGCAGAAGTTGGCTTCTGTTCTGCTTTTTACCTCTGTCTCCTACGACAATTAATAGCAGCATGGAGCTTCAGCTGTTGTTAGAGACCTTTGTTTTCATCACTGTTAAATGAACCCTGAAGAGGAAAGTCCCTATAAGAAAAAGCTTGTAATAGAATATGAGGAAGAGGAGGATACAGGTAGGGCAAGACAAGTAAATGTTCATTGTGTCTCAGTTGCTTGATAGGCAATTGTTTCATAAGGTATTGGAAATTTGAGAGGATTGTCTGTTTAACCATGTTTTATATGCCATAATGAGTGATATGAGGAAAGAAAACTAAGTACCTTTGGAGGTGCTTGTAGGGCTAAGGGTGCCTGCATGTGGTGGCTCAGATAAGTGTCTCCCAAGCACGTGAGCAACACAGGAGTTACATCAAAGCAAAAAGTGAATGGGAAAGTCTGGCATAATCCCTGGCTCGAAATAGGCATTGATTCTGGCTCCGTAGTTGATTGAAAAAGTGGCAGCATGCCATGAAAGATACACACAGCAAAGAGAATTAGACTGTGTCTAAAGCTGTAAAAGCTAGCAGAAAGATAGAAGGATGACAGAGTCAAGGCTTTTCCCTACTCTTCATGGAGACAGCATTTTGACAGAATGAATAGGGTAGAGTAGCAGGACAAACATAATCTTGATGAGAGGGAGAGAGTCTGAATGAGCATGTTTTTTACTCTGTGTGAATAGTAAGAGCCAACTGTTAACATTTTTTTATGCAAAAGGAACATCCTTCTTGTCTGCTTATACAGCACTTAGGAGGTGGCAAGCCTATTTTCCCCAGGGTTGGTAGCTTGCTTTGAGCTGAGTTCCATACAAACTTATTTCACTTCTTGTAATATTATTCTCCCATATAATCAATTATTGCTACATTTCTGGTTTGGGCAGTCATCCATCAGTGTCTGTGGAAGCTTTCAGGCATATATTGCCAGAAATCTTTCAGAAGCTCCCCCCATGCTTACTCCCTATCAGATGACCATTTGGTCATGAACCTTAAGAAGATTCAAGTATTTGATCTTTGACTAGCTAGTTTTAAACTCTCATAACCTTCCGTAAGCAAAATGATGTCTTGAAATTCAGCATATATCCTTTCCCATATTTATACAGAGTTAAGATGTACATGGATGGATTTGAAAACTTCAGGTTTTATATTGCTTTGGATGTGCCAGGTTGAGAAATGGTTTGAACATGCCTCCATATCTTCAGATCTTGTTATGCTGTTTCCATATTAAGCTGCCAAAGTCATTGCGTCAAGCAGTTGTATACATTGTTTGTTCTTATATCTGAAATTTCAACTTTTTCAACAGAGCCCTTCTGCTTGGCACACTACCCATCAGCCTTTCACAGTGTAATGTTTAATCCAGTAGAACCCAGATTACTGGCTACCGCCAACTCTAAGGAAGGTGTGGGACTCTGGGATATTCGTAAACCTCAGAGGTATGATCTGGCTGTGCTTGTCTTGTGCTATTTCTTTCACTTGAGAGATGATGGCATGCTACTCTTTTTTTTTTTTTCAAATCAGAACATATGGTGATAAGAAAAGATTCAGAACAAAGTTAATAACAATGTTGGTTATTGAGTATTTTGCATAATTAACATTCTTCTTCTTATATGTGATTTAATTCAATCTGAAATGGGACTAGGTCTTCGTGTTAAGGTAAGTGATTTTTTTCAGAACTGCCTGGCCTCACTACTACAGATTAACTTGGATTGTTGTGTCAAGTTCTCATCATTATATTTAGCACTGGCTTGCTAATATTGGAAGAAGCTGCAGTGGGCATTGCCTGGTTTACAGTTTGTTTTTCCTACCTAGCTCAGTTTTCAGTGTCTGACTGATTGTGGTCAAGGCAGCTTTTTACTTGGTGCTTATGAGTTTTGTATGACTTCCTGAATAATACAGACACCTGGATAATCAGTTTAGCTGTATAATGTGCTTCCAGATTTGCATAGAATTATAAACAAATGAAGAGAATAAGGTTGCAGCATGAAATGTGATTAGACTGGGTTCTAAAGTGGATGTATGCAATGTCCGATATCAGAGTTTGGAATGTATGAGTATTTAAGCTTCTGTTGAAGTCTTTATCCGTCTTTCAGATTTAAAATTTTCATATTTTTTTTACCATAATAATCTGTGGTGGGTTAACCCTGGCTGGATGCCAGGTTCCCAGCAAGGCTGCTTTACTACCCCACTCCTCAACTGAACAGTGGAGAGAGAATATAGTGAAAGGCTCATGGATCGAGATCAGGACAGGAAGAGATCACTGACCAATTACTGTGATGGGCAACACAGACTTGACTTGGGGAAATTAATTGAATTTTTTACCAATTTAATCAGAAGAGGGTAATGAGAAACAAAAAAACCCCCTCAAAACCACCTTTCCCCCACCCTTCCCTGTTTCCCAAGGCTTAATTTTGCTCCTGAATTCTCTACCTCCTGCCCCCTCAAAGTCATACTGGTTTTGCAGGATTTTTTGGTTTTCAGCTTCTGCCTCATTTCTATGATTAAAGAACTTCCACAAGTTGGTCTCTTTTTCAAAAGGGAGTTGCACCAAAACATTTCTCTTTCCAGACATTTATTCTCAGAGTAGGAATATAAAAGGAATTATGTTGGTAAATCCTATATGAATGCAAAATTTAGATGAAGTCTTTCACTTGGGTAGCAAATTGAAATAGCATCGACCCATGTAGCTGGAAAGGTTATGTAAGGCTAATAGGAATAAAGAGTGGAAGTGCCCAGAGAAGGGCAGTGAAGCTGGTGAAGAGTCCAGAGCACGAATCCTGTGAGGAGCAGCTGAGGGAGCTGAGTTCATTTAGCCTGGAGAAAAGGAGGCTCAGGGGAGACCTGGTCACTCTCTACAACTACCTTAAAGGAGGCTGTAGTGAGGTGGGGGTCGGTCTCTTCTCCCAGGTAAAAAGAGATCCAACAAGAGAAAATGGCCTGAAGTTTGTACCGGGGAGCTTCAGATTGGATATCAGAGAAAATTCTTCACCAAAAGGGCTGTCAAGCACTGGAACAGGCTGCCCAGGAATATCTATCCCTGTAGATATTAATACATGTGTAGACATGGCACTTAGGGACACGTTTAAGTGGTGGACTTGGCAGTGTTGGGTTAATGTTTGGACTCACTTTTCACAGATGTCTTTTCCAACCTAAGTGATTCTATGATTCTATTCTAAATATCATTAACGATATAAACATTGACAGTGGTATATGCAGGAGCACATAACTTGAGTAAGGAATTCTTCTATTACAAATTCAAACAGCTGCTTTCTAATAGCAGAAATAGTACCTTTCTATAATATTTAGCTATTCTTACTAAGACACTGATCTCCAGAAGTTTCTCATCATTTATATAAAAGTGTTAATGAGCATTTGCTTGGAGTGTTAGCAGCTATCGGGTCATGGAAACTCAGATGATCTCCAATCTGGATGCTATCCTGCCTTCTTCCTTGATCTTAACCACAAGGTGAAAGGCTTACTGTGAGCTAGTTGGGGCTACTGTTGTATGGGACAATAGTCTGTACTCAAATTTAAGGACACACAATTTTTAGCTGTATTGTGGCATTGTTCTTTTAAATGCCAAATATAAAATAATTACAACAGAATTTAATTGCTTCTTGGCAAGTAAGTAGCACCAGTATAAAAGTCTTAATAGCATTTGACAAATCAGAAGATTTTTTTTTTTAATGATGAAAGAAGAAGGGAAAGGGTTTCTTATGTTTTAATGTGTAGGTTATCTTAAAGGCCTTGAATAAATTAAACTACTGAAAGCTTGTATATTTACATCTGATGGACAGGAACTACCCTTTTCTGGTCCTAATCTGTTTGAAGTAAACCTGTCCAATTAAAAAGTCTAATGTGGATGTGACTATAGAGCTGAAATTCTGAGGTGGATAGGTCACACCACTTTCCCCAAAGCAGGAAAATGTGTGCAACACTCTTATTGTACAGCTGGGCACACACCATGTGTACCAGGCAGCTGTTCCCTTAAACACTGAGTTTAAAGCTTTTGCACCTACTACATGTGGTACATTGTGTAAAATAGGCACATGCTTCCTGCCTGCAGCCTACCTTCAGAAAAGTGAATAGTAAGAGAAAGGCTGCTCCTCACGGAGTATATGCTGTTGTCTAATATTTAGAGTCTCAGACTTGAGCTGTAACATAAATGAATGCAGGTGATAAGTCTGCCCTCACCTACCATTTTGCGGTGACAGCCATTAGCTTTCCTCCTTTGCTTGATAGAAATGTGCCCAAAACATGGTGAGCAGGATATGCTTGGCTTATGAAAAGAAAATGGCCCTAAATTACTCTGCTGCCACTGCATTTTTTTTCACAGGAAACTCTCAGGAAAGAGGACAATTCAGAATAATCCGCGTCCTTCTAGTGGGCTGCCAAAACCAGAGTCACTCATATTTAAAGAAATTAGACTGGATTTTTAGTCTTTTTTAAAGTAACAAAGCATTTGCCAAAACTTCCACTGGTCTCTGTAGATCTAATTTGCTAATCTAGAAATATGGAATTTTTTTTTTAATGTATTTTGAGCCAATTCATTATGTCTTATGAGGAAAAAATTTTATTAATTTGTAGATCAGATAAGCTTCAACTGTTTTGTCACAATGTGTGGTAGTGGAGTTTTGATTAGAGGTTGAGTGGGTAAAAAGAAGGGGAAGAAGTATAGATAATTTTAGGTGTTTGCTGTGGATTGCCAAAGTCTTAATTTCCAGTGGGTTAAGCAGGGCTGCAGCCCTCCTCCAGTACAGGAAATATGGCTCTATGTAGTTAATAATTTGCTGCTAATATAACACTAAATGTAAAACTCATACCCCAACTACTGTCCTGTTCTCTGTCAGTTCTTGAATGGAGACAGAGTTAGACTGATGCAGGCACTACGTGGTGTGCTTCCTAACTGGAGGCTGTTCTGAGGAATCCTGCTGTTGCTCAGCTGCAAAACCCAGCAAATTAAAAGCTTGAAATTCCAAAGACTGACTTTCTGTGGCCAGTAGCACTACTGTAGCTAGCAATACCTTCACATAACATGTATTGCAGCCAACAGCTGCAGATGTAGGTGAGGTTTGATAAATCCACAGGATTTCACTCATTTGAAGGGAATCAGGCTCGATGATGAATTTCCAGTTTTAATTAGCAGGGGGTCCTCAGGTGAAGTAAAGTTTTTCTTTGACTCTGTTCAGCTTGATAATGCACTGTCAGAAAAGGGGAGATTTGCTGTTAACCTCTAAACTTGTATGGCAGTCAGTGGAATATGGTTAATTGTGCATTTTTAAACTAATAGCTCTAAATCTTCAAAATATTGAATAGAGTAGTGAAATCCTTGTAGGTTAGAGAATTCAAATATAGATTCCACTGCTTGTCAGAAACAAATGAGCT
Source organism: Corapipo altera (assembly GCF_003945725.1). Classification (NCBI taxonomy): domain Eukaryota; kingdom Metazoa; phylum Chordata; class Aves; order Passeriformes; family Pipridae; genus Corapipo; species Corapipo altera. The sequence continues at coordinate 4,104,460 of NW_020884885.1, read as the reverse complement.
GCATCTACTTATTTAACCAGAAAATCTGAGGATTTTTACATCAGGGTACTTTGCTCTAAAATATGTGGCTCTTCTCCAATTGGGTTATTGGGAGAATTTGTCTTAGCTTGCTGTTACATACCTCCAGCCAGGAAAGTTGATTTTACCCACTTCTATAGTCAGGCAACACTAAACACCTCTACAAATTAAAATCGAAATACTTTTAGGGCTAGGAAAAAAGTCCTGATTATGAGCAGATTTTATTCATATGCTGTGGAATTGGTTAACTTTCTAATGGGAAGCTGAGAGTGCTTTATGCTTGGCTGCTACAGTGAAGGAAGTAATTGAAAAGCCAGCATTTCTTGGCATGCCTGGAGAAATTTAGAGACAGTTGCACAACTCTGAATTGTGGAAAGTTTAGCTCACTTCATATAGTCATAATTTGATTAGTCTTGCTGACTGAGTCAGGATACAGAGTCGGATTCATTTTGCATTTTCTCAAACTTCATTCACAGCTTGATATCTCTTTTGTCTCAGATTCAGTGCAGCAATTGAGATTCCCTGCTTCTACGCCAGTAACTAATAAGATTTGAATGTGGTGGGCTGGCTCCTCAAAAATAGCATATGAAGGGCTATTAATATAGTACTAATATAATTTCAGTGTGATTACAAGTTGACTAGTGATTCAGGAAATTTATTCTGCTATTTTTAGAACGTGTGAGTATTTCTAGCCTTTCAGGTGGACGTTAAACTGAAACCATGTGTATTGTTTCTTTTTCAAAAACAGCGCATTGAAAAGCCTTAAATATGGTTTCGGATGACGAGGCTGTTGTAAGGCGTTCGTGCCACTAGATGGGGTCTGGAAGCTGTGCCTTTTTTTTAGAAAATCTTTTTTTAAGAGAATCGAAAAAGGCGGGTCTGTGCTTCTTAAATTGTTTACAATAAAATATGTATTGCAAATGTGTATTGTTACAGGATTGCTGGGAACAACTCAGCAAGGCGGAGTACAAGCAAATATGTCAAGCAAAGACTATGTAACTTCACTTATTTTTAGGGACTCATGTTCTCCCTTCGCCTTTTCCATGGAGCCCCATGCTCATCTTCTTTTTACTGAAATCAGAAGACTGCTTTTTTTCCTCTAAGAAAATATGATAATTATGCCCTTAAAGCTTTCTTTTCCTATGTTCCCCAACTCACAGCAACTAATCTGGAAGTTTTTGAGATCAAAATTATATTGTCTTGTCCTATTAATGACCATCACATATTTTTAAACTGGTTTTCATGTTACAAAAAGGCTGTTCACAGAAGTGTGTTCTGCTTGTGATAGGAGTGTTGAGCGTGTACTTTATACACATTGGGATCCATCTGTGTGTCCAGTTTAAGGGTTAAAATGCTAAGTCTTGGGTCATAAATACATGTCTTGGGACATTTTATGTGAGCCTAGGATGGGTTTATCTAAAAACTAGATAGGCCCTCATTCCTGTGTTCATTGCGTAGTTCTGTGTTTGACCTGTTTTTTTGAGCCAACTCATTATGTTTAGAAGTTACAAAACGAAGCTGGAAAGGCTTTTTAGCTTTCTTATGCCTTAGTAAGTTGTACTTGCTTCGAGGAGGGCCCAGTAGATAGCATAAGTGATGGAGAAGAGAGTGTGAGGCCTGGAAGGCTGCAAACGGGACATGAGAAGGAAACAAAACCTTCCTCATTTGAGGAGCAGTGAAGTATTAGATATGTTCAGCTGTTTGTGGCATTCTGTTCATTCTGTTTACTTGCTTCAGTTTCTTTTGCTACACTAACCTTCCTCTTTTTTTGTCTTATCAACCTGTTCCTTATAATCTTTTTACAAAATAGAAGTGAAACATAACCAAAGTTGGGGGTGATTTACCTTTCAAGGCTGCATGTTTCATAAGAATAAACTATAAGCACAAAGTGTTTCTTTTTGTCACTTGACTTTTTGTGTTCCTGGAGTACGACATAGGGTTCCAGGACCCCAGACTTGAGTTTTGGGATCTGGGAATACATTTGTCCCCCCTAACTCGAGGGGAACTGAATTCAACTCTGAGGGAGGTAGAAATGCTTACATGCAATAGACCTTTCGAAGATTCTTCTGAAAGTTCAGGAGACTTGTGCTGTCTGCATAGTTACAAGTCAGTTCAAAAAGCCCAATGATGAGTTCAAAAAATCCTTGACAATCTGGGCACACCTGGTATTCCTTGGTGATTGTAAACCTTATGGCATATTTTAAAAGCTAATCGGACCATACAAATCACAATAAGCTCCAGTTAAAGGAGTGTCAATTTCAATGTTTTCCATCAAGGCTTTACACACAAAACTAAACAGGAGCATTAATTGAGCTTTAATTTCTTTCTTTGTCTTGGCTGAGACAAAGTACTTCTCTGAGTTACTGAGAAGTAACTGCAGTTCAGAGCCTATTTTAGCAAACTTTTTGAACTCACATTAAATGAATATTTGTGTCTCAAAAAACACCAATCAAGAAAGCTTTCTTAGTGGACTTCAACCAACAACAAATTTGCCTCCTGCACTGAGAATTTAGAGGAAGCAAATTCCCAAGTTCTGGATAAGGAATACTCTTCAGATATCAGTGAATCATCTAGTGATTAGCTCATTAAATAGTAAGCAAAATATAGACATGGAAATTTCTTCTCTGTAATAGACTAATTAGATTCAGGGGGATCTCCAGGGAGGACTCTTCTTAGCGTGTTTATAAATGTTGAGGTATGTTAATCTTGCCAGTGTGTGGAGGACTTTGAAGATGTGGGTGCACTGTGCTGCTGGTCTCCAAATGACTGTGTTCTCTAAAGTCTTTGTCTTGAACAGAGCTTTTTCTGCCAAGTGCTAATTACTAGGTGTTCAGCTTAGTCGCTGTGCTGCAAAAAACCACAATCCAACTCTTAAAGCTATTCATTGAATGCATAACTTCTCGTCCACATGTGTCGGAAATCACGGGTACTCAGTTCTTTTGAAAATCCTGATTGCTTTGACTTGTAGTTTCACTTATTTCATTTCATTCCCAGCCTTTCAAAGACCTAATGAGTATTACTTTTTTCTTTCTGAATCGGTGGTCTCTGATGGCAAGAGGAAAAACACTGTTGGATATGAAAGTCTTGCAGGTGGTGTATGTCAGATTGACACCCTGATATGTAGTTGGAAAAGCTAGGTTTCAGGTTCCTGAGGCCTTTGCAGTTTTGAAATAGAAGTAGTAGCTGCCAGAAGTACAGGCAGTTTAGGAACAGTTCTTTGGAGTTTAGTTAGATGCATGTCAGGTAGACCATCTTTGCAAAAGAGACCCAAGTACTACCTCTGAGTAGAGGCGTGGTTTATTTTGTTAGGGTTTTTTTGTTGATGAGTGGATGTGCAAAGAAAAAGGAGGAAAGGGAGGTGATGAGCGTTTGCATCTCTCTCTGTACCACAAGTGATATTTATAACCTGTTGCATAGAGAGGACTTTAGAAAACCTGTGTGGTGATGTGGAAGGTATTCTAAGGTCATAAAACTAGCACTGTTACTCAGTCCAAGTCAATAAATTGAGGTCTCCACTCATTACCAGTTTTAGTTATTAGAGTCATACCTTCAAGGTATTTGATTCTTAAAGATCATACCAGAAGAACAGAGACAGCAGTTACTTTCTGAGAAATGCTCATGCTGGGTTTTATTCTTTCGAGCTTACCTTTCTGAGCTCACTACACAAAGGAACTGTTGCCTAGTTTTACTGTGTGTTACCAAGATGTCTGGTATGCTGGATGAAATACTGAGCTTCTGGAAAGTGCGAGTGCGGGATCCAGTATTGTTGCTGATCGTGTTGCAGGGGATATTAATTCAGGGGCCAACCACAGAGTTTGCTTCTGACAGTGAGTTTCCTGAGGTTCAGTGTTCTTTCCTTAGAAGCTAGAACTAGTGGATTGGGAATTTTCTTAATGTAGAATCTGTAGATGTTACATGGTGGCTCAGGAGTGGGATGGCAAGAATAGTATGAGGACATTTAAGGTTTTACTTTTACTGTTTTGCATTTTGACTTTTCATGTAAAGGAAAGAAGCTTGTGATTCTCCTCATTTCCAATGTGAATGCTTTGGGATTCCCAAAGCCCCTGGAGGTGGAAGAGTTCTCTACATCATTGAATTGGCAACTACTTGTTTAAATTATTTCAGTACAGTAGAAGTGTGCTGAATATTTCTATTTGGAAACCTGTGTCAGTCCTGCTCTGAGCAGAGCACTGTATTAATGACTGCAGGAAAAATGTGTGTATCTTGGCAACCACTTTTTTATTGTCAGGCTTATCAGTTCATTTCTTTCCCTTCCCTGTTGAACCATTTGTTGTGAATTTTGACTCACCTGATCCTGCTCAAAGTAATCCATTTAGCTAGGTTATAGTATAACAAATTTGAAGTGCTATTTTGGCACTCACCAGTATGGGTCAACCACACTACCTCAAATAGTTCAAATAACTATTTGTCTTCTCACACTGGAAATAGAACTCATCCTACCCTTGTACCATTCTCATCTGTTATGCTTCTGTGGCTACTGAGGCAGCTCAACCAATTTGTTTCTCAGCCTAGAATTTGAAGCTCTCCTAACCAGGTCTAACAGAACCTAAACTTAGATACTTTTTCCCCTGTTTGTCTTCCATTATTTCTTAAAAGTTTCTTTTAATGTGATAGAAAGCGAACTGACTGTTGCTTAAATTTGGGGGGATTGAGTTCTTCTTCTCTGGGAATCTTCGAAATGTGTTGACAGAACATTTGAACCGTAATTGCATCTGGGAGAGTGGTTTTTTTGAGATGGCTTTTGGCTTTGATTTTCTTATTGTAACCATAAATAAATATCCAAACTGTTTGCTGCAGGTTTAGCCAAAATCAATTACTCCTTTAGGGCTAGAAATATCTAAGGTAGTCTCCTGCCTTTCTTTCTGTTTTCTCACTGAAGATAAACAGAGAGTACTTGCAAATGAGCCTTTCTGACTTTGGGCAAAGAGAGATAGTGACAGTCATTAAGTAAGACTTTAGTCATGCTGATGACTTTCCTGCATACTGAGTCCTTTTTTTTTGTAGTTGTCACTTTCAGTCAGTTGATGCTTTTTTCTTCTTTTTTTTTTTCTTTAAAGACAGAAGTGCAGCCTAAAGTTGCTAAGTAAGTAAATTAGTGAATTTATTGCTAAGTATTTTTACTCTGAAGCAAGAAATCTTTTCTCTTGCTGGTGTGAGCACCACCTAATAGATAGTCTGGAAATACTTAACTGCGCAAGTCTGCTAAATACTGCCTGGTATTTAAATGTGCAAAAACAGGTGATGGTCTCTTTTTCCCACCTTTGTGTCTTGTCCTTATTGTGGAATTTACGGGCCCTCTCACTTAGCTTCTGTTTTAGATGTATACACTTCATATATCATTTGCAGTCCCACTTTATGCGTGACCTCATCAGTCCTCTTGGGATAGAGGATTTATCTTAGCTTTCTCCACGTTTAGGCTGGTATCCTTCCCATAGTGGATGTGGTAGGGAAAAAAAGTGTTTTTCCCCCTGGAGTTAAAAAAATGGTAACCCTCGAGGGGATGGTGTCACTTGATGTTGACCCAATCAGCGCCCCTGCAAAATTTAAACATGTCACACCAGACCTGAAGAGAAGGATGATGAGGTAGTTGGAGTAGTAGTGGCCATGTTCTGAGACCACGAGGAGAGAGAGAGGGGCCAGGAGCCCCGTTGGGGGCCAAGGCCCGCTTCCCCCAGCCCTGGCTGGAGCTGCAGGAACTCGGAAACAGTGTTAAACTGGACCAAGTTCTGTGGCTAAAGAGCTGAGGGAGTCTTTCTCCACTGTGAGTGGGCAGCAGGAGCAGCAGCAGAGACAGCACTGAGCAGAGAACTGGGGCAGAAAGCCAAGAAGATAAGAAACAAGCAGCAAGGACGGCATGCAGCTAAGCATAGAGACACAGAGATGTCTAACGGAGAGAGGACTAAGCTCAACAAAGACAATTTTGGGGTAAGAACTGAATCAAATTCCTCCAAAACCCCTTTGAGACCCCTCCTAGAAGGAAGGGGTGGACTCCTACTTGATGGAAGTCCTAAAATGCAACAAGCACCGGAGAGAGGAGCTGAGAAGTTCAAGATGTCCTGGAAGCTAGACCGGGACGGCCGGACGGAATGCGGGGGAAGTGGCCTTGTCCCCCCCTGCTGCTGCTGCCACACTGGCAGTTTTGAGACAGAGCAGAGGAGCTCTGATAGAACACTTAGAGCAAGGACTGAACTGAAAGCTTCCCTAAACGTTCTGACTCAGGGTAAATCCCCTGAGGAAGGGACTGTCACGAAGACCCCTGCACTCCGTGATATGACGTGGTGAGGCGAGCCTTGTCTCTGCTTCACAGTCCACAGGAGAGAGACCTTCACTTGGAGTTGAAGGGCTGAGAGGGATGAGAGGAGACCCTTTTGTGTGTAATGGAGAGAGAGATCCAGCTACAACAACTCCAGCCACGATTGCTGCGTTGGAGAGGAGAGACACTGCTGCCCTGAAAGTGGAAAGGATCTTTTCTTCTTCCCTTCTGGACTTTTATTGGAGGGAAAAGAGATTTGATCCAATGTAAATACTGCTTTATCATAAGAGAGATAGTTAGGATTATGTATGTAATGTATTATAATATTTATTTGTGTAATAATTGTAATATAATTCCCTTCCCCCCATATTGAGTCTTGTGGTGTGTCTGAAAAACCCCTCTCACACTGGGGTGAGTTGTGGGAGGGGGGCTTGGACTCAGAAATTGGATTTTTGGGGGTCTCAAACCACGATAGTGGAGTATATTTAGAAAGATTTTTGGCTTTCCTCTAGCATCCCTGGATCTGTTGATCAGACACACAACCAAATTTGAGAGAAATGAGGTTCAAAATTTATAATAAAAGAGAGTGAGTGTTGTTAGTAGTTCAGCTTTTAATTCTTTATTGTTCTCAGATAGGGCTATGGTAACTCTTTGGTTCGGCTTTCCCTCTTGATTGATTAGTTTTCTCAAAGCTTCATCAGTTAAAATCACACTATCCATTGCTGATAGTTAGCCCTCCATAAGATGCACAGAGATTTTCTGATTTGAATATTAAACTTTTTCACACCTATCAGCATCCCCACATTAGGAATGTTTTGGTTCTGGTCAGGCACTTTAAGCTGGATACTGTCCCTTTGCTCTGTCGGATCCAGCTTGTTCCTAGAAGCAACAGTGGTATTCAGGTTTAAAATTTTCAACACTGTGTGTAACTTTATGCAGTAAACATGAAGTCAGGAAACCTGGTTTTGTTTCACAGCGCTGGGTAGGTCTGTTGGTTGACCTTTCTTGCCCTGGGTTTTTCCTGTACAGAGAAATGGGAATACTGCCTACTTCAAAAGCCTCATGATGCTTAATCTTTTTGTTAGCTTTGAAATACTTTCACACCCAGGTTTTTCTAAAGCATAAATTTAAAGTGCAAAGTATTGTCCTTCCAATGCAAATTAAAAAAGTGTAATCTGTTGATCAAAAGAAGCTCAGATTTAATGGGGTTTTGTAGCCTGCTTTCTTAAGGAAATAGGTTTGTAATCATCTAAGTCTTGCCATAATCGCCTCTACAGCTCATTTCGTGGAGGGAATGAAAAGAAAAACCTTTTTTTGCTAAAAAAAAAAAAAATCAAAAAAACCATTGGTGACTGAAATTGAGGGGGAAATCCACTTAGTGCATTAACTAGGGAAACATTTGAAATGTTTGTTCAACCCTATTGTAAGACAAGGGAATTAGTCTTTGAAACATCAGTCCGAGGGAAATTATGGTGGAACCGACTTGATATATCCAAAGTTATGTGAGCAGTTGCATTCAGTTAGCTTTACATGGCAATTTACATTCATCTTTTACCTACTAGAGACAAAAGCTTTACTAATTCAAGACTGGACTCTTCTACTGCAGGAACATTTTGGATCTTGCCACTTTTCCTGTCAAAAGAAAGCAACTTTCATGTTGCTGCTCTTATCTTTAATTTCGGCTTGTGTAGCTTTTAAGAATTAAAAATTCATGTAGCTTCACTACAGAAAAGAAGGGGAGTAAGTATATATAAATTATTGGATAAGAGAACAAGTCTATGGTTGATGTTTAGTCAGCTTTCCTAATGCAAGACAACAATTGCAGCTCATAAATGTGTAGGAAAAAATGCATTTTAGGACTGCAGTATTGACATGTGACTGCTTTTACATAGACAGTAAGGTGTGAAAATGGATTTCACTCTTCAGGAGTAATTGCCAGCTTTTACAATCGGATTATTTTTCTGAGGTTACATTCTCTGGTATCCGTGTTCTTTGTGTTATAATGACTTTTGGTGAATGCTTCCTTTTGGGAACAGTTCCTGTTCCTTTATTCGGCCTAAAAGTCATCTTCCCGTGCCATGTCTGGCTGTATTTGCATCTTCTCTATCTAGTTATCTGATGGAACCTACTCCTTTGTGTTTTGCTGAATTTAGCTGAGCAGTTTTCTCTGTCACAGTCTGTAGTCCATCCTTCAAGGTACTATTTTTGAACAGGCTGAATAATGGACTCTCACCATAGAATTTAGGGATGAGAAAAGGATGGAAATGATCAGGTGTTTTAACTAGCTTGCATGTGTCTGTTGGACAGTTGACTTTTAGATTGTATTCTCTACTTTCTTTTTTTGTCTGGCTAAATTTGTTTTGGTTTGGTTTTTTTTTTTTTTTTCCTGAAAAACTATTTTTGTGCCTACTACATGTCACTTATTACTTACATTACAGTAACACCTAGATGATTCAAGCAGAGAGTGAAAATAGGACACTGACTTGCAGATCTGTAGTGAGGACAAGCCTAGGACAGTGAGAGTGTTTGGGAACAGGTCTGTGATAAGATTAAAACAGGTGCTAGTTTTGGCTAGAGCTAGAGCTGCAGGAGGATGTGAAACATTCAGACAAACAGGGGTTTTTTGTTTGTTCATTTATTTATTGTAGTCATCATTTGCTACTGTTCAATCTCTGTGATGGCAGAAGTAAACCTTAAATCCTGAAAGGATAAAAGTAATAAAGATGAGAAGGACAGCTTTGTATACATTACACCTCTGCTCTTGCCATCTTCCTCAAAATACTGAAATTCTTGAATTATTTTCCTGTGTATAAAGGCAGAATAAAGGAAAACATAATGCTTCCTGGAGAACTGCCTAAGATCACTGGTGAAGCTACATTCAGTGATTCAATTAGGTCATAAGGGCCAAACCATGCAAGCCTTTGCTATTACATGTTCTGACTGCTCTGGGTACATAAATAGTGATGTCCGACATTTTTAAGGCTCCAGTTTCTGAAGACAGTTATCAGATAAGAACCTTACTTATTAAAAAAAATTAAAATATTGCCCTCCTGATTTGGAGGGAAAAGTGAAGCTTCTGCTCGGCTTAGAGCTTGCCATGCATGAAAGTTTATTAATGATGGGGAGATTCTTTTTTTGTATTAGTTTACATATTCCTGACGCTAACAGTAAACAGCAGAAGGAATGTCCCATTCTTGAAAAAGCAGAATCTTCACCTTGAATTCTGTACTTTTCCAATCTTGGTGGATGCAGTTTATTTTAGTTGCATTTTCTTTTTGAAAGAAAACAAAGGTGTTTAGTTTTGCTAGTAATACACAGCATTTATTTTGATTATTCTTTAATGTCCAAACAAATACCCCTTACTTCTTGTTAAGGATTCTGGGTGATACAGTTCTTGGAAACAGTTCTTGTAAAGGTAGTGAGATGATCAGAAGTAGTGATGACAGAATTTAGAAAAATGAGCTTGTTAGTGAAAAATGATAAAATCTTGAGTATCGCTTGTGTACCTTTTAACCTTAAGACACTGATGGACTTTCTTCAGATTCATAAGGTAACACTTATGAATACTTATAGAGAAACTCCATACACTTTGACACAGTTTATCTGCTTTTCAAATAAACTATCTTGAGATTATTGAGACTCATAAACTACTTTAAAAATGTCAGCATGATTATTGATATTGCGCTTACTTCTCTGTTATTGGTTAATTTGGCCCTTTGTAAGTGTTTGCTTCAGACTAAATATGAATTGTGTGTCTTTTTACACACACCGTAGCTTTCAAATAAAACCCCTAACTTTTTTGCAATTTTCCAAGCCAAAATTCTGTTTGTCAAGTTTCATTCCAGCTCTTTCTGCACAGTTAAAAGTTCCTCAATTTTATGGTTACAAAATTGCTGACAAACACAGTTGTATGCAGTGGTGTGTATCAGTTATGAGCATTCAGTTCATTTTTTCCTTTTAAGGTCATTCTTTCATTAAGTTAGTTTCACTCACTGCTGTTTATGATACCAACACTTTCTTCCTTATTTCCTTCCTTCCTTTTCCCTCTTAAATGGCATCCATTTCCCAAGGATGGTATCTGTACTGAAGTTCATTGTCAGATTTGTAGTTTATCAGTAGGAACTATTCAATTGTTTTATTTAATCCATCTATTTATTTTATTTCTACCAAGACACTGATCTTCTCTCAGTTTTAATGGGCACTGTCTTCTGCCAAACTCGCTTTTGAATAGCCTGGGTTAAGCTTATGTTCCCAATCAGGCAGTCGACTTTTCAAAAAGAGGATGTAACAGCTTCTTTGTCTGGAAGAGAGGAGAGAGGAAGAGAGACAAATTCTTGTTTCAGGTATAGACATTTCCTGCAAATTCTGAGTGCAGTTAGACTACTTATTCCCTTATCCCACTGGCTGCCAGTAGAAACTGATTTATTTACATTAGTGGTCTACTCTTGGATTGAAAGCCTTCCATTGTTTGGCTGAGCTGGTATTTAGTTAACACTTGTGTGCTGCCTGTGTGCAGCATAACCAGCTATGGAAATGACCATATTGCATATAACCGTCCATTGTCTCCCTCCTCGGTCTCACTCCAGCTCCAGCATGTGTGTTTGGATTGTAATGTTCCATCTGTGGACTAAATATTTCTCTTAATCATACAATATGACTTTTTTAAAAACTTAGATGTGCATGCGTCTCTGTATTGCTTCCAGAGTTGGCAGGCAACATCAGCATTCCATAGCTGTCTGAGTGAGCCAAATTTGGAAGCAGAGTAAATTCGAGTAGTCTGGCTCTGGATTCATAAAGATAATGCCTCTGGCAGAAAGGGCGTCCATCTTGTTCAGAGATGTCCCTTTAGGATTGCCTTCAGATTTCTCACTAGCTGTCATGGTCTGTGCCTTCAAGAGAAGAGGACTGAGTGTGATGCATCAGTAAACTTTTTAATTACTGCAAGAAGGTGTTGCCTCTGAAATTTCTTTGTTGGAGCATGCAATAAGGGGCAGACAGAAGTGGCAACTTTAACATGAGCAACATATCCAAACACCTCTACACTGCCCTATTATGTGAAAATATCCAAAAGCATCACTGCCTAAAGGTATAGAGCAGCACCACAGGGCAACTGGGAAAGTGGTAGTAGTCATTTGAGCATTGAACATGCTTAAGCACAGCGCTCCCCTTCCTTTTCCCTCCCCACACATAAAAAAAATAAAATGCAAAAGCTCTGATTCTGATTAGTTTGAGGATCTCTATGGCTTCTTGATTCAGACCTCCTCCTTAATACTAATAAATGTTAATAGTGGTTTAATATGGTAAAAAATAACTTCTGCCAGCTTCTTTCTTGGATATGTCTCACTGCCCTTTTCCTGCAATTTTGATGGAGGTGGAATACTCTAGAAGATGTCTCAGGCAATTAGTATTTTTTCCTAAAGCCAGCATGGTTGTTCTATAATCAACTAAATTTTGTGATGGACGCTACTGAAGTCTTGGGGTTCCTCAGTTCTCAATACTGAGAGGTTCCTCAGTTCTCAATACTACTACATGCACTGCCTGCAGTAGGAGGCGGAGCAAGAGAGATTTCTCAAATCCTTTGTATGTCCTCTATTTGAGAAGTAGGTGCGCAACTTTTCCACCAAGATGGAGCCATGAGCTGCACTCCCTCTGTACACATCCCACCTCATATTCCTGAACATATCTCTCAGATGTTCTGTCCTAGGAGGAGAGAGAGAGCAAATAGTTTTCCTCTGTTTGGATCAGGAAATGGATGTTTGGCAGGGACTGGTGTCCGTTTGTTCATCTCATCTCCACCTGACTACCTGCTACTTGTTAAAGGAAAACACTGTGCAGTTAATTTAACAAACCCTTTCAACGCAGCAGAGAGGAGGCAATCAAGACACAGCAGGGTGGGGAAAACAGAAAACCATTGTCTTGTGAATAGTACTGCAGAATACTGCACTTGGAGCTAAAGAGTCTGACTTTTGGAGACATGAGAATTGAGGCAAGTGGGGAAAGTCATCAGCATGTCACTCTTACATTGCAAATGTAAGACAAATGACTGTTATAGTGTTTCCTTCTGCATCAGCCAGACTAGCCCACTGCCTTTTGTATTAGTGTGGGGTTTGAAGTTTTTGTTTGTTTTTCTTTTTTTGTCTGAGCCAAATGTGCAAGGAACTACAGCAGGAGCTGTATTTCCATTGCATGTGTGGCTCAATCATGTGGAAGAGTAAGGGTGCGAGGTAGTCAAAGCTATGGATCTTTTGAGGAGCATTAACAGTGCAGCTCCTTAATTCTAGACTTTTTATTTGTGTATATGATCATTTTTTCTGAAGTTGTAGTCTCTCTTACTTCCTTTGCTTTCTGAAGTAAAATACTCTTTTAGAGTTTTGTTACACTAAAGTTACCGCAATACAAGGCAGAATTCAACTCCAAGAGGTGTTTGCTTTGATAACTTTGACTGCCACAGGAGCTTTGTGAAACATCAGTAAGCAGCATGGAAGCTAGTTTAATATTACACTACTGTTACTATAAAATATAATCTCAAATTATTTCAGGCAGAGCATAATAAGAGTAACTATGGAAACTTTGCCTGAAGACTTGAAAGTATAGGGCATCTGGTAGGCTCACTCATTTGTAGGCAGGAGAGAATTCTGGGTTATGGTTTGGATTAAGGAGGAAAACTGGTAATGAGTAGAGGAGCTTGGTGCAGCAGGGGCTGCACCTTAACATTACGTCTGAGTGGTGCATGTATGTTATGGCCTTCTTACCCATGTTGGAGAACTCACATATTTTTATAGAAAAATTGATTTTTCTCAACCAAGATAGTCTGGGGTTATTTCTTCTGCCTGGTTTTTTAGTTGAAGTTTTGGTTGGTTTGGGTTTTTTGAGGTGTTGTGTTGTTTTAGTTTATTTGTCAGAGTTTTTTAAGGAAGTGGAAACTTCCATAGGAAAAAAAAATGGCTTACTCAAACATATCAAGAGAGAGGGAGGCAAAACAGTCATGTGTGTTTTGGTTTTCTTGTTTTACTTTGCTTTTTAACATCTGACTGAGTATTTTGAGCTGGATTAATTATTGGTCTTGAAGAACAGAAGCTAGGGCTGATGAGGGCGATCCTACATCCTGGTCTCTAAGGTTACAGTTTTACTATCACATTATTTCATGTTTCTATTAAAAACCTTTAATGCTATTAAGAGAAGCTCAGCAACTTTGCCTGGGAGGAGGAGAACATGAGAGACCAGGACTGTTCATGTTGATACAGGTGTTCAGAAGTTTTGGTGCCCAGCTTGAAGGTCTTACTAGTCAGCTGACCTTGAAAATGTGACTTCTGGTGCCTTTTTGGCACTCTGGATTTGACTGTTCTGTTCACAGACTGCAGGTATGTGAGAGCAGTGTATTTCTAGTGCATTCATTATGTGGAGTCTTCTATTTTGTTTTGGTTTTGTTTAGCTCTGGCTTAGGAACAATGGTTTTTTAACTTTACAGTATCTCATGTAATAAAGCATGTTTCAACCTGCATGGAATGTGGCTTTCCATCAATGTGGAGTGACTCATTTTTCGTAGCGGTTTGGGCAGAGAGCTGCATCAGAAAGTATTAAGCATTAAAATCTATGAATAAACTTCCCTCTAGAATTTGCAAATTCTGTGCTGGCATGCTTTTTCTGGTCCAGAAGGTGCATAAAAGTCAAAAGATTTGATGGGTATTGCTCAAAACCTATTAACAAAATGTTGAGCTCTGGTACTTCTTAGGGAGGTTTCAGTGATCACTAAACAAAAAGGGACAAAATATCTTCCATCTCTGTCTTCCTTTCTATACACACAATCATTTCAAGTACAGGGATTGAACGAAGTCTTTGAAAAAAAACAGGAAGTCTGTACAATACAAGCTTCATTTCAGGTATGCTGTAATTATCTTTAGGTTCCTGGATGGAACAAATTTCATTTCTGTTACTTTTTAAAGAGAGAACCTGGAAACCTGTGGCCCTTTGTTTTTGTCTTCTGTATGTCAATAAGAACAGATACAAATACTCCAGCTCTGAATGTATAGCCTTACAGGGGACAAGGAAACTAGGTAATTCAGGCATGTGAGAGTTTTAGGTAACACTGTCAGCATAACTATCTTGCCTACTTGGCAGTATTTTTAGATGAGGCCACTTTGAGATTAGCTAAGTGACTTAATTTAGCATTTCTTGCAATAATTCCTTCGTAAGATGTCCTTATTTAAGACATCTGGAACTGATTGTAGAGTTCAAACATCCTCACATGCCCTGTAGAGATGTAAATAAAACCAGAAGTGAGATAATGGTCATACCATCTACAATGGAAGAAAATGCCATCTGGTGCCAGAGCAGAGTTAAAAAAAGTTTGGACTGTCTGGGTTCAAGCACCAGCTAACAAAGAGGGTTGGGTGCTGGTAGGGTCAGTTTCAAAGGCAGACATCCCAGTACAAGGACAGCCTTTTTAAGGCTAAGTGCTCTGTCAGACTTTGCTCCTATTCAGGAAATGTGTTTGTTATTAACAAAACTACTCATAGTCCTTAATTTTATTGTTCTGAAGACTCTAGAGTCATACATTTTGATAGTTTGTCCTTCAAGTTTTGGATTAAGTTTTTTCAGGAATTGATACTTTGAAACAGAAACTAAATAAGATTATAGTTTACTGGACTTGTGTGTTTGAAATGACTCAGAAGAAAGTTCTGTCTTTAAGCAGTTCAGTTTATATGCATGGCCCATCTCACTTATTTCATCTGTTTTTTCCCAGTTCACTTCTTCGCTATGGTGGAAACCTCTCCCTTCAGAGTGCCATGAGTGTCCGGTTCAACAGTAATGGGACCCAGCTGCTGGCACTGCGTCGGCGCCTTCCCCCAGTCCTTTACGACATCCACTGCCGGCTGCCTGTCTTCCAGTTTGACAACCAGGGGTACTTCAACTCATGTACTATGAAGAGCTGCTGTTTTGCAGGTGATCGTGATCAGGTAATAAGCAAGTGATGTTGTCCTGAGTCTCCAGAGTTCCCATGAGTATTTGAGAACACCTCTGTAAGGGTGGCTTTTTTCTGATTCATGAGATAAAACAAGAGACAAGACACATATAGGGTTCTTCAGAACTGTTTTGCCATGTGGGCTGTGAAAGAAGGAAAACAAATAACAAAGTACATAATAAATTTTACCTCTTGTTTGATGTAATCTAATACTTACTTGGAAGATAATATTCAGAAGGAAAATATTTGCAGAGGCTTTTTGGGTTCAATTAATATGATGTTGTCTACTCATCCACATATGATAAGGAAGCATTTACCTTGCATTTCAATATTGCTACTGAGTGCAGTAGAGGCAATGCCACAGAATATAAATATTGTGGATTTATAGAGTTACTGATTCTTATTTCAAATTACAGTGTTTCTCTTTTAATGCAGTACTACTGGATCAGGTAGGATAGGTGTTCGTAGCTCAGTGTTCTGTAAGTGATGATGACAGATGCTTAGGAAGGAATAGTCTGGTGCTTTACTGAAGCAGGACTTTGTCCCTACTACTAATCACAGAGAAATAGGTCACATATAAAGTGGCTAACAGCAATTCATGTGATTCTAGAGCCCAATATTGTCTTTGGACAGTTGTATATCTGATAACCACTAACACTGTGTAAGGACAAAAAATGTATTTTCAAGCCATGATAGTACAGAACTATGATCCAACAATTTCTTTGCTGTCATCAGCAAAATTCCTGCAGTCAGAATTTGATCATTAATTCTATTGCTGCTGCTGCAGGAGGCAGAGTTGAGCTTCTTTCAGATTGCAAGTAGGAAATACGTTTACATCTCTGAACTTGAGCAAATGTTTCTGAGTTTTGCATAGTTTTCGACAGAAGGAGCGTGAAAATGTGATAATGAAACCATCTTTAGAAAAAAATTAATGGTTTACTATAAAGAATGGGAAAACACTTGTATTGTTTAAGAAGGAAACCACTGACAATTTGTGGTTCATTATTCTTCTCCTCTGGAACTCAGTGTAGACCTGTGTACACTCCGATGTATAGTTTAACTTCTCATCTGCTACTGAAGATGTAGATAAAAGCCCTAGTATGTGTTACTCTGCTTTATGAGCCATTTTCTTATGGGTGTGGTATTATTTTAACAGGAAGAATATATCTGTTCTGCACCAGGTTGATGCAATACTTCAGGAGCCTGCATTTTTAAAAAACTGGGTATTCTGGTGGCTTGACTGACTTTCTGTTCAGACAAGTAGCAGCACATAATGCTGCTAATGAGTTGGAAATCAGAGCAAAAGACATTTATATTGTCTTATAAAGCTATGTGAAGCTAATAGGGAAGATGAAGTTTAATATGGAATGTTAGAGAGATGTGGAATTTGACATTTAGTCACAGGCTCACAGTCCTCTTCTAAGGAAGGAAAAAAGATAATGATGTCAGAAAATGCCACACATGCTTCAACTCTATATGTCTAGAACTGTCCGGTAATGTTCAAATTCAGTGACTAAGATTGTCAGCACTGTGGGTAGTCCTTAAGGACTGCCTTTTACAGAGAACCCAGTTCCAATTCCAGGTGTATCAAGAAAAGAAGATTAGAGTTGGAATTGACTATAAGATAGAGAAAATGAATAAAAAAATTGCAATATTTTTTGAGTTTTGCTCTTCTATACAACTAGTATGCTTTTGCACAATGTATGTGAGTCTTCACCCCTGCAAATCAGAATTCATCAAAAGAAGAAATAAATCTGTATCCAATTTAATCTGGTTCTAGTCTGCTCTCTCTTTTGCTCTTGATGTCCTATGCCTTAATAAAAAATGTCTTTTATTTGAGATACATGCAAAGTAAGCTTCATAGAATTCCTTGCTTGTATTTCCTTGTGGGATCAAAACTTTGTGTGGGCGAAGGCTTATTTTAAATGATCTAAGGATAAGAAGGTTGTTTTCAAATTGTGAGTGGCACTTGTGGTAGGAAGGCTTCTTCAGCAATATTTTCACATCGCACTTCTGATGTTCCCTGTCTTCGATTTTTCATCTTTATTAAACTGCTGAGTTAATTTTTTTTTCTCTTTTAAGTTGTCTTAACTAATTAGGTTTTAATCCTTTACACAGAACCTAGTAATTTAAAAATGTGACTCTCCTGTGTTCAAAATTATGTATTCACTGTTATGTGTTGTCTGCACAGGTAGTTCATCTCATAATTTTGCATTTCTGTTCTATACTTTAACTCTAATGAGGAAGGGATGTCCTTAACTCAGCAGTGCTTAGAATGCAGTTGCACTGCAAAAAAAAAAACAACTGCTCAGAGGGAGAGGCCTTTCATCCAGTAGAGGCCTTTCATGCAGACCTTTTACTGATACAACTTCCTAACTTTGCAGCAGCACTTACTTCTTTTTCTGGGTTAATGACTTGTATTGGCACTCAGAGGGCTCAGAGCATTTGAATGTGATGTAAGGAAGGGATCAGATGGTGGGTGAGACTCAATTCCTCATAGAACTACAACCTTTGCTAATATTTCTCTGAAGTTTGTGCATAGAAAATGGTTTACTCAAAGGAAGTTTTCTCATAAATCATGACCATCATGGTTTAAAAACCTATAACTCTTAGTTTTGGGTGAGCCTTTGTAAATAACACCATGTTGCACATGGAGCTGTTGGATTCTAGTATGGCAGAAATGAGCAGATTTTGAACTGCAAACTCACAACATAAGAGTTCTCTTGGAGATCACCCTTTTATCTTAAGAAATTGAATACTTAGGTTCTCATAATTATCAGATGTGTTACTCTTACTTTGAATTTAACACGCGTGTGTTAAATTAATACAATTTCTTTGCATAAATAAAGCACAGACTACTAGTTGAGGAACAGTTTGATTGTTTTGTCTGTTGATGGCAGTTAGACTCTATACTAATCTTTTCAGTATCATTTTTTTAGTGCTCGCAGATTGTGACAGGTGCTCAACAGGACTTGGATCCAGAACTCCCAACTTGTTACTCTAGAGGGAAGGTGTGCAGTAAGCTGTATACCATCTCCTTTTATTGGAGCATCTCTGATGCAAGTGGATTGAAATCTCTTAGCAAAAAATTGTATACCAGTAATGCTTTATGGTACAAAATGCAGAAAGATTCACTTGGTAATGCCAATGATCTTCTTGGTTTTTTAAGTTTAGAAGAACGCCTTCTGAAGTGCTTATATGGTTTTGAGGTATTTTGGGACACAAACTGAGTGACAGGGGTCTTAAAGAATGAACAGCTCTGTTTCTTTTTGTGGCCTTGCAAACTATCATTTTCCTCCAAAAGCATTATTGTCCTAGTCCTTGCGAACCTCATTTGAAAATCAATGAACAGTATATATGAGCACTTTTCCTAAGAATACCACAGCCATACTTTTCTTTTTTCTCGCAAAGAGAAACAAAGCCTGTGAGGCACTGTTTAACTGGTGTTTTATTTGCACCCACTTATAACTGCCTTCATTTGCTTCCCTCAAACTCTCTCTTTTGTCTGTGTCACTAGTGTAATGACCTCATTCACATGAAACTGATTTTTTTTATTCTTTGAAGGTGAGCTCTGATGGTGGTAGATAAACAGGTTCAAAATTGTATGGCATTTGCATTGTCCAGGAGCTCACTTGAGTCATACAGCTGTGGAAGGGAGGAAGGGTAATGTAGGCTAGATGGATCAAGCATGACTCTCAGCTTCCCATTGTCTTCGTTGGCTGCAGAGATTTGTGTGAGACTGTAATTTATCCATCCTTGTGGTATGAGCATCCAGGTCCAGAATTTTAAAAGCAGTTTATTTATGCATCTTAGTCCCCCTGTCTCAAGCCTAATGTGCATGACTTTACCCTAATGTGCACAAGGGTTTGATTAAATACAGATATTAAATATGTGAGAATCTCAAGTCATGCTAGGGTGCTGGGCGAGTTTCTGTTCTTGTCAGCATTAGAATTTGGGAAATGTTGATTAAATGCTAAGGATTTTTAGTTACTAGACTGGTATAGAAAATATCTTCTTGTATCTGAGGATACAGAAAGTATTGAAGGGCTTCAGGTACCCAAATGCATTTTTAAGTGGAGGAGGCTCAGAGGCCATAGTGATGGGCAGCAGCAAAAACAGGCCCAGAAAAAAAACCCACAAAACAGAATCACCCTCCAAACTAAAATAGACCAAAAGCTTTTCTTGCTCAAGAATTGTTACCTGTGTCACAATGATGAATGCTGTCTACTCATTCCTTTTTTTCCCCGTGTAGATAATATGAGGCTCTATAACACTTGTGGTTGTAAAATCAACTGCCTATTGCCTGCTTTAAAAAAGAGGGGGTGGGGAGAAATAACTTGTACCCTGTGAATCCAACAAAAAGTGGCTTGACTCTGGCATACCCTCAGACATTACATCACCACTCAGCCTTTTCTGTTGACATTACACTGGTATAGGAGAGTTTCAGGAATGCACTGCTCATGGTACTGCAAGACTCCTCCAACTCCCTATAAAGTTACAGCCTTCATTATGTTGAAATCTGTGTTCTAAATAGCCCTGGTTAGGGACAAGGCAGTTTTTCACAGGACAGAATTATTACATGAATGTAACTCTTCCAAGAACAAGGTTAGCTGTATAGGTGCCAGTGGTCTTGTATCATGGTATATTGCCTTTGTAAAGAAATAAAACTTTTCTTCAGTGGTGTACTTTGTGTCATCTAAATTAAAGGTCTTTTATCTCGGGAGGTAGTGCTTATCAATGTCTAGATTTAAGAACTAAAAAGAAGAAAGGGAATTATTCTTTTAGAGAATGTATTGTGGGCTTCCTGTGCACAGAAGACTTCTTAATGAATAGTAGCTTATTGCAGTCAGCATTTCTTAAAATATGAAAAGCGCTTGGTGTGCAAATATGTTGCTGTGCTTGGATAGAAAGAAAATCAGTGTCTTACTCTGTCTTAAATTTGGTTTCTTCCAAGAATTACTATTGAGATTGTATTTTGCTTTTTGCTTCATCTAAACAGCAGTTTAAATCTCAGCTATATACATAACGTTACATACATATACAATGCATACATGAGATTTATTTGGCTGTGAAATTATTTAGTAATTTCTTCCCCGTTATTTTTGGTAATCGACATGGGGTAGTCATACTGAAAATGTCTCTCCAGAATCAAGGTCTTGACAGAAGGTGCTATGAATTTTTTTTAACCCTTATTATTCTGATTGCCTCTTCTCCCATTCCTGGTGCATCCTGACAGCCCTATTTCCTGTCTCCATTCTCTTCTGCAGCCCTGTAGACCTTAACAGAGGCTTTTAGACATGTAGACAGTAATGCACGAGTCCAAAAGGACCCATACTGAAGCTAAATTCTGGTGGAATGGAACTCTGATTCAGGAGTCTTTGACTTTTGCAGGCTACATGTTTCTCCTAGTCACAGGAGATCTGCAGTTTAGTAGCACCTCTTACACAACTGGGGAGAGGGAGGGAAGGTGAGTGAGCAGGAATGCACACACAATGGGTGCTCTTCTTGTTGAGCTGTTAAAAGTAGACCTTTAGTAGACACTGAAAAAGCAACTATGAATTCTGGAGGATTTTGACTAATATTTGATTTAATGTATATTTGAAAAAGTAAAGTAGCAGATGTCTGCAGAAGACAGAAGAGAGCGATTGGGGTACATGCAGTTTCAGCCATATACAGAAGAGTCTCCTTCATATGCCCAGATAAACGGGTTCCTCTCTTTGGAATGTAATAGGAATATTTTCCCTGCCATAGGAATCCTCAGTAAGGATTTCTAGGTTGCTTTTTTTCATTAATAAAATTACCGTTATGGCCTTTCTGCATGGCAAAAAGGCAGCTGTAAAAATGTTGATGGATTGTTCCCAATGATGGTTCTGTAATCTTTTAAAACTGCCCCACACAGAGTTGGCTGCTTATAAGAATAGGGATTTAGGGAGTGGGAATACAAATTTTTGGCTTTGAATTTTATGTACTAGAAGCAATTTGTACTTCTCCAGTCTGCTGTGTCACAGCTTTTACAGGCATGCTTCTTACTGAGGAGCAAAACGTCTGTTGTAAAAAAGCCTTTGGATATACCTGTTTGATTTTCAGACTGAGAAGGAAAACTTTTAAGCTCTTTTTTGTGCCAGTTCCAACCTTCCTGAAAAACCATTTGAAACAGTAGAGGTTGCAAGCTGCTGTCCTGGATAGTATGAAAAAAGACATATGTTTTCAAAGCAAATATGTTTCTTAATATCACAATTTTGTGAGCCCTCTTTAAATTTATTAAATATTGAAAAAAAAGACATCATTTGCATCCCAGAAGTTATTATAAAGCAGAAGATAAAAGCTTGTGTAGATATCCTTTCTTGTTGGTGAATTATTTTCTTAACCATGAGTATTCCAAGACACATTTCAAAGAGACCTTTCTCAGTTATTTCTCGTCCTATTTTAGTTTTTTGATTTGAAAGATAGGAATTAGAGGTTAGTAGCCTGAACGGGTGACTGGTCTTTACTTTGTCCTCCTAGCCAAACACCCAGGTTAACTGTCTCGGAGAGAAGAACTTCTAAGTTGGTAATAGTGAGACCTGCTAAAAGAAGAAGAGGCAGCCACTCTGACTGCAGTTGCAGTCAGGGTACAAAGAAGGCAGTATACTATTGAGAGGAGAGGCCCTGTGCTTTCCTTGGTCTGTACTCGCACTCATCTGACCCCTATAGAATGTGGCTGAAATACATAGTGAGAATACTATATTGAATGACTCGTGGCAGTTTGTATGGGGTTTTACTGTTGCAGCTACTGAATCAGACCCCTGCTCTGTCAGGGACTCCTATGCTGGTGGTACAAGGCTTGTACGTGGGAACATACCTATGGAGGAGGTCAGCAGTGGTCGTTAGAGCAGATTTTCAAGCTATTCTCAGTGAGAACTCTATACTAAAAACATGAATTGATCAACATAAAGGTACCAGCCTGACAGAAAGATCAGGAATCGCAAAGAGATGGGAATACCTGACTAATTCTTGTTTATTTCTTAATTGTTTAAGAAAAGGAGTGCTTTGTTCTGTGGGAGATTCTGGTTTTTTCTTGAGTTCCTCTGATACTGCCCATCTCAAACAAGCTGTATGGTCTTGCTCTTTTCTTGCTTGTTTGTTTCTTGATGCTTTTTAAAGAGGAAATAGTCTTTCCCTCCTCCACAGTTATGTCCTTACCTTGTTTCCCCTCTGGTTAGTGGGTACTCTAGCAATAGAAAGATGAATTGAAAACAAATCTGTGCATTTTCTATCTGCAGACTTAACACTGAATTATGATCAAACAGTTAATTTATCAGCCATTTTTTAAAGTGGAAAAAATAGCAAGGGAAGTCTCATTTATAAGGAAGATGTGTAGAGCAGTCTTGGCACCACAAAAGGTCCAGAAGCAGCTATAAAAAAAAATTTGGTTGTGTTTTGTCAACCACTTTTCATGTAAAGTATGTATTGTATAGCAAGACCTGTGTTCATGGTTGTGATATATATATATATATACAAACACATGTAACTATACATGTATATGTAAGGAGACCTTTCTTGATTTTTGGTTTTTTTTTTTTATTTACAGCTTGCTTATCCCTTTTGGAATAGTTCCATGAGAAGCAGATTGTTGTGATATCACTGAGACTTTGCTGGGTTCAAAGATGAGTTCACATCTGGGTTTTCTGATGTTTAGTTAGTGGAGTGTAACTATGGTACTGCTTTTTTCTCAGTGGCTAATTACAGCGCGTCTCTCTCCCTTCTGTGTGATGGCTGCTCTTTTGCAAAAGAATATTTCTGAACAGTCCGTAATTCTGAAATCCTCAGGTCCTCTATCAAATTTGAAATTGGCCATTAGGCTTAAAAGTTCTTGGAGACGGAGAGTTGCCACAAAGAACAAAATACCATAAGCTCTGTTTACTTAGGAAACCTTTCCTCCTTGGAAAAATACACAGTTTTTATATTCTTCATGTAAATTGATTCCTTCTCCAAAGTGCTGGTTGCTATGAATTTCAATCTCTTTTGGACAAGCAATATTTTTCAGACTTCAGTGATGCTTCGTGTCAAACTGTGTTTTCCTCAATGAGTATCAGTGTATATCCCACCACAGAGGTGATGTGCAAGGCAGCTCATCTCATGTGATCTAGAGGAATTAATACCTGAGTTTAGCAGACTGCCACTAAAACAGATTCTTTATCTGTTGTCACAGGAAAAGAACCAAAAGCCTACACCCCACCTCTGAGCTATATTATGTTACAGGTAATATATAGAGGGCCTGTACATCCTGCCTCTTAAAGGATGCATGCATAGCAGCATAACCATTTCAAATTTGGATACTTCTGTGCTTCTTCCCCAGCATGTAGCTTTTTACTTGAAGAAGATGAGGGATGGCTCACTAAAAGCCTGAGAAAAAATTTGCCTGTTCTGATCTGTTCTGCCCCACGTTTCATTGGCCCCTCTGAGTAAAGGACAGACATGCTCAAGTGAGTGGGAATTGAGTCTCTTTCAAAGCTGTAAAAAGCAGCATGGGATTTGAGTCTCTCTAACAAGCATTTTACTGTTAGTAACTTAGCAACAACCACTTTTTAAATGGAGATAATTTCTGTGCCATTACCCATGGTCTTGTGCATCCATATGGTGATGGTGCTTTTTAGTTTGTGCATTTAAGACAAAGTCTCCTACATTCTTCTTATTCTCCCCTACATTAGTAGGGCCATTCAAGAGACTTGCTGATACTTTTGGAGAAATGATCCATATCTGTTAGTCCCTTATCTAGGGCCAAAAGCTCAAAAATCTCTCTGATATATGTCGTAAGTAATAGGACATTTTTTGGAAGCAGGGAACGTGGATGTTCCAAAGTAAAATAAGGTTTGATTTAGATACAATTTTATTGAAATAATCCATTCAGTAGCTCCTGAGGAAATGTAGCTTATGGGATGTTGAAAGCCTTCAAACTGGCAGTGCTGAGAACAAAAAGGAAATTCTCCAGAGTGGTAGTACTCTGCAAAATGCAATGCTAATGCTACTATTACAAGAATATAGCAGCAGATTAAATCTCCATTTATTTATATCAACTGCTGTAATTTCCTTGGGGAGAGAAAAAATGAGAAGAGTTACAGTGGAATGAGTGGGGAGCGCTAGTCCAATATAATTCTCCCAGATTCCTGATGGTAGTTCATTTTAAGCATTTCATGCGTACTTGAAACTCAGACTTAATTTGTGTTTTCTCCCAGCAGCAGATTCTAACCAGGCCTGAGAGTTTTCTTCCTTCTAAGGCAAACTTCTGAATCAGCAGCTCATAGTCATCTGGAAACCTTTCCTGTCATTGTTGCTAACAGCTAGACATAGAAGCTGATTCTGCCCTTCTAAAAAAACTCCAATATTAACAGCAAGTTTTTTTTCTGTCTAATCTCATGTACATATGAATATTGTAAATGTTGATTTCAAAAGTCCTGGTCAGATACAGCAGCAAAACTGCTGACATTGAAACATGTGGGTTTAATGTTGGTTCTGTCCCCTCCAGACATTTGAGCTCCTCGCACAGTGTCTGGTCTGATTCTTAATTCGGCACTGCAGTGGTTCTTGAGGTTATGTTCTGCTTGGAGTTTGTCTTTGGGAGGAAGGGTGGAAGGAGGAGAGTGCTTGCTGTCTCAGCCATTTAGGTGTATCTGTGAATGCACATGTTTTTGTCTCCCCCTGGCTTGCCTCTGTGATTTAATTATTTGGGCTTTTGTTCTGAAAGTGAGGGAATTGAAGGTACTCTGCTATGACTTATGTTTTCAACATCCCCTCAGGACCAAAAATCATTGTTCACAATTAAGGTGGAGTCTATGCAGTATGACATTCTTTCATCTATCCCACCCCAACCCTTTCTTTTTCTTTTCTTTCTTTTCCTTCCTTTAAAAATCCTTCCATTCTCTCAGGATTTCAGCCTTATTAACTATGGTTTGGTGCACTTCTTAGTAATTATTTCTTTTGACTTTTCTAGCACTAGGGACTGGCTTTTTCGTTTTCTTAATCCTTATTCTCCAACTTCGAAATAGTGAGGAGAACTGTTGGCTTATTGTTATATTAATAATAAATGCATCAAAGAAAAATTTTCACAAATGGTCATGTAAATGTCCTAGTAACATCAAGCCAGCTGTACTCTCCAGAGGCCTTGTGTTCCCATTGTCTTGTGCAGAGAGTACTAATTGGAATTGAGTTTCTTTTTCAAATGTCATGGAAGAGGCATGTTTTTGAATTTAGCAGCTTGGATGTCTGCTCTCAAAGCTTCTTGTGGCAAATTGTTCTTGCAGTAGCTGCAGTCATGAGATTGGTCTTCTGGCAGTCTCTTGGTCTTGGTCCGAAAAATCACTTTCTAGTTCTCAGACCTGCATCCCTTAGTCTTACAGAAGAGGACCACCAGAAAAGGAATGCATTTGGGGATTCAATTCTATATTGTGAGAATAGCAGGAAAACATGTACCCTAGAGGTATCCTAACAGGGAAAGAGAGCATGAAACAATGCTGGCTGCTACCGTGGTGGCAGTGGAATCACAGGGATACAAAATAGTTGAACATTTTGTGGAATATGATCAATTTCTGGTACTTATTGTCAGAGCTAACATCAAAATAAAATTTAAGTATATATAAAAAGTTTGCTACTTGCAGGCCATTGCTTACAACATCAAACTTGTGTAGATTACTTTATCAATTGATGCTTTTCACACAAACTGATTGGTGTCTCAGCGTCAAGATTAAAGGCATAAGTACTTTTCCAGAAGAGCTCAGGTCCCAAGCTGAGCTTGTTCTGGGACTGAATATAATTGCATTGCAGATGTTTTATTAATTCCTACTTATTTTTCTCTTAATTCGCTCCAGAATACTTTAGCCAAGTGTGTTTGATTGATGCAAATGTCATTAGGCTTGGAAATGATAATGAAGTGAAGGACTTTGTGGTCCTTTTAAGTAGGTATGAACTATCTCAATTTGAGATAGTTTGATTGAATATCTGTGCCATTGGAGATACTAGAGCCATCTGGACACGGTCCTGAGAAATCAGCTCTAGATGGGCCTGCTTGAGCAGGGAGATTGGACTAGATGACCTCCGAAGGTCCTTTCCAGCCTCAGCCGTTGTATGATTTTGTGAACTATTTTAGGCATTTTGTAAATTTCTTTCTTTAAATTCCCCCGATTGTGATCACTTTAATTTATGCAAGACTTTGTGCTGAACTGCAGTTTTTGCCTCTGTCTCTATGGCCTGAGTTTGTGTTCTCATTGGTATTTTTGTGAAGCTGTGATATCTGATGGAGTGTAAAGGTTTCAGGTAGGCATTTTCCTGTCACTGCCCACTTCTCCCCTCCTCTTTCCTCTCCCCCGTAACCCAAAACCCAACTTCAATCCACTAAGACAATTATTTCCCTTTTTACTCCAGCAATCTTTGAAAAAAATTAGTCAGAAGAGAGCTCTGGAGATCACCTGACTGCTGGAGAGCATCTTCAAAGTTAGGTCAGGTTGCTCAGGGTATTGTTCAGGTAAATTTTGGATTTGCATGAGTAAAGATTCCACCACCTTCCTAGGGCTAAGTTGCAGTGTTTGTTATACTCCTCCTGAACATGCTGTTCCTTTGTGCTTAGCTGGAATTTCTCTTGCTGTGGCTTGTGACTGTTTCTTCTTGAGTGTCCACTGCATGCCTCTAAGTAGGAGGCTGGCTGCTCAGTATTCCTTCTAAGAGAAAAACTGTTGAAGTCCACTCTGTCCTTTCCCTTTCTCTTCTTCTGGCTAAAAAAGACCGGTTCCCCTTAGGTTTTCCTTGCAGGTCACATGCCTTCAGCTGCAGCAGCCCTCTTGTCCACTCTGATTTGTTAGTGTCACTCTTGTATTAAGAGACCCAAGCCAGATACAATACCTCAGCTGTGGCTTCAAAAGTGCCAGGTGAGGGGAATAATCGCTTGTCTTGACCTCCTGTTTACATTCTTGATAGTGCATCAAATTGCTGTTAGTCCAGATCACTGCAAAAGCACTCTAAATTTTGCTATCTCTGAAGCAAGACAGAATATACTGGGATCAGTGGTCTTTGCAGCTAGTATATTCTTGTTCAGTGGCCAGTGATGCACCAGATTTCCTACACAACAGTGTGTTCCTCTGCAAATAATTTTGGAAGCAGATTTGAAGAAACCTCACAGATATTCCCTTCCCTGCATGTACGTGTGGTTTTTCTGTGTTGTGTGTCTGGTGCAGGATATCTGAAATCTGTCACTTTGGGGCCCTGTTATTGTTGGTTTGTTTGGTTTATGAAGTAAAGTGCTAAATGACTCTCATATTGAGGAGTTGTTTGAACTTGTTTGGTTTGGGGGAGGGGGAAAAAAAGATGCCATGGTCATAAATCCAAGATACTGAGCTTTCTAGGTGTTTTAGTTAGAAGTCTCTGTTTTTCATCATATGTCTTTGGCAAACTGGTTGCTGCTTCAACAACACAATTTGGTAATAAATAGTACCAATTGGCAACGTCTCTATATAAATGAGACTTTTTTTTTCCACGTAGCATTTCTTCTCTAACAAAACGTATTAGAGATATTTTCTGTCTCGTTGTTGGGAGCTTTCCTGTATGAGCCCTAATATGTGGAGTTTTGGCACAGTGACTCTGGCTGCTGTGGGCTAACATTTATGAGCAGTCAAATGAAAGGGGAAGCACAAATTCCTGGCACCGTCAGGTCAGTTTGGCAAGGTAAACTGCCTAAGTGCTTGAACTTGTAGAAATAACTTTCTGGCTTGGAAAGTATGGATTCATGAGTGATGCTGAACTAGTGTGCACAAGCTTTTAAAGGACCTTTTGTTTGATCAGTGCCTCTTACCTGTCAGCAAATGAGCAGAATTGCATTCATAAGAGCTTACTCACATCCTGCATCCTTAAAAATGAGAGGAAAAAGAATGGTTGGATTATGATAGTAGGAAACCAGAGAAGGGGTTTAGTCGTTGGTTACTGCATTTTTGTGACTGAAAACATCCAAACACTGCACTAATGTAATTAGTATTGCAAACAGAATATGGCAAATTTATAGCCATTTTCTCAGTGTTAGCATATATTTTTTGCTTCTCAGTCCTGTGCTATTCCAGGACTTGTCTTCTCACTTCTTGATGTTAGTTTGCCTGATGATTTTATGTATCCCTGGTGAATGAAAGGCAGAAATCAGTTATATTTTTGCCAAGCAAAACAGAACTTGTTTCATATCAAAGGTTAGAAAAGGGACAAATCTGCTCCATGTCTTTCTTTTTCACCCTTCCCTCTAACCTAATAGCAATAATAAAATGAAAAATCCAACTTCTTGACTGTATTGATTAGGCAGCAGCCTGAAGTCAGGTGAGAGCTAAAGATTTACACTGTCTACACCAGTATAACTGGAACTGGAATCTGCTTTAGGTCCTGCCATGTCATCTCATCTCTAATTTGGGAGAAAAATAAACTGTACTCCCTGTCATTTATTGGAGGGTTAGTATTTGTAGACAAGGCACAGTTTGTGGCCTCTCAGAACTGAGAGGCATAAGCTTTTTACCATGTCAAATGTCACCTGTCATTCCATTGCATGTTTGTAGTGTATTAAGCTACTTAAAATTGCATATTGCCTGAAGTTCTGCGCAATAAAGAGATTGCTTATCATTCACGCACTGTTAAAAAGGGCAGCCTTTCATCTCTTCAGAGTAACTATGACCAGGAAAAAAATTAATAGTGTGATAAATGTGAGAGGGGGGTTTAAATCACTTGAGGCTTGCTGACAGTGAATATTTAGCTTTGGTTTTGTTTGGTGTTTAAGATTATCTTCAGTGACTGACTTTTGGTGGTCTGGGTTGATGAGCCAGACATGTTGTGCTTGTGTGTAATGGACATGCTCTCTTCTTAGGTATATGTTTCATGACATTTTCCTTGGTAGTTCAGGAGATGAGAAAAAAGGATTAAATACTTCAACATTAAAAAAAGACCAGGGTTGCAGGCTGCAAGATAGCGTGATTTAGACATGCTTGTATTAAAGCCAACCAAAATTCATAACCTTATTTAGCAAAGCAAACATACACTTTGGGCCGTAGGCATTAGTGAAGTATGCTTTTAAATTTTGATCCATTTATATGCATACAACATTTTTGTGCTGGTACCTCACCACCATTTAAAGGTAAGTTGATCAGTGATGTGCAAAGAATGATGGAAATTATCCTTTTTTTCTCATTTTTGGTTTGGAGAAACTAGATCAATAGTAGAATAACATAATTCAGGTGATACTTCGTAGTAAGCTGCTTTTATTTTTATTCCTAACAGTACATCCTTTCGGGCTCTGATGACTTCAATTTGTATATGTGGAGGATTCCTCCAGATCCAGAAGCAGGTAAGTTCTGTTGGTTTAGAATTTGTGGGAGGAGTGGGGCAGAGGGGCAGGTGTCTGACAGATACTAGCTTGTTTTTTGGAAAAAATTGCTTTTCTCACTCACCCTGTGAATCTAGAGTAATTCTGTGGAAAGCTGGATAAGGGAGAGTTTACAAATGCCTAATCCAGTCTCTGAGTAACAGTGGCCAAAGTAATTTGAACATTTTATCGTAATGATTTTCTGTTTATTTTCCTTCTCATATGGTGATGATTCATTGCATAATGAAGCTTGCAGCATAAAATGTTGACAGGGTTCTCCTTATACTCCAGTGCATTGGCCTTCCTTCCCTCTCTTTCCTCTTACACCAAGATCCTCCCAGGATTTCCAATGCAAAGGAGTTACACTTTTTTACTTTCTGAGTGGAGGAGCACTCTCAGCTGTTGGAAATGGTCTCTTTTAACTCGCTTCTGACCTGTTCCCATGCTGGGGCAGACATTCTAAGCAAATAGCACTAAGACGGCCCTGTAAGAAATTATAGGAGAGAGGTGTTGGAGTAAAGAAAAGCAGCAATGTGTGGGGGATGTAACAGTAGCATTGTTGATGCCACAATGAGTCAATGCTTAATTTGATATGGTCTAGCAGAGTTTGGCAGTATGACACACTAAGCCATACAACGTCAGCATCTCTCTTCTGTTGAAACAAATCACTGCTCTTTTACAAGGGTGTTAAATCTTAATTGAAAGAGTCAAGACTTTCGGAAATGTACTAGTATTTCTATTTTTGATGGCTCTGGCAGTTTAAACTCTACATTTTAGTGGTATTAAGTACAACTGAGTGCCATCCTCTGATCTTGAGTGCTTTAGTGAGAGACAATTACAAGCTGGGTTAGAGGTAAAATGAAAATACTTTGTTTCATTTTCAAGGTTGTTAATCACAGCTGTATAATCCACAGCTGAGAGGATGACTGGCCTCTAAAAGATTTGGTTAATGGCAGAGTTTTGAGGATAGTGCCATTCTAATTTTGGGGGTTTTGTTTATTTAACCAACATTTCATATTGCAGTCCAGAAGTCCTGTTAAATATACCAGTAGCTTGGCCTTCACTGTTTTACTGTTACTTGAGGATTACTGTGTGGACTATAGAACTACATTTTATCCATGTCACTATACTTGTCTGGACTTCTTTTGTAAATTCTGGATTTGAGATTTTGTGTTTATATAGCTGTGATGCTCTTGAAAACTTTTTCCCAGACAGCTGCAAATTACAAACTTTTTATCTGGGACTTTGGCACAGAGTGGTATCTAGTTCTTGTTGCACCTGTATTTAAGCAAAATTATCTATTTCAGAGTTGTTATTAAGGATGCAGCTCTGTGAAAAAGATATATGCTTACAAAAAAAAGTTGCAATTTACAAATAGCTGATACATTTTAATCAAACCAATTTACAGTTTAATATGTGATTTACCACAAAACAATGTCATATGTGTTTTGTTCAACTTTTTTGTTTCCGATTCTTGTAACTTGAGGAAGGGTGTCAGTACATTTGCAACATTTCAGTTACAAAATGAATTACTAAATATCAGTTGCCCTCCATGGTTGCTTAATGGATAAGAAGATCCTGTTGTAGGAGGGTGTATGTCTTAGTGTCTTGTAACTCGAGCAGTTCTCTTTTTGAAACATTTTAGCAAAACTAATGAGCTTTGTTCTATTAGACCTAAAGATTCCGCTTCCGTGGCAAATAACTCATTGGCCATCCAAATCACCTGTGATAGGCTTATTGAAGCTATTATTTTCTTCATTCAGCTCTTCTTGAAGGGCTGTACCTGTTTTGAATGTGATGAAATACACTTTCTTAAATCTCCTCCTGCTGTTTAGAATAATTGTCAGACAGAGATGTCACTGTGCTTCCTTCTTAGATAAAGAATCTTGCTGTAGGGATATGAAGACTTTAGAAGGCTTTTGCTTCAATGGAAAACTCCTTGTTCCTATGTTGTAGCTAAAATAGGAGTGCCTTAGGGTCTGTGACCTGGGAGGGTGGAATGTGGTCTTTCACTTAAAATAGTGTACAGACTAGACAGGGTAATGTAATGTCCTGTACCATTTGTTGGTATTTTAAACAAAAATATCTCTCTGTCTGCTTTCTATCTTCCAGTTGAATTCAGACATTGTGTTGCTATAAGTATTTATGATACAACTCTTAAATTGTATCAGTTATTTGTAAATAGTGAGCTTTTCGCAAACATATTATCTTTTTAGAGAGTTGTATCTTTAACAATAACTCTGAAATAAATTATTTGGCTTAAGTACAGGTGCACCAAGTACTAGCTATCTAATGGTTAGCAGCATTAGTGCACAAAAGATGAAGAAAATTGTGAAGGATCACACCAGTCAGACAATTGCAAACACATTTCAAGTTGGAGGAACATGGTTACCTGTGTTGGTATTTTGCCAGTAGAATTTGGGCAGGAAGGTCTGTGAAAAAAGATATTTCCTAAATTGCTTAGAAGCTATTCTATTGAAGAGTTTTACTGACTGTCTCTCTCCGTAGTCTTAGATTATTCTAAATAGGCCGGGATTTTCTATGCCAGAAGGTTGGGTGGTTTTTTACCACCTTTTGTGGTTTCTTAAAGGTGGAATAGTTAGTTCATTTTTCCACTTTCTTCTCCATCCAAGTACTATCCATCTTTCCACTGTACTTCAGAAGTAATTGCCAAATGTTTGGTGAATTTTTTAGCCAGTTTCATCTTTAAAGTGTACCAGTTTTCTTCAGAGACAGCTCCTAGCAAAGTTAATACATTAGTCTGGCAGAAGAAAAGCAGTCCTGAGTTTCCACAGCTTTTACCTGACTCCAAGGCAGGTTGTAGGTGAGAAGAGACGTGACCTGCCCAGCAAGCCTGTTAACATATAAGCACTTCAGGCATTATTTAAATGTAACTCCTATAAACAAGGTAAAAAAAAACCAGTTAAAGGCAGAACCTGACATGTCTTGTGGGGTAATAGAGGGCTTAGTAGACCAAGTGTTTTGCAAAATGGAGTTTACATTCCTCACTCACTACTCTGAATCATCTCTGCAACTCAGAGCTTGTCTCTTGCTTTTGAAATATTGCTCCAAGATGCTCTGTGAGGGATACAATATTTATTTGTGATTGAGAAGACAACTAGGGATCCCTCAGTTTGTGTGAGCAGGCTGTCACTAAATCAGAACAGCAATCTGCATTTCAAAACCTCTTTTTAATTCTGTCCTTGACTGTAACTGCAAGCAAGAAAGGGCCTATCATTGTGGTCTGGTTACTAAACTAATTGCACGTATTTTCAGCAGAACTGACGCAATT
Organism: Corapipo altera; assembly: GCF_003945725.1. Lineage (NCBI taxonomy): Eukaryota > Metazoa > Chordata > Aves > Passeriformes > Pipridae > Corapipo > Corapipo altera. The sequence goes on along the minus strand of NW_020884885.1, from coordinate 4,071,558 downwards.
TTATTTCCTTTTGTTTCCTCCCCCTTGGTCTTTGTAAATGCAGACATTTCTTTAGGCAATAGAATTCAGCAATAGATCTTTTCACAATATTTGAACAGGGTTATCTCATTGGAGACAGCTTGTAGTTTAAGTTCTCAAAGTCCCAGGTGGATAAGTGAAGGCAAATGATGAATAACAAATAATAGAATGTTTCTTAACATCTTCACCTATTTTTGAGATATTTTATATATGTGCACACATGCATATATGCATACTATGCATGTATGGGTTGGGATGCAGGGAAGCCATCTGACCCGATAGGGAGCATGCTCTACAAGGTTTGTATTTTTTAAAAAATATGATTTTTTTTGAGGTGTGGTCTTGGAATCTAAACTGGTTTACTTTCAGGATGGTATTTTGTCTCTTTTTTCAGGTCAGTCAGTTGACCATAGTGTGCTATGGAGCAGTTGTTAAATTAACACAGGAAGTAAGTGATGGGGCATTGTAGAAAAGGTTCTTGTGTTCAGTGAAATTGAGACTGGTTTTCATGTCATGTGGATTGTAATAATACCACAGACCTGTGGAATGTACTGGCTAGATGGCATCTATCAGAAAACAAGGCAGTGTTGGGTGCTTTGTAGTGCTGTGGACAAGTGGGAGAAGATTCAGCATCTTTGAATGATTCTCTCACCAGCCTTAGCATGCTTAATAATTTAGGAATAGAAAACTGAAGACAACATTGAGCACTGGGAGAGGCTAGAGAAGCTTTAGTCCCTAGCAACTAGCCATCTGATAGTACCAAAGATCCTTCCTCTTCATTGTATTGAACATGTTTGCAGCTACCATTACAAAAGAAATGCAAAGGCAAGCAGTTTTCACACCTCTGTTAAAAAAAACCCCAAAACCAACCACATAAAAACCAAACCAAAACAAAAAACCCAACCACACAAGAAACAAACAGCTATTGTTTGTATGATAATTTCAATTACTTTATTTCTGTTGTGTTCAGAAAGCATAATTGGTGGGGGTAATTTGCATCATTCCAATAACATTGTGAAAACCATTGCGACCTATGCAATTAAGCATACCAAAAAAGCAGTGTCTCTCAGACCAGGAAGGGGAACAGAGTGGAAAGGGTATGCCCAAGTTTATTTCTGTAGTAATTTTGTCTTAGCTTTCATATTGTTGTTCAGCTGTACTGGTGATCACAAAAGTGGGAGGATTGGTATAGATAAGGTGTAGATAGGTATGGCAGATATTTAGAAGCAACAAAAGAAGGAAGAAAGTATACATCCAAAAATAGCCTCTACCATACAGCTTTCTGCATTGTCTTTACATGTTTAAATATTACTTTTCTCTTTGGCTTTTGGAACCTCCACAGAGGTACAAGACCACTGTGGGGCTGGTTCTAGGCAAAGGCCAGGCAAAGCTGTTGATTGTTTAGAGGAGCATGTTGTCTGAGGCAGGTGCTGAAGTCAGCCGGTTGCTCCCTGCGCTTTCACTAAAGCTCTGCAAGGCTATGCGGATCCTTTCACCTGGCCTGGGAGGTGAAGAGGATATTCAAAGGTGACAAAAGAAGCAGTTGGAGCTCCAGGTCTAACAATGGACCTCCTTTCTTACAGAAAGTAGTGCTACTCCTGTCTCCTTTTACTATGCTGGGAGGAGAAGGGATCTTGGCCATCCCTTGCTGTTCTCACCCCATGTTTAATGTGACCAAAGTCAGTTTTGCCTGTGCTGCTGAGAAACTTTTGGTTCCTCTGACTGCTGCCAGAGCTGGAGTCAGATTCCTGATCCCAGTAGTAGGTATGCTGCAGCACCCTGTGCTCTCAGGGCAAAAGTAAGTGCATGTGTTTAAATCCAGCTTCTCTGCAGACAGGTTTCCAAGGAGCAAAGCCATCTGCTGGCATCCATTGTATGAAACAAACACAGGTGTGTGTGTGTGTGTGTGAGAGAGAAAGACTTTTAAGGAGTCTAATCATAATCTGCTGCACTGAAGGCAGAGGCCCCCATATGCTATGCATATTGGCTTGCATTGTGCTGTGCATTTACATTCCAAACTACAGTGTCTCTCTTTGTTAGCACATCGTGACCTCATAGGATTCAAATGCAAAGCAGTGGCCTATGGTCTAAATGTGTCCTGGATTATTACTAATGAAAACTAAATTAATTTTAAATGAGCTACTACTGTAGTGCCAAGTACTACAGTGGAATGGTATGCTATGGCATACTGGCAGCAGCTGCAAATATCTGGTTCTTCTCAGGAGTTTTCAGCACTTTGCGTAATTTAACAAGGCTTGTATGAAGTTATGCTTAAGTCTGTGGAACATCTCTCTACCATATATGAACAAACAGTGGAACTTCTTTTTCAGTGTCCTAGATAGAAAGGACTTCTTAATGTGGTCATTTAATTAATCTGTTACAGAGCCAGTGGATGATAGTTTCTTATCTCAACAAGTTCTCTGGCAATTTGACAGGTTTTTTTAATGTTTGGTACAATGCATCTTCCATTAGTTTAGAGACTGTTCTACATTCTTACAGGGTTTCTGCATTAGAGCACTTTCCTAAAAATTTATCACTTTCGCTTTTTCCATGTCCTTCAAATAATTCATTCTGGATTTTTCTAAACACTGCTTCATGCTGTACGATTCGTGTAGTGGAAGTCAGAATGATGTTCAAATAACTCTCCTTCATTACAATTTACTTGAGTTATTTAAAATATGTTGGGATGTACCATCCAGCATGTTCACAATATGTCATGTCAATTCATTCACACAAATATTTACAAATCCACATAATTAAGAAGTATATCATTAGCCTAACATTTAAAACACAAAATAGTAAAGCAAACAAGAAGTACTCGCTTTGGCTACTTAGTAGACATCAACTACTTCAAAGCATTGTATTATTCCTTCCTTCTGTCTGTATGATAGGCCTTGTGTTGCCATGGTATTCTTGTCAAACGCGTACGGGAAGTCTGTTTTAAAATATATACTTCAGATTTAGCCTTTTATAAGTTATTTCTTTCAGCTAGTCAGATATCATAATAGGATATTAGTTAAAGGATTTTTTGAGATTTTTGTTATTGCTTCTCTTTGGAACACTTATTTGCAGGGTATAGATGAAGAGGGACTTCCTTGACATTTCGCTTTGTGTATCAAATAAAAGCAGACCAAAAAACCCATTGATCAGCACAGCTAGAACACTAAACCACTTAGGACTGCCATTAAGCATAGCAATTTGGGGTAGTATTGCAAAAACAGCCAGTACATATTCATCCCTTCCATCCAGTAGTTAGAGGTTGTAAAGTTAGAAAGTTTCTAAAATTGGTATAATCAGCCTCTGAAGATTTTAAGGGGTTTTTTATATATATTATAAGTAACATATATGTAAACTAATGGCCTCTGTATAAACACTGCTTATACTTGTGGTAGCTAGCTAAGAATATAAAAGCTGCCATGCTAAGTGTTGCTGGACCTGTGCATGCCATTAAATTTAAAAGCAAAGAAATAACACCCTCTTCCCCTAAAAAAACCCCAGACCTCAAAAGGAAAATTTGAGTGCTGTTGGGATAGCAGAGGTCAATTCTGCTGAAACAATGCAAATGAAAATACTATTTCAAGTGAAGACAGTGAAGAGAAATAGAATTTATTGCATGCAAAAAAGGAAGATAGCCTCAGGAATTTGAACAGTTTCCACTTAATGTACAGATGCCCTTTTTTTTTGCCAGCAGACATGAGCAAACTTAACTCACACTGTGAGATGGCTAAAGCTGAATGGCTGCAGCTAAACCTCTGCTGAGAGACCAGGGGGATTCCAGACAAGTCTGGACACAGGCAGATATCTGCCATACATATACTAATGTAATATGATGCCAACTTTGCTGGGCTCCTATAAAATGAAGGAACTGCAGTCAGGATAAGGTTGTGGAAGGCTTTGCATTAAGAACTTAGAGATTACATAGGACTTGGTAGACTAAAATTGCATCAAGCAAGAAGTTGTCCAACAATGAGGTTCTAGGACAGTCTATTGTATTTGACACAAAGTATTGGTGGAATCAGTACTTTCTGGTTTAAATTATTAAAACCTCCCATACCACTGGTAAAAGCTGACTGCTAAGATTTGTACTTCTCCTGGGGCAATTTCATGTAATTGGGCAGTTAGTTCTTTTAAGGGGCTTTGTAGGGAATTTCACCTTCATTTTAAGAGGAGTGAGGTATTTTCTATTACTATGCTTCCTCTGAATTTACTGTTAGCTGCTTAAAAGGAACTTAGGCAACTTCAGTATTAAATCAGAAAGCTTTGCAGTTCCTTCACAGAGTCATAAAATCATAGAATCACAGAATGGTTTGGGTTGGAAGGGACCTTTAAATATCATCGAGTTACAATACCCCTGCCAAAGACAGGGACACCTTCCACGAGAGCAGCTTTCTGAAAGCCTCATCCAACCTGATCTTGAACACAATTTCTCTGAGCAACTTGTTCCAGTGTCTCACCACCCTCATTTAAAAAAAAATGCCTTCCTTATATCCAATATAAACCTACACTCTTTCGGCTTAAAACCGTTGCCCCTTCTCCTTTCACTATAGGCCTTGGTAAAAAAGTCTGTCTTTCTTGAGAAAGTCCCTTTTATTGAAAAACTGCCATGAGTTCTCTTTAGAGTCTTATTTTCTCCAGGCTGAACAACCCCAACTCTCTCAGCCTTTCTTGTAGGAGAGGTGTTCTTTCTCTCTGATCATTTTTGTTGCCCCGCTCTGGACCCACTTCAACACCTTCACATATTTTCTTGTGCGGGGGGGCTCGGAACTGGACACTGTGCTGCAGGTGGGGTCTCACAAGGGCAGAGGAGAATCACATCCCCCAACCTGCTAGTCACACTGCTTTTGATGCAGCCCAGGATACAGTTGGCTTTCTGGGTTTCAGACACTGGCTGAATTTGACTACAGCCTAGGGAGCCTGTGTTCTAGACATGGCATGCTGAGTGCTTTTCATCCAATTGCTCTTAGTGTATTGATAAACATTCAAGAAGTGTCTTCTGGCATTAAATAACTCTTTTCACTGTTCTGCTAGGAAAATAACCATGGATTAATTCACACTACTGACAGTACCATGGAAGGCCAATGAATGACTGAGAAATGCAGCCCAAGATACTGGTGCCTTAAATTTGTATTTCATCTCCATTATAATTCTTTCTTTGTCTTTCTAACTTCTGACTCTTTTGTAAGTGACTTGTAGGGCATATTTCTTGTTTTGTGCAGAATTCAGGCAGTCAGAGTCCATGGATAGTTAACACTTTTTTTAGGCATTACTTCCCAACTTGGAAACGTTTCCTAAACAAACTATCTCTTCATTCCCATGGTCTCTTTTCTGGAACATTTGTCACCTAGGTCAAGTTAAATGTTGAGAACTGGTCTTAATGTAACCATGTACTGTGGCTTGACAGATACAATTGGATTGACAACTGATCTGGCTGGAAGGAATGCTGTGGGAGTAGGGCAACTTGCCATCAGCCATAAGTATCTAGCAGGATGAGCAGGATGAAAGGACATGAAAAATCTCATAAAGGGGAAAAGAAAATCAAAAGAGCCCAGTTTGTCATTTAATAGACTTGCTCTCCACTCTGTTACTTCTCAGTCAAATTTACTTACACTGGTGAAATCTTGCTCCAGTGGCTGAAGGCAGAATGTACCTCTGAACCTTCACGGAAAAAAATGTACCCAAATAGGAGAACTGCTTAAGTTGTAAATGACAAGGTGGTTTTCCTCCGAAGTGGTTGTTGAAGTGTTCCTCCGAAGTGTTATTTCCCATCTTCTGAAAGTTTGGTTTTCTTTCACTGAAGATGTTAATCATAGCATGTTGATGGACACTTATTTATTCAGACACACAGGTGTACTTTCTAACAAATTGAAATTTTAATTATGTAAATCTATGAATATAAAAAAACTGCTGTGTGACAGTTTTCTTCTTTGGTGTATAGACCTAGCAGGAGTCAATGACCAAGCAAAAAAGTTAATTGCCTTCTGTTTTGAGTTTTACCGCTAGCACAAAAGCATTCCACTTCGGCTAATTCACTGCCTTGTGACAAAGCATTATATAACCCGCTGTTCAGATGTGTTATTTCAGGTCCCTCCTACCCATCAGACTAGAGTCAACTGTGACAATAATACATTGCTGATTTTAAAAATAAATTTGAAAAATAGTATAACTATTGAAAGTCAACCTCTTTATTTGTCTCTTCTTCAAATTTACAAACTGTGAGTAGTGCCATGCCTCTGGCACTACAGTTTCAGTGGTGAGTTCATTATGTATGTTGTTCTTATCCACGTAGTTTTCATATTAGGTCAAAAACCTTCATCGTTTGTTTAAATGAATCAAAGTGAGCCTCCAAGTCCTAATTTGCAGGAAGGATGCTTTTCAGCCAACTTGTAGCTTTTCATAGAGGCATTGCTCTTAAAATTGGAATTCTACACCCAACACAGGCCTTAAAATATAGAAAAATAAAGCTGAAGCGCATATAATATGACTTTACATGATTATGAATGAAAGTAATATGAAGATTTAATTATTCATGTCCATGTGTGCTTGTTTTCCCCTAGGTGGCATTGGCAGGGTCGTCAATGGTGCTTTTATGGTATTGAAAGGTCATCGGTCAATTGTAAACCAAGTGCGGTTTAATCCTCACACTTACATGATCTGTTCTTCTGGTGTTGAAAAGATTATAAAGGTAAGATTAGTTGTCAAAAAATGTGTTCTTTCAATGTTTCAGGAAGAAATGCTTTGGTTTTTTTCAGTGTCATTCTTTTCCACACTCATCCTGTCTTCTTATCTTATTCATTTGTAAAATGTCTCATTTGCTGGATAAACCAATGCAAATTTTTAATTGGGCATTTTACCTTTAAACTTCATTTCAATTTTAAAGGTTTCAGAGATAGGAGATAAGATCAGAATTTTCTGACCTTTTATCTTGAGAAAGGAGTTTTTCTCCAGTTTAATTCCATACCCGAAGTATCATGAAAAACAGTCCTTCTTGGGAGAGTCTGATCACAGGAGTAACGTGATCTCCTACAATTTCTGGTACTCTAGTCTAAAATTTTATAAAAATATCTCCAAAGACTAACGTTGAGCCTTAGCCTAGCCTGACCCAGTTGAATTTAGCCCAAATAATGCCTCAGGAGCCCTTCTATAATTGTTGTACATATTTGTTCAGTGAATCAGTTCAACATACCTTTTCTGTTCCTCTGCTTCCAGAGGAACAGAGACTCTTAACACCTTTCACAATATGTCTTTTCTGAATCCTTTACAATGTATAGCGTTTTTAGACAGTTTTTACCTTTTTCTGTGGAACTGAAAGAGATAAGAAACTTTGTTAGGTTTTGAAACTTCTTTCCTTAAAGAAAGAAAGTCAGTATTGTGTAAGCAAGGCAGAAATCTTTTTGTTATTTGAAGGTGGTGAGGCAGAGGATTATGCTGTACTAATGTGATTTGCATTCTGCTGCCATAGATGTTTTGCTATAATTTAGGTCTATCAACAGGATGAAAGAAACCATAACCATTTAATTTTGAAGTAGAATAATAAGAACTGCTGCTGCTTCTATTTGTTGAATAACTTCATAAAAATCTTACCTGCATGTGTCTCTAAATAAGGTTGTTAGATTATTAGTAAATGCTTTAGCCAGCTACAAGTTGACTGAGTGAACTTGTCCTGCAAAGGAATGTTTTAGTGATCTGCAACTTATGGAGCAGAACTGGCCCAAAATCCTGGGACCATGGCCCAGTGCCCAGCTGCATCACTTGCCATTACAGCTAGTATCAACATCTGGGTTCTGACTGTAGTTCAGCTTTCCTTCTCTTCTGTCTTCCACTGGAACTTTGGTTTGCTTTTCTACTTTGTTCTTCATCTGTGTCTGCCTGACAGGTTTGATCACAAATCTGTTAAATACAGACTTTGAACAAAAGTGCATTGAACAGTCTTAGCAGTTCACTGATTTTTCCATTTCCAAGCAGTCAAAGTGCCACTGTTTAACAACAGTTTTGCCAGAGGCATTTTTTTTTTTGTTTTGGGACCCTGATTCATGCAGCCTGAATTTTCTCTTTTGGATTTTAGATCTGCTGACCCTTCACCCTGTGAATCCTTCCTGCATGAGTGTGCTTAGACTGTTGGATTAGCATTGGTATAAACATCCCCTGTGTTCCTTTTGTGTACTTCTGCTAGGGTTTTGGCAGGGCATTTTTTTGCCTAGTGATTAAAAGGTTAGTTCGATTAAGGCCCCAGTCACAGGTTGTGTAACTCTTTCAAAGCACCTCTGCTTCAATGCTTCCTTAGAAGAGAATGCCTGTTGTGTCGCAGTATGTGCAATGGAACTCGTGTAGCTGCTTTGAAGGAACTGAATTCCCCAAACATTGCAAGCTAGAAACAAATTAAGGAAAAGGTGTTTAATGTATTAAGTTTATTAGCGAGCCAGAATGTCTTACCTTTTTGTTGAATGTGCTTTTGAATCAGCTTGCAATGTGCCTTGTTTGGGGATCAGGTTGTTTTAATGCTCATCTCTTGTCTGATCTGCATGACTTCAGTCTTTAAAGGTACTGGTTTAGTGAACAGCAGTTTGTGGGTGACCATACAATGGTGATTTCTTCTTTATTCCTGCTACTTCTATAGATAGGCTGAAGACTAGTAACTGCCACTAGCAGAAGGGTAAAACAGGGAAAACATAACCAGCAGTTTTGAGGGGCCATTTACTGCATTGAAAACAACTGGGAACACAAGTCCTTCTCTAGCATGGCTGTCTTTCTTTCCCCCATATAAATGCTTCATGTGCTTGCTTAGAGAAGTTGAGATGACAAGAGGAAGAGCCATAAATAAAAATAGTAGTTAGGTTTTTTATGTTTTCTTATTTCTTTCATTTTTGTTTGTTTGTTTTAATCAGTTTCTTAAGAAGTGTCCTTCTTTTTACTATCCTTTAAGTGTCTTCTAAAATTTCTGAAATTAAATCACAGAAGATAACTTCACTGTGATTGGTTGGTATTCTATTCCCTCAATTATAGAAACTTTGGGATTAATTAAAATGTGTATGCAAGTACTTGTGTGTCTGAACCCCTAATTTTTAGACTAGCTGGCCTAAATTTAGTACTTCAAGAAGGGAGAAACTAATAGCACCAGCATGAAGGCATAATACAGACAAGCCATTCAATAATTCCATGTACTTCTGCCAACACACTTGCTATTTTAATGCTGTTTGCAAATGAGATAGAAATTCATCTCAGGTCTAGCCCTGTAGAAAAGAGTAGTATTCACAAGAATGGTTTTGACTATTGTGGTTGTGCTTTTTTTGCTTTAGTTTTGTTTTGTTTTAAAGCACCCACAAGAATACAATTCAGTAACTCAGTGATTTTTGCTAGGACCAAAAATAAGACTCAACAAGCTCGTTAATAAAGAACACTAGAAGCCTCGATCCATATACTGTGTTCTGGGCATATCAACCCAGATGAATTGCTCATTGTCCTCTATTTCAGAAACTTGAACCTCAGTAAAATTGTACGAAAAAGCACAGCTGTGAACTCAAATTAACATTTGCAGCAAGCATTATCCACGATGGGCAAAAGCAATGTAAAATAGAAAAATACCACTTTCCCCTCAATTAATTGTGCAAGACATTGGGATGTGCTGGCAGGAAAACAGATTGAATTGCAGGAGAAATGAATGAGGCATTCGTTCTGATGTATGAGGCTTAGAGGAAGGACACAGAGAATTCTGCAGTTAGAAGACAGTTCCAAGAAAGATAAAATAGATGAAGTGCATAGCAATTTTAAAAAAGAAATTCTGTTTTGTATTGGAAATGTGATACTGAGCTCCGATTGGAAATGTGTAACTGAGCTCAGATGCTGTAGGTCCCATTTGTTTAAAAATCATCAGTATCTCAGATAACAAAGTCTATTTGAATATGTTGCTATGGTGACAGATTAATATCATTGTGACTAGCTGCCTCTGCCTAATCAGATAATCTAATATAGCTGGTTTTAATTATTCTGATGCTACAGGCATAACTACTTTTTTGTTTTAAAATTTGGGGGTTTGCCACCATGGAATACAAAAAATTTCAAAGATGCTGTCTGAAGTATCTCTACTGAAGTAGAGAACCAGTTTTGTATCCCCCTTTTCTGTTATTGTTCCTATTTTTATGTCTGTACTCAGGTCATCAGTTAATCAGTATTCAGCTCCTTAATCTTCTGTCAGAGAAAGAACTTCATGATAGATTGTTGCTTCAGTGGGATGATTTGCCAACTTACTTTCCCCAATTTGTTCACATTCTTCCTCAACATGGCTTCAGTCAGAGGATGAGGAAAAGACAAAAGCATTCCATTTACAATGAAGACCATTTCAGATGCACAAAGAGCACTGGACCAGTTGATGTTAGTTTAAAGACCTCCCAGTTCTGCCAAGGATAGATTCTTAGTCTAGTTTCTTTTTGGGACTCTGGCAGGCCTTTGCACTTCCTCATAGGAAAATATCTAAATTGTGGGGATTGTCTCTCCAGAGACAACTGATCCTCGAGACAACTGTCTGTCCAGAGACAAACAGGTATTCTCCTGAATTCTCTTGACTTCTCTTTATTATTTACTCCTTATTTACTCCTTCTCTGTGAACAAATCTAGCTTGGAAGGGAAAAGCCTCACTGTGAAGTTTTTGTAGCTATCTTCTCAATATTAACACTGCTCTGTTTTCTCTGATGCATGCAGAGTGAGCAGAAAGATGTGGTAGTGCTAACAAAGATGTAGAATACCTCTGTGCACACTTCATGTACCTTTTTAGATGAACTTAATTACAAAACAGACCTTTCCCAGAGGGACTTCAGAGCAGACTCCCACTCTTCATTTATATTGGTTCATAGAGAATCTAATTCTCTTGCTTAAAAAAAAAAAAAAGAGTTTTATAAAATTTAGTGATCAATCTAATGCTGCTATTTTAGGAAGGGGCATGCTGGCCTGTCTGTCCAAGCACACAGTATGAAGCATTGACAAGAAGGTATATGCTGTTAAACACAAAAAGATCTGATCTGCTTACTGATATGCTCAGTGGTGGGACAAAGGGGGAAAAGATCCGACAGGTTGTGAGAGAAGGTACTGAACATGTGCTAAATAAATCATCTGGAAGGCAGCAACTCAAGGATAGTCCTTTGAGCAGTAGAGTTCTGTTTTTCTATTCCAAATCTTGGTGTGTCCACAAATCAGCAATCTCTCTCTTGAATCCACTGAGAGAAGGCTCTTTCCTACATTGACTTTAGAAAGTGAAGCCTGGGAAACAGAGGATGAAAAGAGATTCTTTCTATACTCTTGAGTAGTTAAAAAAAACGGTTAAGTATGGTTTATGGAATTCTGTACATAGTAGACTTAGACTGGGTTTCGTTGTCTTCATCCAGGCCTGATGTTTGTCCCTTGAGCTATGTGTCTCATAAGTGCGGTGCTTAACCAAGCAACAGGAACTGTCTTCATTCAGGTTTCAAATGTCATATTAATGAACTGTACTGGAGGAGAATTTGCTTAAGTATTGCAAATAATAAAAATAGCAATTAAGTACCAATAGCAAATACACCTTGATATCGAGGCATGTTCCTAGGAACACACTAATGCAATGTAAAATTCCTTTACCTTTGCTGTGAAAGGCAGCTTGATGATTGTCTGCAGAAGAAGTTATATCTGCAGCCCACTTTAGTTTTTGCCTAGTATCTCTTTATCTATCTAACTAGATCATATGTGGAAGCTCTGTTAAACATAAATTACAAAGGATGCAAAGTAAAGGCTTTCAGGTTTGGGAGGATTCCAGAATGAAGTTTACTTGTACATCTTAAATTTGGCTGTGCTGGACAAGTAGTTGCAAGATAACTTATTTCATTTTGCTTCCATTATTAAAGGTGTAAGGTTTTACTGCACACTGTTGAAAATCTCAGTGAATACGTAATTACTTGTGGGCTCTTTTTATACTGCTTGTCATAGTAGTGTGAGATTATGTTGCATGTGTTAACTAGGCATCTGTAAGATAAGTGCTGATTATCCCATTTAGACATGCAAAACGCTCTTTTTATTAACAGCTTTGTCTACTTGGAACAAAACTTAATTAATTTCTGTTGGGAAAAGAGTTAGATGTTTTTGTCAAAGCTTATCCCAAAAGGCCAACCTGGTACAGACAACTGGCATAGAATTTTTTTTCTCTGAGCATGTTAGTATGGTAAAACTAAAGCATGACTGAAATCAGATGTTTTATAAGCAGAACATTAGGGCATTTTTGTGACTAAGCTACATAATGGCTCTGCTTATGGTAAGGAATTGTTCATCCAGTTAACCATTGATCCAGAGTGAAGAGACAGTGGGTTGTCTATGGATTGCCATAATCACCTTGCTCCCAAATCTGTGAGTAAAACTGAGAAAGATGAGGAGATCCAACTACTATTTTTGCTATGGATTACCATTTTCTTAGGGATATTGGTGGCTCTTCTTGTGCGCCTTTATTTTTTTCCTTCTCCACACCAGGATAACTGAGAGAAGGCTAGATGGACAGCACAGTCAAGACTGTTGTTATTGGTGAAATCATTACTCCTCAAAATTAGCTTTCAGGAAAACTCCTCTTCAGCTCTCCCCATTGAAACTGCTGCTGTGTCTTCAGAGGATGTTGGATGCTTTCTTTTCTTCATAACTGTTCCCTAAAGCTCTGATTTTCATCCCCATATATTCAGCTCCTTGCCTGCTGATCAGGTGCGACTGACTATGCAGCTGGATGAAATATTACTCTACACCACACAAGCAACTCTAGTTTCCTGGGAAACTAGTGCCTTCATTAGTGCTAAGATTGTATTGTAGGCAACAAACTATTCTTACTGTTGGTGAGTAAGCATGCCCCATTACATAAAAATACAGCCCTGCAATTTGGGAGAAATTATTACACAATGAATTACTGAAATGATGGATAATTTGCAGCCTGAGAGCTTTTAGGTTTCGGATAGGTGAAATAAATGCAGGAAAAACACATTTGTAAAGGAGAAGTAAAAATCCCGCATCTCTGCAATACTTGTTGTAAGTATGGGTCTGAGGGGTAAAAATTAGTAAAAACAATCTGCAACTTGCAGTTATTCTGGATATTTGAGCTACTGTTTCATTTAAAAAGCTTATTATAGTTTATGCATTCAAAGGTATATGTTTCATTTTTCATTACAGATCTGGAGTCCCTACAAGCAGCCTGACTGCACAGGGGACCTGGATGGTAGAATTGAGGATGATTCACGTTGCCTTTACACTCATGAAGAGTACATCAGTCTTGTGTTGAACAGTGGTAGTGGTTTGTCCCATGATTATGCCAACCAGTCAGTCCAAGAAGACCCACGGATGATGGCCTTCTTTGACTCTCTTGTACGCCGGGAAATCGAGGGCTGGAGTTCTGATTCAGACAGCGACCTCAGTGAGAGCACAATCCTGCAGCTCCATGCAGGAGTAAGTGAACGCTCCGCTTACAGCGAGTCAGAGTCCTCCACCTCTTTGCATCACTCCCCACCACATGTGGCTGAAGAGTCTGATGAAACTGCCTATAACTTAAGGGCCTTGAGATCGACTGCATCCCCCTCAGCCAGAGAAGACGTAGCTTCCCGTCAGCAGAGGCTATCTGCACTGAGAAAGTATCAGGATAAACGTCTTCTGGCCCTTTCCAACGAGTCTGACTCTGATGACAACACCTGTGAGGCAGAACCAGATACAGACCTTTTCCCACGGCCGCCGTCCCCGAGTCCTGAGAACGAATCCAGCAGTTCGAGCAGCAGCAGCAGTACAGAAGATGAAGAGGAACTGAATGAAAGACGCACATCTATGAGGCAACGCAATGCACTGAGGCGACGCCAGAAGGTGCAAAAGGAGGAAAGGACTAGCACTAACACAGAGAATGTAACCCCCTACATAGGTGAGGATATATATGATTACCCCCAGATCAAAGTAGATGATCTTTCTTCTTCTCCAGCTTCTTCACCAGAAAGGAGTTCAGCCAGCAAACAAGCTCTCAAAGAAAGGACGTCTCCTTGTTCAGACAGTGAATCAGTGGAGAGAAAGATTTACAAAGCTTACAAATGGCTTCATTATTCTTACATATCATATTCAGCTAGTAAAGATGGTGAATCCTCCAGAGGAGATGGAGAGAATGATGAAGGGAAACCGGGAACCAGTGGAAGGCACAGTGCATCACGCTCACTAACTAAGGAAGATTCTAGGAACTTAAGTTCAGTAATTCCTCAAGATTCCTCAGCTCTTTCTGCTGAAAGCAGAGAAAATTCAAAAGAATGTGGCATGATAGAAAATTCTAGCAATGGTCAAGCTCATGAATGTGACAATCAGCGACGGATGGAGAGTCAAGATAACACATCTGAAGACACTAGCAGTGGAGGTACAGAGCATTCTTTTGAGACTAAAAAGCTCAATGGAAAAGCTAACTGCAAAGGGCTAAATAGTTGTACCGAAGAACCTTGCATTCAGACTGCAGGACTTATGGAACAGAAAAATAGTCAGAACTGTCAACCAGCATCAAGCCATCACTCACTGGTCCCTCCATTCTCCACTGTCACGATCTGTAGCATGTCAGGTCACTGCTCCAGAAACCAGACTGATGACAGTGAGGAGAGGAGCCTTGACCCCTCCTGTGTTAACTACAATAATGGCCACTTGCATCTTCACCCTTCGTGTTTCAACAACGGACAGAGTTTTGGAGAGCAGGAGACTGTGACGCAAGGATTACAGGTGCACTCAAATGCTGATAATGGCAACCTTGTACAGGTGGGTGTGACCTTGCACAAAGACTGCTGCCTGTCTGAAATGGACTCCAACAGCTACAATGTGAGCACAAGAGAGGATACTGCTGACTTGCATCCTGCGGGCAGTGAGAGCACTCAATCTCTTGGAGGACTGAAAAGACACAGAGTGGAGTTGGAAGACGCAGATTCAGAGAGTTCTTCCTTAGAAAAGAAGTTAAAAACATGATAAATGCAAATGTCTGTCGTAGTGTGCACTCTCTCAAAAAGAAAAGGAAAATGCAAGTATTAAAGGCACATAGAGCTTGGGTCTGAAACATTGTGTTTGATTCTCCATTCCATTCTTCAAGTGGGTCTGTTTTAGATTGCCAGTGGTTCATGCTGTGTAAAAATCCAACTTGCTCCTTAATGAGACTGAGTCTAGTGTACCATACAAGGTTCTGTTTAAAGTAAATCCTTATTAAGATGGTTGACTGAATTATTCTTGTGTGAACATGTGTCATTTGTTCAGCCAGCCAACCAGGATGACTGCTCTAAGGTTTAAGCTAAGGAGGAAGTTTTCCGTATTGACACTTACTACACATGGCAGGCTGAAGAATGGTGGAATTAGATCACACTGGTGGTAGCTTGGGAGTGTGTTTCTTTTTGAGGAAAACAGGGAAGAAGCCTTTCTGGGCCCTTTATTCTGCTTCAGAAACTAAAGAAATGCAACCATTAGGAAGGATATTTTCAGAACTGGCTGGTATCTCTAAAGATGATACCTCATAAAGCACTTGCTTCTGATACAGGTCAGTGACATTATTTTTATGCCAACAGAAAAGCTATAGGAAACAGGCCTCTTTCCAAAATAAACTTTAGACTGTTCCCATGGTGACATTCAATTTTGCGGGTTTTTTTAAAGAAAAGAACTGAATAACACAGTGTCATCACTATATTGATATGTGATTGTTTGGCAAGAGACAGGTATTATGCTGTAGGCCTCATTCTAACCAAGGGCTATTAAAAATCAGACATGTCTTTCTGTGATCTTGACATATAGAAATTTATGATTATTATTACTATTATTATTAAAATATGGCTCTGAGTGTTGGGCTGTATCTTTACTGTGCCCTCCCCTTCCTCTGTGTTCTTACTTCTGAGAAGCAGTAGGCCAAACAGAAAATAGCAGAACTATGAATAACATAACAGATTCATGTTAACAGCAACACTCAGTAAGGTCCAGTTTTCTTAGCCCAAAACTTAAAACAGGTTGAGATTGGAGATCAGGGTTGTTTTTTCACCACTCTGCTGTTAGTATTTAAAATTGAGTAGATGTATTCAACAGAGTTGTGTGTGTAACAGAGAGCTTCAGAGAACTGGGTCTCCAAGCCTGGCAATCAGAACGTGGGCAAGAGCGTAGCTCTGGCTGCCATGAACTGGGGTGCTGTTCAGGTGGACAGAGTCCTTTCTTGCCTGGGTGCTGTTTTCAATGGAGTATCTAGTGAGTCATCTCAGTTCTGGCATGTTGGAATTGGTGGAATTGTATTTGCTTCCCTAGCAACAAGGTGAGAGGAGTCAGTGTGTGAAGGGAAAACAAACCACCTATAAAGGACGTAAAAACTTTGTGCATGTGCTTTGCAGTGCTGACAACAGAAAGAGACGCTTCTTTTAACCCCAGTAATTCTTAAAGGTTTTCAAGCCCAGTACTGAGGAAGAGTTAGTTTATTTTAAGGAATAGGATATTTTTGCTTTCAGTACAACTCTGGCAGTACTCTGCTGTAGAGCACTGGCCTCAGAATAAATATTTCATATGCGCAGCTCCCTGGTGGCTGGGGAAAGTAGGAAGATGCCCACTTAAAACATGATGACAGTAGAGGAGCACTTGAAAAGGGATGCTGAGAGGGAAGGGTATGGGAGGGAGAGTGAAGAACATGACCTGAAACATTCTTTTACCACTACTGTGTTCCATAGGCTGTCTGCCCACTCTGGGTCTACTTTGCCAAGTGAGAACTTGGAATAAGCATATGATGGTGTTTAAGAAGCATGTAAGATGGCTGAAAGGCAAAGGGGTGTTCGCAAATGCAAGCAGAAGTGGCAATAAGAGCAAGCTCTGATACATCGTTACCTTATTTAAAAAATAATTCTGTACTGATTATACTTTACACCACTGCAATCAAGATCATTATGGGAGTGTTCTCCTTGGTTGTATAAACATCTTATTGTAAATGCTGTTTAGCCAAAATCTTGGGGTTACTGAGTCAAAACTTTTTTATTTTGTTTTTTAAAAGTTCTTTATATTGGAAAATTTTCTCATCTATCACTTCTGGTGAATGAGCATCTCTACTGTCCTTTGACATTGTCATCACTTCCCAGTGTTTTCTCAAATGTCTTGTGTTTCACTTTCTGTTCTTTGGTTTGTTTTCAGAAGCAGAATAAAAGCTCCCAGATTTGGTGATACAGAATCACAGGATGGTAAGGTTGGAAGAGGCCACTGGAGGTCATCTAATCCAACCTCACTGCATTCTCCTGTACAGGCTCTGGGCTTAAAGAATTGCTGTGGTTTTCCCAAAGACAGCCTCCCAAGCTGTCTGTATGCTTGTTATTTCTAGTTTCTCTCAAGCAGGAGGGGGAAGGCAGGCTTTTGTTCATAGGAAATTTCAGTGCACACAAGAACTGCAGCACCTGAACCAGTGCATTCACCTTCTCACATGAACAAGTGCTATCAGCAGTAGGCAGCTCCATTGTCTGGTAAAGACCAAAGAAAAGCAAGCAAGCAGCAGCATGTCTCCTGCGGGCAGCCAACAGTGAGAAGAGCTGTTCTGTGCAGGTTGCTTTGCTTTGTTGTTGATTCCATGCATTCCTCTCTCCCACCTACACTGGGTTGCTCGCTGTGCTGTGTGCGGGCAATTTCCTTAAGAGTGTTGGTGTATTCTTCTGATTGTCACTCCCTGTTTCTAGGAAAGGAGTAAGCTGTTCAGTGGAAAATGTTACAAGTTTATATGAAGAGATTTCACCCTTCCTAATAATCTGCCATTTACTTAGAAACGAAAAGGTTGTGTAAATATTGAACTACCCTGTTAGTCACTATTTACTTACCATGCAGCTTTTTATGGTAGGAAATTTGCTAGGCCGCCTTGTACAGTTCATTTCCAGAAAATCTTAGTGGGAAAGAAAAACCCTCCCAGATCCTTAAAGAAATTCTTGATCTTTAAAGAAATTCTTTCTTGTATTTCTACAGTCTCACAGACTGTATTTGCTTATTTCAGCTTTTTCTGTTTAAAGCCTTAATGTCAAGCCAACCTGTTTGTGAGAGAGTCAAAACTGACTCTTCCTCTGAAACAGCAAGCCCAAGGCTTATCTGGGCTGCTTTCAGAGAAGAATATGAGATCTATCAACCAAAGTTTATCTGAGATTTTTCCCGCTCTCAAGTGATCATCTTACCAAAGCTGGTGAGTCTTCTCCAAGGTGAGTGGCTCAGTGGAGATCACACTAAGCTGTTTAGAAGCAGCTTGCAGACAAAGCGTGTCCAGAAAGATACAGCTGCCTTGAGAATGGAAGAGCACAGGTTTTGACCATGGACATATCAGTTGTTTGCAGTATGTTTTGAAATTTAGCCTGTCTCAGTTGGAATAATAATTGAGAAAGATGATTTATTTCTGAAACCTTTTCTTTTCCAATCCATTTGCAGTGGATTTTTTCACCCTAAGTTTCATAATAGAATAAGCGATGGAAACTTTGGTCCTAATCTCTGTTTATAACCCATGTCACTTGGTAGCTGGAATATCACTATTCCTCCAATATTTAAAGAAGATAAATGCAGTTAGGTCCACTTCTGAAATTCTGTACTTTCCTGCATTGTTACATCCTAGTAAACATATCTCTTGCTTCCTATGGCCATCAGAAGTTGATGTGGCCTGATATTACTAAAGTCTTGGGCTGCTTTCATTTGCAGTTAATTTATTGCAGACAAGAACAAGACAGGATTGTTGTTATTATGGTATTGAGTTAAAATGCTTCATGTTAGTAAGCTTTCATCTCCTTTTTACAGACACTACTATTGACAGAGGTGCCCTTTACACCTGATGCTTTCTCTCATTTTCACCCACTCAGATTCTCTGAATGTCTTTGTTAGACCTGGGAAGCTCAGTGCTGTGCTGCAGGGTCGGCAGAGTACCAGAGTAATGCAATTAGCTGCAACAGCTGAATTACTGTGCACATGCATAGAGTTCTTGAGGAATTCTTTAATAAGCTAATTCTAGCGCATACATGATTTATAAAACACATCAGTGAACTCCTGCAGCTGTGTTGGGCTCCACTAATTAGCCCAGCTAATGCTATACTGTTATGAACAAGAACTCTGTTTCAAGCATCTGAGAAAATGGCAATTCTTTAGGGGAAAAAAAAACCAAAACCAACAAACAAACAAAAAAACCAAACCAAAACTAGCACCTCACCCAGTGCATACATACAAAAATACCCCACAGTGCTTATGAAGGCTCTAAATTTGCTCAAGTTTACTTCAGTGGTTGTGCAGGTCAAAAGCAGAAAGGTCCCAGATGCAGTGTGTTCTGTGGTCACAGGAAATGAGCGATCTGAATTTGATGTTTGTACTTTGCCTGATTCAAGTCAAGGACTTGAACTTGGGCCTCCTGCTGTTCACTTGAGCATCCTAAGCATCAGCATATTGCATTATTCAGGAGTGGGGTTCGTTCTTTTGTCTGAAATGCAAAGGGAATGGAAATAGTTCCACAAATACCTGGAGCAGAGCCTTGAGCCCAGCTCTGTTGGTTTATGGTTTCCTAAGAAAATGCTAGAGGATTCTTTTTCCCATCTCCACCTTTGTGTGATCTCTATTTCAAAGAGCAGGAATGAGATATTGAGCCAGTCTTGTATGCATGCCATTTGTCTTAAATGTGATAGAATGGTCCTTTCCAAATTGGGTAGAGTGGATATGATTTTTATTTATTATTTTCCCATAGAGACATAATACCTACCTCCTGAGTGAGTGTCCGAGCCAGTGAACTGTTCATTTTGGGGTATGGCTGGCAGGCCATCTCTTTAATATCTTCCTGTTCAATTCTAGCCTGATGTGTCTGTCAGCAGCTCTGGAGCTGTGCAGGTGTAGGTTGGCATTGTTGCTGCTTCCAGAGCCAATCGGAGTTGTGCCCTTGCTGAAGAGGCCGTTTGCACAGTGGCTGTTAAGAAGTATGTGGTGCAAATGAGTAAAAAAATTTTGTATGTTCCTATAAACAGGCAGAAAAATGCCTGAATTTGAACTTTTGAAGGGGGACCAGGTCCCTCACAGCCAGACAATGCCTCTGGCTATATGTCTAACACTTTCACAATCATATGCTATGGGAATTGTTGGTTTCTATGTCTAAATATGGTCCTGGGACAACATTACTATGAGCCAGTGGTCTGCAGCATTTTGCTTCACAAATGATGGCTTCTTATTAGCAGCATTAACAGCTGAAAGCACGAGCTCTTACATACTTACAGGGTTTGCATTTTGGTTTCAAAATGATCAAAAAATATGATCTTTGGGAAAAGTCCTGTGTGTCAGTGACCTGCTTCCAGAACAAAGACTGAAATAAAACTTGCTTCGAGGAAAGCCTAATGCATATTTTCAAAGAGCTTTGGCTTTAGCTCAGCATTTAATGTTAAAATACTCATGAGATACATTTTGAACTCTTTAAAATATGGATGTATGGCAGAAAAGGAAACAGCATGAGCTTCAGAACTGAATTCTGTCAGGGAAAGGGAAAGGAGTTGAAATACATTTAAAAACAAACAAACAAACACTTCGTACACTAAATACCAATTGACTTCTGAATAAAAGTTCATCATGCTTCAAAGTCTGGTTCCTAAAAGCCTCAGCAATATGTTAACAGAATTGACTTATCACACTTGAGCTTGTACAGCTGAAAATTACTGATCTGAAGAAGTGAGAAGCCACAGCCAGGCCTCACATCACTCTTTGAACAGGCTGGCCACAGGTGTGTTACCCAGTTGGGATCACTACTTCCATCTGCAGCCAGCATGGTTGCCGGTAGCAAGGCTGTCCCTGGTTCTGACCAGCTGATTCTGCCTCTTTTTTTCTACAGCTGTCTGTCTGTTTTAGCTTCATGTTGCCTCAGACATGCTGAAGAAAGATCTCTAGAGGAAAGGAAAGCACCTTGGGTTAAGTTCATGTCTGCCTTTGGATCTTGGAGGGAAGTTCTGGGACTATATTTCAGGGTGATCTTTATGCAGCCTATTAAAATGAGGGAAAAAATACATCCTTGCAGAAGAAACAGAGCCTTGTGTGACTTCCCCTTCCCCTTCCTAAGGTTTCTATGTCTCCTCAAGAAATCGTGTACATTTTTCTTCTCTCTAGGACCTAGAGAGACTTCCAGTGTCAGGTAGCTAGAAAGCAAAAATGAAACTTCTTATCTCAGAAAGTCACATTGCTCTGCTTCAGTGACCTTTCCAGTATATTATGGCCAGATCTGGCATTTCCTGGCTTGGAATTATATCCTTGAATACATTTTTTTCCAAAGCATGAGCAAAGTCTGCTTCCCACCTATCTAAGCTTTGGAGGGAGAGAAAGGAAAGATGATCTAGGCTTCGACAATCTTGGAATGAGAGATGTACGTGCTTTGAGCTGGTTATAAGCCCTCTATTCCCAAAGTTTCACATACGCTGACTTTGCCCCGCAATGCACTTATGTGCATGCAGGGATGACAACGGCAGTCCTGCATTTCCTCTAATTCAGGGACTGAGAGTGATTCAGCATGGCCAATGGGGCAGATCTCCAGACTTTCCATAAAAGAAGCTTTTTTAACTTGTGCATGTTTCTGATGATGTGGAAGATCTATTTTTAATCTGGGAAAGTCTGTAGCAATGTTTTGAATTCCTAAAGGGCTGACTGACTGATAATCTATCTGAAGAAAACTAGAAGCAATTTACAGCCTTAGGTGGAGATTTTTATTTACTTACACATACTTCTAAAGTCAGAATTTTACAGTTTGTCACCCAAAGGGCATGAGGGCTATTCACCTTTCATCTCCCCTGTATTTGGCCAGGAAGGGTGAATTTTCTCCTTCCCTTCACTAATGATAGAGACGCAAAAGGTGCAGATCTTTTGTGGCCCATCTTCACAGCAGTTAATGAACATGCACAGACAGTAGATTGTCTTGCTAGAGACACACAAATTACAGCAGACAGCAGGAGAAATGGCTTGTTAATCACTTTGCTATGCTCTTAAGTTGAAAATCTGCACAAACATTGGAAGGCTTCAGTCTGAGTGACACATCTTGAGGTCTCCTACTGCTGGGCCTGAAATACCTTTGATGTTTCTCCGGTTTAATGCTGTAGTCTCCAAAGCCAGTGTTTGTTTCCAGCCCAAGGGCAAGCCTGCTTTAGTCTTATTCTTGCCATATGAAAATTACTACAGAACTTAGAGTCAGTGTAATGCTTAACTGATTACATTTCTGAAGTTTAAACCAAATGAAATAGTCAGCTGATCATACTATGCAGTTATACTGCCTAAAGGGAAGGATTTAATCTGTCTGCAGCTGGAGAAGAAAAAAAAAAACAACCAACCTACCAAAAAAAACCAAACCCCAAAACAGAAAACAAATGAACAAACAAACAAAACACAGCACCCCCTCAAAAAAAAAACCCAAAAAAACCCACACAACAAAAAAAGAAAACCACCCCAAAACATTTTAAACTACAAACTCTGAGCAAAAAGGAGACTGATAGTTGCATGAACAGCTGAGAATTGCTACTGTGAAACTGCTGCAGAGGAGAAACCTATTCTCCAGAACAGAGGAAGCCAGACCTGTGCTGCTGGGCTTCCTATGGGAACCAGTTCAACTTCCAAAGCCGGTGGAAAACTGATGGGTTTCTCCTGGGTTAGTGTGTTTGTTGACTCACAAGAAAAACCCCAGAAGGACCAGCAGAAGTGTTTGGTGGGAGCCAGGCTTGAAGAGAGGTGCTCTGATCCCTGTCATCAGTGGTGAAAGAGGAAGCTCTCAGAATCACAAAACGGTTTGGGTTGGAAGGGACCTTAGAGATTAAGTTCAACCCCACTCCATAGGCAGGGACGCTTTCCTCCAGAACTGGGCTTTTCAAAGCCCCATCCAACCTGGCCTTGAACATTTCCAGGGATGGGGCAT
The DNA here is from genome assembly GCF_003945725.1 of Corapipo altera. NCBI lineage: Eukaryota > Metazoa > Chordata > Aves > Passeriformes > Pipridae > Corapipo > Corapipo altera. The sequence goes on along the minus strand of NW_020884885.1, from coordinate 4,048,667 downwards.
CTACAGCTTCTCTGGGCAATCTGTTCCAGTGCCTCATCACCCTTATAGTAAAAAATTTTGTTCTAATATCTAATCTAAACCTGCTCTCTTTCAGTTTGAAGCAAATGCCCCTTATGCTATCACTACATGCCTTTGTAGAAAGTCCCTCTCCAGATTTCCTGTAGCCCCTTTTAGATACTGGAAAGCTTCAATAACGTCTCCCCAGGCTGAACAACCCCAGCTCCAAGAGTTTCAGCTTTTCCTCACAGGAGACATTCTCCATCTCTCTGACTCCAGCAAGTCCACATCCTTCCTATGTTGGGGGCCCCAGAGCTGGACACTGTAATTCAGGTGGGGTTTCACCAGAGCAGCATAGAGGGGGAGAATCACCTCCCTCGACCTCCCGGTAACACTATCCGGTTACTCTTCCACAAAAGCATTGCCTTATGGAGGAGTGATTCACTGGGGAAGGAGGGAAAGGGGGGCCAATAGGACTCCAGTTCTTTCCCTTGCCAATACCACTTGTTATGACACCCTTGCTTTTGGTTTCAGGATATGAAGACCCCATTTCACTGTTGCTGGTAGCAGCGTATAATGGAGCTGCCAGAGTACCTGTGGCTTCGTTCCCTCCAGCCCTGACTTAAAATGGTTTTAGGATGTTTCCCTAGAAAGTCCCAATGCCAAACCAAGAGAGCTGGGTACTGGTGGTTTGCAAATGAGATTGCGTTAAGGGACAGTAAATGCAGTAATAAAATACATATTTATAATTAGCAAACAGTGAAAAGGGGAAGTTCACAGCAATAAATATGAATTAGAAATGAGGAAACATGGACAAACAATGAGGGAAACAAAGGTCATAAAGGAAAAAAATGGAACACAGGGCAAATAGGAGTGTTCAGTTAAATCCAGATCAGAGTGGAAGGAACCTGTTGTTTTCCCAGGATGAGCTGAAAGTGCAGCTTACCTGCAGTAGCACAGGGAGGGCAGCAATGCAGCAGAACCTCAAGGTGTCCTGCCCCCGCTTCAGGAAAGCCAGTGAGAAAAGCTGCAACTCTTGCTGGGTGTCTTCAAACCACTAGGAGTGGATAATTCACACTCGGAAATTTTCAGCTAACCGCACAGAGAGATCTATGAACTGCTAATATAGTGTGTGGGGGTAGTAATAAGCCTTGATGCTCAGGAAAGCACTGAGGGACTGGGAAGCAGCCATGGAAACAGGATGACCTAATTCCAGTTCCATTGGCTTGCTTTCAGTGCCAACAGAATGGCAGAAGACTTGATATGATATGAGACCTAAAAAAGAAACAAGAAAATATCATCATGGCTAATTAAATAGAGCAAACTGATAGGGAATGGCATAGAAAATGGATTGTGTTGAACTAAGCTTATTTTCAAGCCCAGCTGACAAATGTGGAAGTTGCAATAATGCTTGGGCTACTGTAGAGGTATTTTCAATGTCCAAAGGTCCATGCATTTTCTATTACACTAGAGCAATACACATTCAGTGCATTCAGCATTAACCAACATTAACCTCAAGCAGTAAATCATTAGAGACACTTCTGGTGCACAGCATGGCCTGAAATGAGTACTGATACATGTATTATCTTTATCAATAGTTGGGCAATACGCACAAGGGTAACTATGTCCTTCACAGCCTTGTAGTATGAGCAGGAAGGGTAGACATTGAGAATGACATGGCTGTGCAGCCTGTTGTGCCAAGAAGCCCACCCAAATCAGACCCTGATAAACCTGCGGCACTTGTGTATGGGAAGAAAACAGCCAGAGAGGCAGGAGTTTGTATGGTTGACGGGTATAAAACAGACAAGTCAATGTTACTTTTTCCTAAAATCTTTTAGGATAATTAAATGAAACCAGACTCCAAGCAGTTCCAACCCTTCATGTGTTTGATTGCCATGCTATTGGTCACCTTGTCTTGTGCAGCACAAGTCAAACCTGGGGATTTCACACAAAGAGAGATGTTTGCTTGCAGCGCTGTGCCTGGGTGGCTGCATGTTGTCGACTGTTCTGTAGGTGTACTACGGAGATGTGAGCAGTCCCTGTAAATCTTGTACTGGACAGCCCCATTTCCTGTTGGAACCTAATGATGCTATGCATAATGCTCTGGAGAGCCCTATGCTCTGCACCTGCCTGATGTACTGGAGAGGCAAGATGAGAGAGGAACTCCTGGAAAAGCATTTCAAATGTCATTTCAGATGACTAGGCTGCATGTATCCATCAGAAGCTACATTAAGCCCACATATGCCATTCCTAAAGTACTTCAGCTGGCTGGTCCAGTTGCCTGGACCCTGGCAGACAGCAGCAGGAGTATCCCCTGTGCTGAATGATGATCAGAGAAGGAGGTGGGAAACAAGTGCAAATGTGATTGTAACATCATTGCATCCTGTCTCCAAGGGGCCACTTGGGGCAATGTGCTGAGACCACGGCATTTCACAGAATCACAGAATATGAGTTGGAAGGGACCCACAGGGATCATCAAGGCCAACACCTGGCTCTGCACAGGACCATCCTCAAGAGTCATACCATGTGCCTGAGAGTATTGTCCAAATGCTTCTTGAACTCTGTCAGGCTTCCTTCCCCACTTCCCTGGGGAGCCTGTTCCAGTGCCCAACCACCCTCTGGGTGAAGAACCTTTGTATAATATTGAACCTAAACTTCCCCTGACACAACTTCAGGCCATTCCCTTGGGTCCTGTCACTGGTCACCCAGAGAAGAGATCCCTGCCTGCCCCTCCTCTTCCCCTCACAAGGAAGTTGTAACTGCAATGAGGTCTCCCCTCAGTCTCCTCTTCTCCAGGCTGAACAGACCAAGTAACCTCAGCCGCTCCTCATATGGCTTCCCCTCAAGGCCCTTCACCATCTTTGTTGCCCTCATTTGGACACTCTCTAACAGCTAAATATCTTTCTTATATTGTGGTGCCCAAAACTGCACACAATATTCAAGCTGAGGCCGCCCCAGCGCAGAGCAGAGTGGGACAATCCCGTCCCTCGACTGGCTGGTGATGCTTTGCCTGATGCCCCCCAGGACACGGTTGACCCTCCTGGCTACCAGGGCACTGCTGACTCATTTTCAACTTGCCATTGACCAGGACCCCCAGGTCCCTTTCTGTGGCACTGCTTTCCAGCATCTTATTCTTGTTAGTCCAATCTTTAACTGATGTTTTCAAGTCTATGAATGCAGACAGCTCTCTGGAAAATAATCATGTCCTCCATTTCTGTATGGAAAGAGAGGGAGGAAGGATGGGATATACAGATATTTTTATTTCAGAGTGTTTTCTGTGTTATACTTCTGTGGTAGCATTCAAACTCTTTGAGAAATAGTAAACTAATTCACTAAACAGTCATGCTCTTGTTCACTAAGTTTGTTATCAGCTCATCTATGAAAAGTAGCAGCTTGAGGATTTTTCTCCAAAAACTTGGATTTTGCCTAAGGTAGTACTTGATTACCTTCAACAAATGGAACTGATTTAAGTTCTCTTCTTATGAAAAGTATGATGGGGGAGCTGATTTATTCAGTCAGAGAATTCATCATAGCATAAACAGAGGAAGAGGCTGAATTAGTGTTAGTGAGAGATCTATGAGTGTTCCTGGACAAATTTTATTACTTTAACTCAAAGAGTCGACTCTGGCGCTTGGCTTTTTTTCCTTTCTCTGTAACACTTTCTGGTGGACTGCTCTGTGATGAATAATACCTTAGTTGTTCTTCTTTTCTTAAATAAATCTAATTATGTTTTTTCCATGCAGGAAATGGAATCAAATTATAGGTATCGCTCATTCATCCTTTTATAACTCATGTAATATTAGCAAGGCAATGTCCTGCTGGTGAAGAAAGCAAATGTGCTTGCCCTGGGCAGTTGGTAGAGGGTGGAATTATCTGATCAAATTACTCAGCTTCTCAAAGAAACAATTTTTAGATGATTTTGATGATTATCCATTCATTATCTTGTTCTGATCAGGTTGTTCTTAGCCAGGGAAAATCACAGTGGTGGAGGAGCGATGCTGGACGGGGGATATGGATAGTGCTGAGCATGAGGATGCCACCAAGGCAGTGGGTTGGGATAATCCATCAAAATAAGCACTTGGTAATCTCATACGTATCTTGGATTCTTCTATAGGACTTAAAGTATGTCATCACATACATCTTGAATTATATATGAATAGCTGATTGGATGTAGCATATCTGTGTAACCACAGTGTTATCCACCCGCCTAAGAGCTGTCAGCTCCACCAGATGGGAAACGTCTGCTCCCGCACAGCCCATCTGCAGTCTGTGTCTTCGTCCTGTGTCAGAGACCCCAGTTGCTGCCAAACTAGGGTGGCCTCCACCCCAGCAAAGGATCTGGCCCTGCTGTAGAAGGAGGAAAACCTCATGTATGAGCATCCCACAGGGGAGAAAGTGTTTCTGTCCCTCCATGCTGGCCTGGCCAGCCTTCCCCAGTGTTTAGTAACACTCTGGCCCTGAGGGGCAGGCAGCACACCCAGAGCACCAAGGAGCTGCAGTAGGATGGGTCTTGGACTACTGTGGTCACGGGCAGCTGGCAAGGATGGTTTCTGAATCTCCCACTGCGGGGGCCTGCATGAGGCCTGCTGAGAAGTTGCTGCTTGTGCATTTATACAACTGTGGTAATAGAAGGGAGGAGATGTGTGGACCTCCAGCATGGTAAATCAGTAACAGGATGGGTGCAACAGCACTGTCCTGTGTGCACTGCTGGATGAGCAATGATAGTCCTCTCCATCCCTTGAGCAGTCAGGATCAGGGCCTCCTGTCCCCAACACCTGTATTGGTATTTGGGCAGGTGCTGACCATTTCACCCCAGGCACTTTGCAGCCTGTCTGCCATGGTGCCATCTGACACAGCCAGCAGGGAGGTGGTGGGCTCTATGCTCAGGCTGGAGCACACACAGGCTCTCAGGAAATAAATCATCGCTTGCCAAGGGTTGAGCCTGGTGTCTTTAAAAGTGGGTTTGCAGTGAAGCAAGGCAGGGGTGGCCCTCTTCTCATGGAGATGGACTCTGGACAACAAATGTGGGCACAGTCCAAGCCCCTCTCCTCACCTGTCTGCAGTGGACACAGTCAAAAAATACCAAATAGAGATCTCCTCTACCTTTATTCTTTGGGAATAGCTGCTAGAAAATATGTCAAGTGTAAGTGCAGGACTAGGTCTGCCCAACCTACCTGCAGGGCTGGTGCCCTCAGCCATGCAAACTGACCCAAGCTCTCCATACGTGCTCAGGCAGAACATGTTGCCAGCAGATGGGCTCAGCACCTCCTTCCTGAGAAGGGGGCTCTTCCTTAGTCATCCCCAGCCTGGGGAACTGACCTAGTCTGACCCCAGTTCTCTGTTTATTTCAAGTTTTATAGCTTTAGAAAAATTCCTGTCTGATGATCTAGATCTACTTACACCCCACTACTGTGTAGTAACATTCCACCAGTGCTAAGCAATATTTCATTCAGGGAATAAATTTGCTGTCTGAGTTTAGAAGCTCTTCACCATTGTGGGAGCAGATCTCTCAAAATGTCTCTCAAATATTTATCTATTGCATCATGTCCAGAAAATGACAATCTGGACCTTTTTTTTTGGACTTGAGAACTGTGAAAATCACTGCCTATTTCTCTGGGCCTCTTCTCCACATTGGACTAAACTCTCTATCCATGTGCCTGGGAGCTCTGGAAAGTCTGGATGATGGTGATGAAGGCAAAGAGTTAAGGCTTTGTGAGGAAGGACAAGCAGGCTAACCAGCTGAAAGTAGTTCTGTAGATTTGCTAAGAAAAGGGAGGTACTGGGGCCCTGGGGCATTCCAGAGAAAGCCAATGTGGTTGTTCCCAACTCCAGCTGGTTATGCAGATACTTTGGTGTCTCACCTCAGCCTCTGCTGGACAAATGTCTACAGTGCTGGGTTAAGAAAGACCTTGCCTTTAATAGAAGGAGAAAAAAATGAAAAGTTTGGGACTGGTAACCTTGGCAAGAAGACTGAACATAAAGTAGGTCATGGTAGCTTGAGCTTCAGAATTTATGAGAGTCAGGAAACCTCACAAAAGGCCAAGAATGACTTATGGCAGATGACAGTCTCATATCTGCCTGACTACATGATTCTCCACTTCCCTCTGAACTGCCTTACTTGGGCTGCTGCCAGACAAGGTAGACCTCAGGCTTCAGTCAACACAGCAATTCCCTTGTCCCTTCTGCTAATTTTTTCCCACAAACCTCCTACCTCTCTGGCTTTCAGCCTTGTCAAGGAGAACAGGCTGTAAAGTCTGCAAGGGCAAAGCACCTATTCCCTGGCTGCTGGTCCTCCCCCTCTGCCATCATGGCTCCTCAGTGAGCTGGTATGAATGAAGTCTGAATTTGGGCAGCTTCCTGCATAAAGGGAAAAAATCTTTCTTCACAACTAGCTCTGAAACTTTTGTCAGCAGCAATTTCAAGTTCACCAAGTAACACCAATAAAAAGCCCCACAACTGAACTGTTTCATATGGTCTAGTCAGGGACAAAGCCCTGGGAATGGGCCTGCAGCTGGAGGAGGGCATCATGTGCCCCTGTGGAGTCGGTGCGTGGATGCTGCTCCCACAGCCTCCCTGCAGGAAGGCAGGCAGCCACATACCCCTCCTGTGCTGCATGAGCTCTGGCCACAGGTGAGCTGCCAGCTGGTTCCTCAGTCTCTCACAGCTGAAAGGGCATGAGGAAATGACAGAGGGTCTCTGTGACCTGTACCTGAAAACTTTTTCCCTGTCTGACATTGCCTCCTAATAGAATTTGACTGGTCAATACTGGCTAGTGTGCATAGGGTGAGAGCATTTTAAAATGGGTGTTGAAAACTCTTTTGTGGAGAATTTCCAGCCTGCTTATTGCTCCAGGTGGGAGAAGCCTGGAGGAAAGCCACATGCATGCAAGAGTCTAGACATGTTTGATTTCTTTTTGGAATTAAAGAACAGAAGTCCCATAATACCCTTTTTTTTTAGCATTTGTACAAGTAGCCAATATAAACAATTCTCTCACTGCCCTGAAATTTGGAGTTGCTCACAGGATGAAGCAGTGACCTACTGAACCTTTGGGAAGAGTAATATTAGCCTTCGTCTGGTCTGCTGCCTTCTTGGCTTGGTCTGCAGCCCAGCTGCCCTGAGGACCAGCGCAGGCACTCTGGTGTGATGTGTCTCCAAGGTGCTTGTGGGGCTGCTGCTCCCATAAAAGGAGAGGAGACATGCAATGCTGAACTCAAGGACCCCCCCATACTTAAGCACCAAACAAACCAGCTGCTTCTCAGATGCAGCAGGTTTCCCAACTTCACTTCAATCCACCTGGAGGGCTAAGCTACCGAGGACTTATCCTGGGATCTGTGACTGGCATTAGATCCCATGCGTTGAACACCAAGAATATTTTTACCATCACACCTGAGAGCTGTTGCTCAAGATGGGTTTTGAAGTGGTTACAGACATGAGTATATGACAGCAAGCCCAGGCTGACTCGCTGACAGATGACTACTTAAACTGAGGTGACTTCTGAGGTCTCCAGCACCCTCGCTGCAGACTGGCTTTCATGCACAAGTGATGGAGTTTGTTGTCACAATATGAAACATTAGGATAGGTGTCAAGAAGGCCAGATAATTATTGCACTTGCAATCAAATAAGGATGAGGCTGCTGATTCTTCTCTCACTGGTGGTGGTGCTGCTCCTTTGGGTTTTCCTAAGCCTTCTGGCTGCAATAATGTTGTCTGGAGTTCTGCTGCTGTATCTTCTCCAGCTTGTTTTATACAAATGAATTTTTCTTTCCTGGGTTTTATGTGCCTGTAAGTTTGGTTCTACCTGCACACTCATGGCTGGAATTGCATTGAAGAGACACAATAAAGAACAACACAGAGCAGCGGCCCATATATCCTGCTTGACTTCAAGTGCAGTGGAGTAGACGACAGCTTCCCAGGTTGGACTCCTGAGCATGGAAATAGTTCAAAAAGGGCCAAAATCATACTGAGTGAAAAGATCTACTCAGGAGTGAACCTCCCTGACAACACAGCCAAGAATGGGGGGTTCCCTTTAGCGGTAGGATGAGAGTGGGTAACATAAGAAATTCTTAAATGTGATGAAGGGATTGTTGCCTTTCAGCCAAGCCCTTGTCCTTGCCTTTTAGGACTTCAAGATAAAGAACTGGCATGTGAATCTAATCAGGACTTAGAGAAGCAGCCAGGCTGATAACATGTTTCAAGGCTTCAAGCCCTCTGGATTCATTTTGGTTTACTCACTGCATAGTTAATTTTACTTCCCAAAGCTGTTTTGCAGGCTCTTGTTGCAGGCTTAGTTCTTCTTCACATCCCACCTCAGGCATACATGGCGCTGGTGGGTAGCCTTGCAGAGGTGCTACATCCCACAGGCTTCTAGGTTGGTTGACTCCCTGTACTCCATGAGCTTGGAAAGGCCACTTGGGGTCCCCTGGCCCAAAGGTGCAACCCCAAAGTGATCAGTTGCTGCAGTTATGGCTGAAAATTCCTCCGGTATCTCTCTCTGCACTTCATTTCCTGCCTTGCTCTGGCAAAGCTCCCCGTTTCCATGGTGATGATTTATTCCTCTAAATAGTTCCCATTCAAGAACAATATCATGAGTCCTTCTCTGTTGTTGGTTTAAGTAAAAATAACCTACTCTTCTCCTGGCATCAGTCTTGGCTGAAGCAATTGGAATTGGACACCAACCTCCACCTCTCTGATCCAGCCATTCTCCTACCCAGAGATGACCCTTCTGCCTCTCTGCCATTCAGTGTAACCCTTGAGGACTGTCCTACTGTTCCTGACCTGTCTTACTAGGAACCTCACACAAGTGGAGCTAGAAGGAAAATTCAGAGAGGAGGAAAGGAGAGACCAGCTGAGCTCTTGCAGGACAGCACTGCACTGCCCGACATCTGTCCAGCAGTGGAAGAAAAGCCTGACACCTTCTGCAGCCCTGCTCTTAAGCTTTCCTTGCTATGAACAAGGAGGCTCATGACAAATAGGAAGCCTCGTGAGAACAGCATGGCCCGTGATGAAACTGTCTGTAGTGCTGTAGTGCTTCCTTCATGTCACAGCCCGGATGTTCAAAAGAGCTGCCAGAGAGGGAGCCTTTCCCCTCCTCCCCAGTCTTTGGCTTCTAAAACAGGTTTGGTTTTTTCCTATGAGTGGAGCAAGGACTTGTAACCTGAAAACTGGAAACAAAAAAGAAAGAAAATTAAAAGGCTAAACTGCATATTTGGTAAATTTTAAGGTGTCCATTTTATTGCATAAAAGTCTGAACAGGCAGCCTGGTCTCCATACAACAGGGGCCATTCAGTGTTTCTTGGGACACTTCGTTCTTGCTTTGCATAAAGCAGGAGACAGAGCATCTGGTTTCTCTGCTTCACTTTAACTGCCAATGCACCAGTAGCAGACGTACTCAAGAACCTGGAGTTCAATCATCAGCAAGGAGAGTGGACTTTGGGGAAGTGAATTCCCATCCATGAAAGCAGTTCCTGAATCACTGCAGAAATATTCTAACTTGCTCCATTAACTGCAGCCAGCACTGGCTTATGCTGAGAGAGGGACAAAAATCTGATCACAAAAAATAAAAGTCTATAACATAACCTTCCAAATGTGTTTTGCTCTGGCACGCAAAACAGCATCCTAGGAATGCCAGGTTGCTGACTAATCCAGAACGGCAAGTACCAGGTAAGTTTCTTTCTGCAATACCCAGGCTGCAAAATCTTTTAAAGCAGTTGCAGCAGCTTTCAAAGAAGCAGTGGAACTCATCCTTATAAGGTGGGAAAGCTTCATGCTCTGGTGTTATAAGATAGGAATGTGAGCTCAGCAAGGATTGCTTCACATGAGCCCTTTATCTGAGAGATTGTCGATAAAACTCAAGAAGTTCACGTGACATAAGGAGAATTTCTCCCTTATCTAGAGGAAGCCAGAGATTGCAAGTCAGAGGTATAACACACAGGATGAGTTATGAGAAGGAAATGATGTAAAGGAGCCAAGAGTTTGAAAATCTGCCTGCTTGCTTCTGTCCTATTGTGTGCTTTGGAGCCTCTATGCCTCTTAAAATACAGTGGGGGAAGATGCTGTGTTATCAAACAGTTCATTTGCCTCTTAGCAGACACCCACAAAGTTTGCCTGGAAGATATTTTTCAACAATTTAAACCTTTGTTTTAAAATGGCTTATTTCCTTTACAGGCAAAGAGGAAAACACTACTTCTTGGTATACAATATAGGCATGCCAAGTGTTAAATTTCAGGTATTTCTTCCACAGTCTTTTCAAAGTCTGGCTAGATACATCTTGCAGAGTTGCAAGAAGCTTGTGTGGTCCTCAGCTTCTCTTGACATGTCACTTTAGACAGTGTCTCTCTGCATGCTCCCTGGTTAACTTTGCCACCAAAACCCTCTTGCTTTCATCCCTCATGTCACTGCTTCTGCATATTTAATATTTAACCTCTTTACAGCCTCTCCTCCACATGAGTCCTTTTAGCTGGTCTCAGTGCTTGGCCAAAATGCTACTTATCCCTCCCAGCACTGTGTGATAGAAAGCCAGACATCACATCGTCCCTTCCCTGGTCCATGGATTCCAGTAAGGCACAGGACTCCTAGCAAAACCAGAGGGCTGTGAGTGAAGGGCGGCATGCTCACCTAGTTCTCAGGAAGTATCCAACGCACTCTGTTTGGCCAGGAATTCTCCAAAGTAAAACCCAGGTACCACAAGAAGAGGTCCCCAGCAGTATTGGAGTTGTGATGCTGTGAGGCTATGCTATGGCATATACTGTTTTTCAGGCATTTTTTTTTATCATAAGAGTTTGTCCTTCGTGAGGAGCTCAGAGCATGTTTATTAAAGAATAACCCTGAGTTATTTTCATCAAAGACAATATGGGCACTAGAAGTAGCATAATGGGGCTCATTGTGACTTGCAATTTTTCCAGAACAATGGCCATTGTTCTGGTGGAGCTGAGGACAGTTTGGGCTCTTACCAATTGCCATTTTCCTATAAACCAGGGTAAAAAGCAAAACAAAACCTGGCTTTTTAAATGGGCAGAGCTGCAGTGGTTTTTGCATTGCTAGTGTGACTAAAATGTGGTAAAAACACACTCCAGTCTCTCCAGCCAGCAGATAGGATGAAAAAGAGAGTGTTAGTGGAAGCCAGCTTTTTTTGGCCTGAGTAGCCTGAACAAAAATGGCCCTGCTCTGAGTCCATGGTTAGACCAGCTGTCTTCTCGGGTTCCCTTCAACCTGAATTTCCTGATGGTACTCAAGAATGATAGACTTCTGCTGGTTTGCAAAAAAATTTGTCCTGAACTTTCACAGGCAGTAAACCAGAATGAGATTCAAGATCCTAATGCTATTTGGAATTATAAGCTCAGGACCTGATGTGGTCTTCTGGTTTTGGTTTTAAACAGAGCCAGGGTATCCCCCGGTATGGAGCTTCACACCAGCCAACCCGCCGGCCTAGCGGTTCAGCCAGTGCCTCCCACCTGACAGTTCATGCATGTGCATGTCCTCCCTGAGGGCAACACCCTACAGTGGTAACTCTTTCCAAGACTCCCTGCTGGAGCTGGAAGGAGTGAGAGACATGTCTGTAGCTGTACATCAAAATGCAAGACCTGAATTTTTCTTCATGGGACTAAGTGTAGAGTGACTTCTGCTTCTGCTCTGCCAGGGAAGGTGGAAGGCAGATATTGGCCCTCTTCCTTCTTCAGAGCATCCATCACGGGCTTATTTGAAAATAGAGATGTACACTGGGACCAGGCTGGTCTGAAGGTCATCTTGTGCCTAATGAAAGTGGACAGTGCTAATGTGAGAGGGTGCCACATGCAGCACAGGGCTGTGCCCAGGGGACACCACAGCCCCTTCTCTGAAACATCCACATCAACAGTGGCCCATGGAGATCTAAGGGTCTCTGGGATGCCTGTGCAGGCAGAGATGGGGGGAAACAGACCTGCTGACAGGAGGGACAAGTTTGCTCCAAGGAGATTGGTACTTCTGCTGAACCAGACTGGAGAACAGCAGAAATTTTTCAGCTGTTTACACCCGTCTCTAATTTCTCCCACCAACGCTCTGGCAGAGCTGAAGTCTATTGATGTTTAAGAAGCTCTTGGAGCAGGTTTCTTCTCTCAGGGTGTTTTAGATGTATGCAATATGCTGTGACTATGCTCCCAGAAACCTGTTGGATGGGCTGGATTTCATAAATATGAATGCTAAGTCACAGATGAATGAACAGAGCAGATAAGCAGGTACAAGAGAAAATACTGCTGTAAATCCAAGGTGTGCCTCTTCTATAGCTTTGTTTGTGAATCAGGAAGAAGCCAGTGCTCAGTCCTGTTCGAGGTAGTGCTAGTTCTGCTATTGGGCATACATGATTTGGACTGAGTCTAGACCCTATTTCTCCCTCTTTTTAAAATTGCTCTTGCCAGAATTACCACTACTGTTGTGTGGAGGTTTGGGGTTTTTTTTCCACTTGTGAAAGTTTTCATTACTTGAGTGCAAAAGCTATGATGCAAATGGGAGTCACTCCCAGAGGGCTGGGATGCAGCTTCACTGAAATGGGTCATGCTGCAAAATAATAAGGGTTAGGGGCCTCGTTCCAAAACACCTGGCATTGGCTAAGATGTTGTGCCATTGCTGCACTGCAAAAGAAGTGCCAGAGTCACCAGCCTTGGTCATGCCCCAGAAAAATCTGTATGGTTGGGCTAGGACTCACCTCTCCTCTGTGGTGGTCATACAGGAGGGGTTGGGCTTTCTCTCCCCAGAGCTATTTGAAAGTCTTGGGCAAACAAGGAGACTGGCCTTGGAGAGGAAACTCAGCAATTCAGCTGACAAATGTTCAGAGACTATAAACTGCAAAAGCATGGAGAAAAGGGGGAGCCCTGTGCTCTACACTTTGTTTTTCATGTTTCATGTTTTTCACTCGGACGCCAGTCACAAAAAGACCAGATGTCTGCAGACAACACCGTGATATTTACATTTATTTTTAGCTAAAGGAATGTAATTTGTGGCTAATATGATGGCTTGAGAAAACAGAATCTGAAAAGAGTGAAGTTATTTATGTCTTTCACCAAGACCCACACAGCCTGTTCCAGCAGCTCTACAGCCCCAGCCTAAGCCCCTGGGCAGAGGGGACGTGCAGGGAGATGTCACAATGCTCTGAGATGTGCTCAGCTCTACTATTAGCAGACACTATTTGAATATGTTATAAAGTGGTATTCCAATAACCTTAAGCTTATATATTCTCTTCTTTCCTCTCATTCAAGTCAAGCTATGGTTCTAAACTGAACTCTGCACGAGGGAGACCTGGGTACCTTTCAAAGTCCAAAATCAAGTCTTGCTTAAGTCAAGTGATGAAGTACTTAGATTTATTTTATACAGTGTCAATTGTGTACTTTTTGCATTGTCTGTCATTCAAAGAATGGCAGTTTAGGTATCCAAGAAGATGAAGGGGGATGTTTGGTTATTTTTTTGCCTTGCAGAAAATCATTCTTGAATAAAGAGCCTGGAAATATGATTAATCCCAAACCTGTATGTTCCAGAAATTATGAGTATGTGGAACAGAGTCTATGCACAGTTATGATGAAAATTACTTCCCAGTTTTGTCTGCTGAGAATCACAGGACCCCAAAACAAGGTGCTGTCAGGAGAGGACTTAACCAGCAAACCCCCTTAATTAACCAAGTTTGTATTTGTGCAGTGCTAGGGCTGAGTTTGGCACTGCCTTGGCAGAGGTTGGCAAAAGTGTAATTTGTTGTAAGTTCCCTTGTATTCTTAGTCAAATATTCACACATTTTTGATTTCCATTATTCTTCAGTGTACCAGGTACTCAATATACCCGAGGTACACTTAAGTATGGTTGGATCTGAAAGAAACAGGAGGGTTAAAATACATTTAATGAGCTGTACATTGAGGTCTACCAGCAGAGAACTAGACTTGCTTCTCTGAGAGCAGATTTCTGTATCTGAGATGGCTGTGACCATTAGGACTGTGTGTCAGTATTGTAATGATTTGTAGTATAAAATAACATATTTCACTATATTTTACAAACAAATATTGTCAATTAATTTTACACAATTGTCAGCTCTCTTAATTTTTTCACATTTTCCCCTTCAGAAACTACTTACTATTCAAAAAGGAACAAACCACCTTTATAAACAGACAGGTAGACTATGCTGCAAGGGTTTTTCTTTTATGTGGGTGTTGCTATAGAGGAAGATTATAATCCAGGGTTCTTGCCTGTGGGGTATCCTGAAAATCATCTAAGTTCATCTATAAAAGTGGAGGATATGGAACAGGACCTCATTAGAAATTGTCAGGATATTTCACAAAATCTCAGTAGCTTGGCATTTCCAATTTCCCTCTGCTAAACTTCAGCGCTGTGAACAGTGTGGGCCAGAGATGCTGGGTGCCAGAAGGGCGTTCAGAAGAACAGGGTAGTGCCACAAACTCAACCGCAGAGCTGCTGAGTCTTACAGTAAGACCAGGGCACTTTCTTTTTCTTCGCAGGCTTTTATTTTCACCATTACTCTTCAAACTCACAGCTGATGGAGTACCTGAAAGATGATTTTCTTAGCTCAACCGTATGAGAGTGAGTAAAGAGCACCTATGGCCCTTTACCACAACAGTACAAGGAAGTTTTAGAGGCTCATGCTTCATTAGCTCAGTTTCTCCAGCCATAAACATTTGGGTACAACATACATAACCTGCATAATGATTACTGTAAGAGAAAAACCTTTGATGCTTTTTCTGCCCCAGGGTCTGTCATCAACTATGGGAATCTTTCTGCTGGCCCCAGCTATAACTCTAATTCCAAATACTTGCAGCCTTGGAAATCACAGGAATTACTGCAGTAAAAATATTCTGTGAGATGAAGTAATTAAAAAAAAAAAAGTTAGAGATGAAGAGAAAGAGTCCAGCACACTGACCTTCTGGCTTGTTCTCATCATCTCTCTTTTCCCCAAGCGGGGATGTCCTCACTTCTTGTCCAATGACTTTGAGGTGGTGGTGCCTGCTTGGGATCAGCTTCTCAGAACTGTGGGTATAAGCAAGATATACCAGCAAGATATATCACCAAAATGCTAAGATGAAGGAAGACACCACAGTAACAAACATCTCATGTGGAGAAATGACCTTGACTGAGTAGAAAAATGCTGGAGACACAACAGCCACAGGGCCACCTCTGCAAGTGGGACTGGTTCTGTTCTTCCAAATGACAGCTGCCACCTCTCTTTGTGAGATTCATTCCTTTGAAGATATGAGTGCCACAAAGCAGCACATTGCTGTGGGGAGATGATGCTTCAGCCTTTAGCCCTTACTTTTAGCCTTTCTCTGGCAATTTTCATGGAAATTGATTCCAATTCCTCTGTAGACTGAAGAAAAGCAAGTGTTTGCCATCCACTGTGTTTTAAACGAAGGCTTGGACAGATGAGATAGGGCCAGTGATTCAGTGACAGAGGAAGTGTACTAGCCACATGCCAAGGCTGCAACAACCTCTTCCCAAGTGGATCCAAGTGTTGCCATGCAGACTGCCTCCTGGTCAGTTGAAAGTGCGAGTGCTGAAACCTCATCCACTTCTGCCCTCTGAAGAAGATGCGGTAGGGATGTTCGGGCTATTTTTGGCCAGAAATAATGATAGTGAGTTTGCTGTTGGCCTGAACATAGGAGTAAACCACATCTTCCGTTGTGTTAACAAGTGGCCCTCCTTTTTAATTAGTGGAAGACCCAGGGGAGCTGTAAGGGCGGCTTTGACTTTCCAGAGAGCAAAGTACCACTGCTTTCTGCCTGTGTCCTGAAGGGCAATATAAAGCAGCACGTCTTTATCTACACAGTTATTTAAACAGCGCAGATGTCTGGAGCAGTAAGCCCACCCCCAGACTCCCCATTTGGAGTTTCCTCCTCTTGCCCCCTTCGAATCTAGCCCTTCATTTCTCAACTTCAGCCCTAACAGCCCCCCGCTCTGGCTCGGGAGGGAGAGCTGGGCTTGCAGGAGGGAGCTGGCCTGGGGAGCCAGTCCCAGGCTGGCAGTGGAGCTCTGGGACCCCTCAGCCAGTGGGACGGCATCATCCTGCTGCTGCTCAGCCACTGCCATGCTCCATACAAGGCTGGAAGGTTTCCACCTTTCCTGCAGGGGGGCAAGCTGGCCTGCAGGAGACAGCCTTACCATAGATGGCTGTGAAAAATTTCAAGCTCCCAGCCAGGTGCCGTGGGGCCAGGCACCAGCCCATCATGGGGGAAACCTGGGGTAAGGGTGTGGCATGGCCCACCAGGACACTCGGCTTTTGTCACCACACCAAGCACCAGCCACTGCTGGAGCTGGGGAGAGACAGAATGAGCAATGGGGAGTTCAGTCCACAAGTGCTGTGGTGATCCGGTGTGTGTGCACCACTTATCCAGAGGACCCAGTCAAGACTGCTGGGCTGGACAGCAACTGCACTAAACCCCTCTTTAAAGCTTCAGATGATGTCATGTAAAAGCCTACAGTTTGATTCCCAGGTACCCCTCACAGGGCCACATCTGCCCTTCCTAGAACAAGAGCATAACTGCAGGGAAGGGGTCTGCTTGATGCCTGCCCTGGAAAAAGAGAAAAAAAAAAGTCATTCAGGAAAGAAACATGTACCAACCCATAGGGGTTAATTGGTTGGTCCAACAAAAGACATAAGAGACTGGACTTCAGGTTTAATGTGAGTTCTGCTCCACCACTTTATATTATTTATTACTCTTCAGCCAATTCATCTCCCCTCTCTGCTATTGAAAAAATAGTTGGGTTTTCCTCAGGGGTTTAAAAAAAAAAAAGGCAGAATATATAAATGGACAGCAGGATGCCTGGGGAAGAGCTCCCAGGAATGGTGGATGACCTGCTTATGGGACAAACTCTGAAAAGTAAACATGACTTCTGAGCTCTGGCCCTGACTGCTGGCCTACAGCCAGAGAGAGCACAACTGGAACTTGCACACAGTCAGCAGCCCAGCATGAATGCAGTGCTGCCTGTGCTGCCCTGGGGGCCTACTTCCCTCGGCCTGAAATTGCCACTGTCTACGTTTTTCACATCTCTCTTTATTTGCTGTTTCAAAGCTGATTTTATGATAGGCTTGGAGGGAAGGCATGAGTGCGTAGTCATGGTTCAGAGAGTCAAAACACTACAGGAGAGCCCAGGGCTTGTGCTGCTGGTTTGGAGCCTCCTCTTAGAGAAAACATTAAAGGAAACTGGGGAGAGCAGCTTACCTAGTTTTCTTGCTGAGTGGCTGCCCCTGCTGTATGCTGTTGGTGCTGTGCGGTGGCATCTTCCTTGCTTGTCTTACAGCTCTGGATATCTTGCTCCAGAAGTGTCACCTTCTGCAAAGAAGAGCTACTGGAAATATAAAGCTGCTGCTTCCTAAAGAAGCAGCTTTCTTATACAGGAGATAACTTTGCACTGTGCATTTTGATTTCTGGTAGCTGTGCACACTTGCTCCCACTGTATGGAGAAGAAACAGCAAGGAGAATGAGCTAGTTAGGAGACAAGAATAATGAACACAAGATGATTTTCTGTTCAAAGGTATGCATAAACCATAGCTGCTTTTATGCAGCAGTTTTTACTTGTGGAACACAGAAGATTAACCTGCTCTGCAGGGGCAGGCAAGCTGCTGACCACCCAGGTGCTCCCTGCACCCTCCAGAGAAATGGGGTAAAGAGACTTTTTAAGCAAAGCCCACAGCCATATCTCCTTGTACAACAGATAGATTTAGGCTCCAGCAAGTGTACTTTTGGAGGGCAAATTAGTGGAGCAGTGACCATAGGCTCAGAGTGTGTGCTCCACTTCTGAGAAAAGTCTGAATTTGGATCACAGCCTCCCTGACTCAGCAGCATGTTCCCCACTCACTGCTAGACCACTACATGCTGAGAAAAAGTTGACATGCCTGGAAGGCTGTTGGTATGTTTTCCAGCTGTACCAACTACTATTCTGAAGGCAGTGAGGTTTTCCTCCACACCATGCTGTGCTAAGCTGTGCCATCTCTGCTGCTGGTGGAGGCGAGTGGCTTGGCATTGTACACAAGAAACCAAAAACCTCATCTGTTTTTCCCTGATCTCCCAAGACAGCCTTAGCCCTGAGCATGGATTGTGAATACAGTTTACAGTTTGATGTCACTGTGACCCATCTCACTATTGAAATAAACAATTGATACTAAAAGCATGAGGAGATGGAGAGGCCATGAGAGGTGCATTTAAAAGCCAAAATCAAGAGTGAGTGACACATCTCCTGTGAGCATTTGGAGTATTGATGGTGAGTTTTGCTGGTAACTGTAACACAAAAGAGAACTGCCACTTCCTTCATGAGAGAGCTGCAAGTGGATTTAAAGCAGTTTTTATCCATGTAAGTGTACATAAATGTCTTTTCTCCCACAGCCCCTTTCACCTTAGTCACCTCTCAGCTGAGTCAAGTTCCTGAAGCAGTCATGCTGCAATGTGCTTTACACATGGGCATCTGATGAGACTGTCTAGGTCAGGTTCCACGTCTGATTTTACATTTTTATATCTCTACCATTGTAAATACTTTTCTTCCATCATTAGTCTCTTTACAAGCATGCTATGTTGTTTCATGGTACTGTCTTACCCTCTGAAGCTGATTGTATTGCAGGGTTATGAAACACAGGGGAGAGGGATCCCCAAAGATGACACAGGATTCATCTTCCAAGCTCAGGGTGGGGTGGATTGTCCCTAAAGTTAAGTCTTTCTTGTAGCTGTCCTACTTGTTTTTTAAAATCTCCAGCTGTGGAGATTCAGCAGTTTGCTTTGGTGGTCTTGTCAAGCGCTTTGCTTTCCTGACCATTAGCAGATTCTGCAGTGGCTATGGCAAATGGTGTACTGTGTTACACTTTGCAATAAACTTTTACGTATTTGAGGTCTGCTACTGTGTCTCACTTAAATTTTTTCTTTCCTAGACTAAACAAAGCCTGCTTCTTTCCGTCTCCCCCCAAAGGTCAGGTTTTCCAGACCTCTGATCCTTCTTGTTACTTCTCCTTTGGACTCACTCCAACTGATGCATATCTTTCTTAAACACTGGCACCCAAAGCGTGACACAGCACTCCATCCATGGCCTTACAAATGCTGAGGGGAACAGAAGGTTTGCTTCTCATGTCTTACAAATGACACTGCTTTGTACCTGCACTCCTGGACATGGATTTCCTGGGGGAAGGCCTGAGAAAGCTGCAGCTCTGGCATTAGCATCTGCTTACATAGCACACATGCCTTGCCATGTCACTGCAGTTGCATAGCATTCCCTGGCCGCTAACAGGACAGTCTGCTCCATATCTGTTGATGTCTGCTCTTCTGCATTTGCTCTGCAGAAATAACTAACATAGCCTCAAATCTCACACTATGGACTGCTCCACCTAAAATTAGACTGCAGTAGATGCCTGGCCTGCTCGTATTGCATTTTGCATTGTATCAGATTTTTACCGTCCATCACTCTCCATGGTTTCCCAGGTCTGCATCACTGCACAGAGAAAAAACTGTGAGCAAATGAACTTCATGCATGATCAGGTCTTACACCAGCTCTCTGCAACTTGTCAGGGATGGAGGGGCTGTGTGACCACAGCACAGAGCAATCTGGCAGTGCATTTCTGCAGCAGTATCTTCAT
Source organism: Corapipo altera (assembly GCF_003945725.1). Classification (NCBI taxonomy): domain Eukaryota; kingdom Metazoa; phylum Chordata; class Aves; order Passeriformes; family Pipridae; genus Corapipo; species Corapipo altera. The sequence goes on along the minus strand of NW_020884885.1, from coordinate 4,029,092 downwards.
ATGCTTCTTCATATATCCTGCAGATCTTCCCCCAGGAATGTTTCTCTTGTGCAAAACTGTCTCATGGAGGGACGGATGAAGCCTGGAGTCTGCAGACAGCTACTGATCATGCAACAGCATATGAAAGCTTGAGCAAACACTCCCAAAGTGCTTTGCTCTAAACATCCCTGAGCACAGTTGTGCGTTTGGTCAGGCAGGGGTGGCTGACACACTATTGCAACAACTGTGACCTACTGCTGCATGCCCTAACCATACTAGCTATAACTGTAAGGGACCCAGCATATCCCAGATCAGTGATGAACAGCATAGTAATGACTATTGCTGCTCTGATCAGTGTTAGACTCATAGATTAGTGGCAGATCCACGTAGGAAGGAAGCCAGTGCAGTGTGCTGTTGTTGAAGTATGCCAAGGAAACCATACTTCTGCCTTGTTTAGAAGAAATTAAATGTTTGTTGTCTCTTTCTCTGGAAAGTGATTCCAAGCCATGGCCAGAAAAAGGTGCTCCTTGAAAACAGCCTGAGGATATACCACTGTACAAGTGATGCACTTGGAGATGGGTGAGGGCTTTATTTCAAGCATTGTCTAGAAAATAGCAGACTTGCAACTATGGAGAACATCAAAGTGAATGGATTTTAAGTGAAGTTTTTAAGCCATGGCTAAATAACAATAGGTCTGAGAGCTCAGGGACTCTCTCATAAAAAAAGATTTTCTGTGAGGGCAAGGGTGGAGCTTGAAGGAGACTAATCCCTGTGCTTGCCTTTCTGCTACCATCTTGCAACTGTTCCCTTTCCTGAAAGTCTTAACAATATTTGCCTCCAAAGCTTGTCACACTTACTCTATGGTCAGTTCTCGTGCCTGGGAAGTGAGAGGAGGAACAAATTCTGCCTCTTCCACCTTCAAGCCACGGGCATGTCATCTGGCAAGCTCTGCTTAGTCAGAGAGTGAGAACAAGAGACTCAAACCTGAGTCTCTCTTTCTGTGGCACCAGGAATGAGCCATCCTGTATTTCATCTGTGGTCTCCAGAAGTAATTGGGTTCTCCTGCTTTCTTGTTACCTTGGCCATGTGGAAGGCACAGATTGGCTCTGCCTTTCAGAGCTCTGCTCGTGCAGGTGGGTAGCTGCTGCAGCAGCTGCTGTACCGTGGCTCCCTCTGTGCCTCAGGGCAGCCTCTTCCCCTTCCTCCACCAGTAGGAATGGGACTGAGCATGGCCTGGATCAAGCCTTTGCTCTGAATGTGAAAACACCAGTTGTCAGGAATTTGTGTGCTTATGACCTCCAATTTGAAGCGTGCTCTCTTCTACACTGTAATCCATTCCCTGTCTCTTGTAGGAACATGGAAAATGCTATTGTATTTAGCTTCTCTGGTCCTCTAGTCTCCTTATTGTTTGGGCCAAACAGAGGTATTGTACCTGCACTATGAAATGGAACATCATTTAAAGACTGACACAGAAAACCAAAAGGCCTGTGCAAAAAAGCCCACGAAGACCTGCCCCTCAGTACAGGGCAACTTGCAGGTAAAACATGAAAAAGAGAAGTACTTGCCATGGGTGACTAATGGTCTCTATGCCCATATCACAGAAAAAAGATGGTAACCCCACTGAGGTGGTCATTTCACTGTACAATGTGTTTCATGGCATCTAACATGACTCTGCACTGCCACTGGATAATTTTACTCCTTAGGTCCCTCTGCAGAACCAATAGGCATATGATAACAGGAACATAGGACTGGAGCTGTAATATCTTTTTCTACTGTTGTTCAAGTGACATCATGAAAGCAAAGGGAGCAATCTAGTGTATGCTCTACTAGAAAAGTAAAATCATAATTTTCACAAAATTACACACTTCAAACAATATTAGCAAATATGTATGAAGACAGCTCTGTAAGTCACTTTGGCCTGAAAGCTCATGCTCTGAACAAGCATGGCTGAACCCCAGTCAGTAGGAGGAGATAACATCCTCTTCAAGTACTTGTGCAGTCCCACAGTCCAGGGTGAAGGACTGGGGAGTCCATTTTGGAAGCTGAGGTAACAGGGAAGGGAAGCAAAGGGAAAGAGGACTTAGGATAGTGAGGTCACAGTAGAAGAGGAACGCAAATTGGGTAAAGAGGCTCTGAAGGAAAGAAGACGTTTTGTATTGGGAACATCATATGGGCCGCTTTTTTCTTTTCTCCAAGCACGGCATTCCCGCCTTGGTTGTTCCTTTTTTTTTGCCTCACTTCCAGCTATCCCTGGATGACCGTGGCAATTATTCCATGGCACTTCTTAAAAGCAGAAGTTTTACCTAATTTCTGGGCACAAACCCCTCCCTCTCTAGTTCCCATGAAGCATGGTATACCCCACTGTGCTCCACCAAATTAGTGTCTGCATTTCATAGGGGCTGAGTTCTTACTGGTAATGTGTCCTGGATTTGGGCAAGTAGAAATTATGAAAAAGAATTTAACTTGCTAAATTCTTTACCATAACAGCCCAACATGCAGTTCAAATTTAAGTGCCAAATCCTAGAGCAAAAAAGTTTTTGTGTACCTGCAGAATATAGGGACAGAAACTCAGTCGTGAGACTTCCCAAAACAAAATTCAAGGGCCACTTCAATACAGCCTTGTTCACTGTTGTACAGTGGCTGAGCTCACCCGCCAGGCCTAATTATAGAAGCTTATGGATGTTCTTGGCAAGAAAGAATGTATGTCCCCACGGAAGCTTGCAACCTGTAGCTAACATGTAAAGCACAAAGAGAAGGAGCAGCAAACAGTAACCAGAAATACCCCAGTGCCCTTGGGCTCCTTCCTCTTTTGCTCTGTTTCAGGCTGGAGAAGTAGGATGTACATCCAACTGTTCCCACGGTGACTCTGTCCCCCGGCCTACAAAAAGCCTACCCTCCCTTCATTGGATCAGAAACACCATACTGGAGACCCACTTCGTCTAGCAGGGTTTGAATAACACCCAAGGAAATCAGTAACAAAAGGAAGGGAAACCAGAGTACTGCTGTGGTTACAGACACCTCTCCCATCAGCAGCACTGGCCTCTGTAGCTCCCCTTGTTGTTGTGCTTCCCTCTCCCATTGCAAGCTCATCTCTTCCCCTTCGTCATGCTGGTACAATTCTTTGCAAGTGCAAAGGTCAAGTGGATTTGGGAACTATCCCAAGTTTAGAAAGTCTTTTTTTCCCATCCTCACTATTGCTCGTAAGTTCAGAAAGCTCTGGCCAAGAACACTCACTTCCTTTTGTTAAGGAGTTTCTGAAAAGCTGGGATGGGCTTAGGAGTAAAAATTAAGATATTTCCCAGAAATCCAGGCAAGAATTTTGAGAAGTGAGGATGAGGAAGTTAGAAATACAAATGTCAGGGACAATTAGGAAAGAGGCTCTAATACACTAGAAACGTCACAGTAGTTCTTGATTTTTTAATATTTTATTGCACTGATGGTGTACATTAAATTGTCTAATTCATCCTCTGCCCCATGCAAGAATAAGTACATGAACAGGATATTGGCAACTAAAAACACTTTTCTGTTTATAGTATCACCAGCCCTCATAAGAGAGATCACTGGGTGTATTTTACATAGGTAAGAATAAACAACATTATGACTATGGGGATAGTTGCTTTGTGACTCAACTCCAAGGAACCAAAGAGGTAGCATCCAGAAGATTCAGCCTCACAGGAATGCACTGCATGTCTTAGGGTTTGGATCTCCATGATGTTCAGCATTTCCTGGAAAATGATGAAAATCCCCACTCACTAAATGGCAGCTGACACCTCTCGCCACATTTGGGAAGGTCTGAAATGTGGCTTTCAGTAATGGGCTCTTAAAGTATAAGGGTGGGGAAACAGTAGAGTAGGACCCCCTGCCTTAAAATACAAAGCCTAGAACTTTTCTTAAGGAATGTGTTTCCTTCCCTCCTCCTTTTGTTTCCCCAGATCTTACCAATTCCCATATTCTTCCATATTCATCAAGTGGAAAGGGTCTTGATAAATAATAAAAATTAGAAGATGCAAAACTTTTATACATGTTCGTTGTCTCTATCATGCGATTAGGTTGTAGCTGTTGATTCACAATTTGTTATTGGGTGTTCACTGAATGGTTGTAAGATATAAAAAGTGGCCCTTTCTCTTCAAACCTTAATGATTTACTTATTTTCCCAATGTAAATTTCTCCACTCTGCTCCTCAAGAAACAGCCATCATCATCTGCACCTCTCTGCAGTGCAGAATGGTGGGGGAAATTTCTTTTGAATCCATTACCAGCTCTCTAGAGTAACATGACTATTTTGAATTCCCTGGCACTTCATCATGAAGCACATCTAGGAGGATTTCCAAAGTGCCTGGTAGTTCTGGCTTACTCAGCTCTGGCTCTCCTGAGCTGGAATGCCCTCAGTAGCCTGGTTTCCCAAATGGTCTCCAAATGGAGACATCTTACATTTCTTTTGCAAATCATGAGTATGACTGTATTTACATATTTAAATAATCTTTCTATCTCGAGTGATGCATCGCAGAGTGAATACAAGTCTCTGAACAGTGCACAGCAATTCTGATAATTATATTTGTGGTTTTGATGTCTGCAAGCGTACATAAGGAGGATCATATGACACATGAAGACAGAGTACCATACAGAGCATCTGTCCATTATAGTCTGCACAGTTATTTATGCCAAGAACTGAAAGAATATATCCAATTTCACCTCCAATGTTTCTTGAGAATCAGGAGAAAAATTCCCCTCTTGCAAGTGGAGCTCAGGGCTAAATACTGCTTGATGTGGAGCATTTCTGCTCAGTTCAACCTGATGCTTTGCAGTATCCTTCTCGTCCATTCTCAGTATCCCTCTCTTCCACATTCCAGGGCTCAAACTCTCCACTTCCTCTGCATGTGGATGATTTGGGACACAAGCTTACTCTGCTCTGGATGGTGTTGTGGAATGGTGTTTCTTTGGGCTTCCTCTCACTTTTGTGAGAGATGTCATTGTGCTTCTCAGGGAGACCAGGGGAAAGTAACAATTCTCCTGTCCTTTTTTCCCCATCTACTTGTTTGCATCAAGTGTTTGCGTGTCAGTACATTCCTTAAGATGTGTTTCTCTACTAGGGAGCTGCTAGATGAGCCAAGCACACTTCAGTTTAGTGTTTTCCTGTCAAACAGGATATTTGTGGCCAGAAAGCAGCAGGAGTGTCTCGGAGGCCCTGGCGCAGTGCTGGGTGCTCCATGGCTGCACCTGCTGACTCCGAGTGTGAAGCCTCGGCCGCCAGTGCTGGCAATCCCAACCTTGACAAGAGGTTACCAGTCAGGAACAGGATGAAATGTTCTTTTTTTTTTTTTTTTTTGCATTCTGAGTGCAGGCACACCTGTGGGACCCCACAAGGAAGCCACATTTTGAGTGGAGCAGCGGCCTGACTGCAGGGCTGTGACTGAGCACCCTCACTCCGGGGCCGGCAGGATGAGCCACCAGCCCTGCCACACGAAATTATCCTCGCTGTGACAAGACCTGACACACCTGAAGTTGTGTCGAGGAGGTTTAGGTTGGCTATTACAAAAAGGTTCTTCACCCAGGGGGTGGCTGGGCACTCCCAGGGATGGCAGGCTCCCCAGGGTCACAGCACCAAGGCTGGCAGAGTTCAAGAAGCATTTGAACAATACTCTCAGGCACATGGTGTGACTCCTGGTCCTGGTCGTGTGCAGGGCCAGGAGGAGTTGGACTCGATGATCCTTTTGGGTCCCTTCCAACTCCGAGCGTCCTGTGATACTGTGATTCTCCGTAAAATGCCGCCCGGGTTCTCTCCGCTCAGCCGTACCGCCTGTGAGGGCGCTTCAGTTACAGGCTCCCGGGCTCCCGCGCCCCATCTCGCCGCGGGACAAATGCCCCGAAAGCGGCGCTGAGCTTCACCGCACGGCACCGCACGGCACCGCACGGCACGGCACGGCACCGCACCGCACCGCACCGCACCGCACCGCACCGCACCGCACCGCACCGCACCGCACCGCACCGCACCGCACCGCGCCCCATCGCCCAGCCCAGCACACCCACCCGCGGCCTCGGCCCCCGCCGCCGAGGGGATGGCGGAAAGGCGGGGCTACCGTAAACCGCCTATCGGACCTCATTGGTACCCTGACAGACGTTAGAGGTAACCAATAAGAGAGCGCTATCGCTGATGGGTGTGGGCTCGACCACTCGGGCCGCGGCCAATGAGCGGCGCGGAGGCGGGCGGGGGGCGGGGCGGTGTGTCGCGCCCCCGCGGCTCTGCGCGCGGCCGGAGTGGAGAGGTGGGAGCGGGCGCCGCCGCCGCGCGCTCGGGCTGAGCGGCCGCGGGGCCGGGACGGGCACAGCGGGCACAGCCGCGGGACCGGCGGGACGGGACGGGACGGGGCGCGACGGGCAGGGCAGCAGCAGCCGCCGCCGCAGCCATGGATCACTACGACCCGCAGCAGACTAACGACTACATGCAGCCAGAGGAGGACTGGGACCGGGACCTGCTCCTCGACCCAGCCTGGGAGAAACAGCAGAGGAAGGTGGGTGCACCTCTATCCTCTCCCCTCGCACGCCCATCCGCCAGGCTGCCGGGACCCGGCCCCGC